>NW_015091072.1:5761301-5912413 GCF_001431845.1 Calidris pugnax
GAGGGGACACTGCAGACTGCGGAGGGGGGGGTAGGAGGGGTGGGGTGGGGTGTGTCTGGGAGGCACCGGGCGCCTGGGGAGCCCCTAGCCCCACTCCCACCCGAGCATCCCAAGCCCCTAGCCCCCCAGCCACAGCCCGGAGTGGGATTTACACGTGAAGACATCGTGGGGTGGGGTGGGCAGGGAGGAGAGACGAGGGAGCCAGGGGTATTGCCGTGGCAGGCGGTATGTGCCATGCACAGGTGACGTACCGTAGGTGGGAGCTGCGAGCTAAATGGCAATCGGAAAATATGTTAAAATGGCTGTTAAAAATCCCCCTCCCCCCTCAGCAGCACGCTCGCAAACATATATGTACGTGCTGCCTTCTTCATATGTGCGGCCATAAACCATGGGGGGTGATGTCCGGCAGGACTGAACGGGACAACTTTCTCCCTTCTTCCCCCAGTCCATCCTATACACCTTCCATAGGCACATAAAACAAGAGTCCTGCAACAGATTTTTTTTTTTTTTTTTTTTAGAATAGCTCCGAAACCTACAGAAATCATCCCTTTCCCTCCTGTATAGATCTCAATTAATTTCAGCGCCTAAGTCATTTCTACGCCTATTGATCTCTGCCTGCAAATGGCTGTGCACTCTTATGGGGAAGATGTGCGTGTTCACACACACAGCCACCCCCCCCCCCAGCACGTGTGGGAACAAAAATGTATGGGTTTGCATGCATAGAAGATCACGGCGATGCATGAGCCTGGGCGAACATTAATGCGCGCACACACACACCCCCCAAGCACACGTCTTGAAAGTTACAACACCCTGTTTTCTCAACATATATATATGAGCAGGGTAGCTATATCTGTCATTGTGAAAAAAGATCCCAGACAACAGATAAACCCAAGTATGACAACGTTGAGCATGTTAAAAATATAAAAAGACTGCTGGATTTCTACGTTTTCATCTACCAAAATTCAAATTTAGCTTATTTTATTTACTGTGTCTGGGAGGCACAGTCAGATGCTCTTCTTTTTTTTTTTAGCACTAATGTCACTACATCAACTTCTCTGCCACACCATGGAGTTACTTCTAATTTATTTTTAATGTAAAATTGCCAACAAAAGAGAAAAAAATTGTACTCGGTTATTATTAAGGCCTTTGCTCTTTAAATATATCTGAATACATTATTAACACAACTATTCACACACACATGTGCATTTATACAAATAAATGCATACATATATAGATACAGTTTCTGGAATACCCCTTAGCGCAGACTCCTACATAATCATATTCAGTTGCTATGACATCATTGCAGTTCCCAGTACCCCATATTTTTTTAAGGAAAGTAAACAGGATTTCAAAGAGAGTCTAGCTGGTGATCTACATCTGTATGTAACTCAAGGGAAGTGCCTTTTAGGGTCAAGCAGGTATCAGTGTTAGTCCTGGTTTTACAGTCTAGAAAAGGGAAATAATGATATGATAATGACATTCAGAGAAGATACTAAACTGGGAAGAGTTGCAAGCACCAGCTGACACAGAAGTAGACCAAAGGATTAAATAATGAAAATCAGACTCGGCTTCAGAAAATGCACGCAGAGAAAAAGGAAGCAAACTATGCAATGATAAAAGACAAGAGGTAAGAAGTGGAGCAGCAGAAAGCAATAGGCATTAAGTTTGAGGAAGGGGTGTCTGCGACATAGACCACTGCTGGCAACACTATGCCAAGGCCCTGAGAAGCAGTGTAATGGCATTTTGGAATATGTTTATGGGACTTAGGAGCCTCTGCTCCGTCCCCAGGAGCTGCTGAGGGACTCATCTCCATGGTTAATTTAGTGTGTCGTGAGCTTGTGGGCACTTGCTAACCCACATGACTGCTCCCAGTGCCCTTGGGAGATGGGACTCCTCCAGCCAAGCACGCATGTCCCCATCTGAGAGTTGGTGACAACAAAGAGAAATGGGAACTTTGAGGGTGCAATTCAGATCATCCTAAAGCAGGAGCCTAAACTAGGTCAGACAAATCACGCTTCAGGAGTGTTTTAGAAGCTTGTTTTCTTCCCACTGACAAGGCCTTTTTAGGGAACCTCCCTGCTGTGGGAAGCCCTGCCGAGGAAACCCTTCCCAGCCCCCATCTTTCCCAGACACCCACCTGGAAGGGGAGCAGGCTGGCAGCATTGGTGCAGCCAGCAAAGGTCAATCTCCCTTTCTGCGTGCATACAGGGCAGCTGCTCACCAAAGGCAGAGCCACCTCTCTCCATGCCCAGCCCCATGGGCACTCTACACTCCAGCTTACTGCAAACCACTTGTGACACACAGACACAACCCCTTTAACAGGCGTAGAGTATGCATGTGGAGTTAGCGGTGAGTGGCCAGTCCGCTGCAGGTTACGTCTGAGTTTCCTCTGAATTAATCTTCTTACACAGAAAAGCCATAAGCTGAGACCCAAATTTTCAGGGCACGTCAGTTCCTAACACCCCTTTCTTTTAAATCAGGACGCTTTAAGTATATTTAAAAGTTGGACTCTACATTCTTTGCCAGTTATACAGTTCTGAAAAGCATATCCCAACATCCCCTGCCTTACCATTTTGGCTATGTCATCACTTCAACCTGTTAATGGAAATTATCTGGTAAAAGAGAAGGAAAAAGGGACAAGTCCACAGCACTGAAAAGGCTGAAGGGAATGAGATGGAAATAAGGGCACAAACTTCAGCCAGGATGTTAATGAACATGAGAAGCAAAACGCAAGGGAAAGAGAGGAGGTGAATCTCCATTTCTTGAAGTCACCAAGTCAAGATGGGATGCTTTCATTCAAATGACACTTTTGTCTCTCCCCTGCACTGCCAACACTGTCTTGTTCAGCACTCCTTCAGAGTTTCTGCATAACACTGCATTGCACAGTGTAGACATGCCCTGAAAGGCCCCTTTGACCTTGGCTTTTGAATCTACACAAATAAAAGGAAGAGCAGTTCCAAAGAATAACATGAATGGGGGGCTGGGGAAGGGGGCTGGCAGGAGAGGGTGAGCAAATGACCGTAGATTTTAAAAGCTTCATCTGTGAGACTTGACTAAATGACAGCTAAGGAGGTGGAGAAGAGTGATATTTTTAAAAGCCATAAGCCTCAAGAAGGGAAAAGAATCATTTGGAGTGATATATTAACCCACTGTTTGGTGTATACTGCATGTTCCTTCACTGTGAAGGAGGGTATAGTTCATGTAAAGTAATTATTAAGATGACTCCTTTAATTCAAAGCCACCTCTTCAATTTAAAAGGCTCCAGATCATTTCAAAGTAACAAGACCTATTGGCGATTGCTACAACATAGGGCTCTGGACTGAGAGGAGAAACCCTGTGCTTTTTTTCCTTTTCAGTTCTGCTGCAAGGTTTAGTGGTACCTGAAGTTACCCCAGCACCTCGAGGTCCATACTGATTCAAGGAAAAAGCATCTTCAGTCCAGCTGCCAATTTAGGTTCAATAGTAACAGCTTAGATTCAGTTTGTGTTTGAAGAACCACCTGGTTCCAACCTGCTTCTGGGGCTGTAATCAGGCTGATTCTCTGGCCAGACGCAGTCCAATAAAACCAAGAAGGCGGCAGATAGTTTGCCTAGAAGAGTTGTCCCAGTGGTAAGCATGCTAAACTGAAGAGGCGTCTCTTTGAGAGAAGTACTGTGAAAGTCCCGTTACTAGGGATATTTAAAGCTTCAGTAAAAACAGCACTGAAGTGAGCGACTTGCTTTCATTGGGAGATAGACTGGGTTTTTCTTTATTCATATGTTCCACATATAGTGGTAGCCTCGCCTTTTGTTAGCCAACTTTCCTGCTGAAGGGAAAAAAGCCAATTTTATAAAGAATTTTTAGGATCCTCATTTAAATAGGCATTCCTGAAAATCCCACTGTTGGCCCACTTGCATTTTTAGTCTCATCAGGAGCTTCGCAACGCTGGTCTCATTTGGCCTCACTTTCAGTCATCTGTGGCTTAATGACACAAAATAGTGCAGTGCCACACTACGACCAAACTCCTCTTCTAAATGATTTAGACATACTCATGAATCTCCTTGGAAGACTACCCATTTTTCAGCATAAGGATCACTTATGTCAATTTACCTTGGATTTCAGTTAATCCTGAATTATTAATAATAGAAAAGGAGAGCCTAGTTTATTTTGACCTAAGACTGTCTGTATGCCACAGCCTGAAATAAGTGGCTTTAAACCCATGATTTTCCAAAGCCCTAATGCCACTTACTCTTGCAGAGAAGGCTTCAGAAAATGCCAGTCCAGGAATGCTCTAATTCATTCCGTGACTTTAATGATTGATTGGTTACTCATCCTCCACCACATCGAACACACATGACATTAGCACCTGTTGCCATCGTGCCAGTCACAGGGATACACACAGGTGCTCTGCGTTTATTTCCTGTGATTTCCATTTTCCTTCCCATGCCTGCACAGCTGGGCTCACAGCGCTGAAGACACCTTACTTTACAATAGGAAACGTAATAAGAAATGGCCTCAGTAATTTTCCTGTTTTCATCATTCTTAAAAAAATGTGTTTTCTGTAAATTGCATGGAATATATAAGCTGGAATATCCGGGAGGGAGGGTAGAATGATTTTTAATATGCACAAAGAGTGGTCTGTACAACCCCCAGGTCAATGTTAATTATTATTGAGCTTCAGAATCATCAAAAATGCAAATACAACAGTTAAATCCCAGCACAGCTTAGTGCTGAAGACCGTAACTCTTCAATAAAATGAAATCTCATCTGCTTGTCTGTCAAAAAGAAAAATGTCATCACAGAAAGCAGTCAGCCTACCAGCTATTATTCCCAGTGTAGTTATAGTCTGCCATGGGGGAATGTGATACTTTATAAACCAAACCAAATATGAGACAGGATGACCCAAGAAGCCCCTTCCTGCTTCTCCAGGGACCCTTCATTATGTGTTTTTGGGCATACGGAGCAGTCCCTTCCACTGTAGCACAGGCTCAGCAAAGCAAGCTTTGAACAAGAATTAGTGGTAACCAGGATCTCAGCATGGACCAATTTACCTTGCTTCTCAGGCTGGCTCCATCTTTTACTCCAAGTCCTGCAGTGCCATGGCAAGTTGCTGTCACCATCCAGGCTGGCCACCTTGCAGTGCCACACGAGGGACGTCTACACTGCTCCATGCTGTGGGGCGTGATGAGATTGGGATGGAGACGAATTCTAAGGTGTGCATACTAACGTCAGGGTATGATTTGGAGAAGAAGAGTCCACCTTACTGCTGTTTGCCCCCTTCCTGGCTTCCTCAGTGATAGAATGTGGGAGCTGCCCAGTGATACCAGTATGATGACATGACAGTATTATGATGTAAGTCACAATTTCCTGAGCCTTCTTTGGACCTTCTGGCCCTGCTCTGCACCTACCCACAACACCCCTTATTCAAGCCAGACTGGGGATGATGATCTGGCTGCTCCAGCATCGGGAAGGTGGGTGGGCAGGGATGGGTTCATCCTCCCTCCTTCCTGTCTCTTCAGCTGATCGGTCTTCCTTCTCTCCAGAAAAACAACTGAGTTGAACAGAACCGGTCTGCGTGGGGGAAGGCACAAGGGGTATCCTGGACCCAGGAAATGGATGAGAGGAAAGAAAAGCTGAACAAGGTCTCTTCCTACGGCCCTTACCTGGAACTTCAGTGTAAGCTATGGGGTGAAGTTTCCAGGGATAAAGAACACCCAATAAATCAGATATGCCCTAGCCTTCAGCCCTTTGTGAAAAAACATTAAGGATTTCTAATTATGGCCATGCTTCACTAATGGGCATATGGTGACCACGCCAAGCATTGATCAGGATCACAGCAGCAGACTCTACAAACCAGAGATGGTTAAAGGACTGTCATGGTTTTGGCTGGGATGGAGTTGACTTTCTTGCTGGCAGCTGGTGTGCTGCTGTGTTTTGGATTTGGGATGGGAGTGGTGTTGATGGCACACTGATGGTTTTGGTTGTAGCTAAGCAGTCAAGGCCTCTTCTGCTCCTCACGCCACCTCACCAGCAAGTAGGCTGGAAGTGCACAAAAAGTTGGGAGGGGACACAGCCCGAGAGAGGTGGTCCCAACGGACCAAAGAAAGTTTCCATACCATGATGTTGTGCTCAGTATATAAAGCTAGGGGAAGAAGGAGGAAGGGAGGGATGTTTGAAGTTTTGGCACGTTATCTTCCCAAGTAAGGATTATGTGTGATGGAGCCCTCCTTTCCAGGAGATGGCTGAACACCTGCCTGCTGATGGGAAGCAGTGAATTAATTCCTTGTTTTCTTCCCTTGCACGCACAGCTTTTGCTTTACTTCTTAAACTGTCTTTATGTCAACCCACAAGTTTTCCTTATTTTTTCCAATTCGTCTCCCCATCCCACTGAGGAGGGGGGGAGAAGTAAGGGAGCAGCTGCGTGGTCCAAGTTGCTGACTGGAGTTAAACCACAACAAGGACATAGGAGGAATATTTGTATTGGAGAAGTGTGAGGTGGTGAAGTGAGCTGACAGGACCCTGTCACTTATCCAAACCAGTACTCGGAGGAGTAGAACAGCAAAGATCTACCAGGAATTAAATGGGCAGGAAACAGCAAACATCCACCTGCCTTAAGGCTCAAAAAAGCATCTCCCACCTTGGCTTCATTTACACAATGAAATACACAAAGAGAGGAAAGAGGAAAGCCCATATCCCTCAGTCTGTCAGGCAGGCATGGCATATGGAGAAGGTTGTTCCCTTGCAGTGGGATCCTCAAGACAAAACTCACTGCATTCAATTAAAGTGGGAAAGCTCCCCAATCCAAAATGCAGAGCATAGAGCCTGGGCAGGCAACAGGTCTGTAGTTTGGTCTCACCAAGGCCAAAATCTTGTTAAAGTTCTCTTTAAGTAGGATCCTGCTAGATGTGGGAGACGGACCTATCATGATTATGATGCAATCCAGTATCAAACCTATATGAATTGCAGGTAGGGACTGCAACACTTTTTGTATGAGCTAAAAAGTGCTCTATTTGGTCCATAAAATCACCAATACTAGAGAATGGAAATTAAAAGTTTAGATTTCTGTAGCTCTGATCATCATCACCTCACTCCAGCAGCATCAGAGCTGTGCTTTGGTGGTTGTGTGCATTAAAGGAGTTCTCCTACATTGCCAGAGCCACACCAAGCCCAGCCTTCATAATAGTGCCCTGGTACAGCAACTATTATTTCTTTTCCAAGACCCCACTGGTAGCCAAAGGAATTCACCTTGGAGGGCAGGAAACACAGATGGAATTTTATTAAGAGTCCAGGACTGTGCAGGCGGGAATCCAAACCTGCCGCTCCGTGCATGGCAATTGCGTTGCAGCAAAAGGCCCTGATTTAGCTCAGCTCCACAGGATACAGAACTGTGTTTCTGGAGTGTGTTTTTTCTGGAGGTTTAGAAGACACTCCAAGCGTAACAGTGAATTTTCTTACTGTGTAAATCTGGGGGATTAGCTCCTTCCCCAAGTGATTCTGGTGGCAAGGAGAAAGAAGCTTTCTGGAGAGGAGCAGCCTAATCCCTCCAGGCTTTTATACAGCCCCCCTCACAACCTGACAGAACAATCTTGTACACCACAAATGGCACATAACATGCATGCCTGGCACTGCGACATGCTAGAGAAGCCAGTCCTGTTTCATGCCTGCTGCAGCCTTTTCTTTGCCCTACAACCTGCATGCACAATTCACCCAGTTTGTCCCATCCTGGTGTAGTTGCCACCCACAGCTGCCAGTTCCCTCTATCCAGTAGATGAGGCACAACCTGACAAGCAGAGGCCAGAGAGAGTTTCTTAGCCTGAAGAAGGAAGCAGGAAGCAGCAAGGGAGGTGACAAGGACCCGCAGCCAAGCGCACAGGGGAGCTTTATGTCTACTCAGGTAATGGCACAGGAGATGCAGTGCTCAGTGGAGGTGGAAAGGTCTCCTTCAGCTTGAGGGAGAAAGGAGGAAAAAGGCATTTGCTTACTGCCTACGTCAGAGAAGACAAGTGTGCTGATCTTGGTGGTCTTCTCTTATGTATTCATCTCAGTGAGGTCAAGTTAAAATTTATTTTAATGTTGTATTCTATAAAATGGGAAGTGTAATTCTTCCTTGTTACCCTAATTTATTCAGCCAGAGAGGAGGAAGAAGTTCATTCTCTGTTTGTTATGAAAGCTAAGCTCAAGTATGAACAATGTTCCATAGTAAATGATAGAGAGTTTGACAATCTTATCTGTATCATATGATCATATATTGAAAGGTTCTATTGTTAAGAATAGATACAAGAGAATACAATTTCAGCTGCTTCAGAAACTGTAATTCTGAGCTTCCTCATTTTAGAGTTCTTTTCAAGTCAGGGATCTGTGTTTTCTCAGCAGAGCTTATTGCATGCTATTTCCTTTCTAAATGGAAACCCATCCTTGTAATGTTAGAAAAGCTAACTATGTATGTCCAGCTTTCTCAAAGTTAGTCCCAGTACAAAGAAAAGAATAGCATGGCCCTTCTGTTCAAAAACAGGCCCGAGTTCTGCCTAAAACTTTAAATGTCATTAATTTACTTTTTAAGAATAAAAGCTAAAAAAAAAAAAAAAAAAATCAGAGAAAACAAAACACTGAGTCCTCAGGCAACATGAAACACAAAGAGGTAAAAACCCGACAGTGCCAGGTAATCTCCATATTACACATGGAGACACACGCTAGATCCCCCTGACTTTGCTGTTAGTCACTAACGTTGAATAGACAGCAGCATGGTCATTTTTGCTCTTCCATCAAGCTCTCTAGTTACCAAGCCATGGCTTGAGGCACAGTGATGCCCTCAAGGTCTTTCAGCATTTCCTGCAACCACTGGGAATTAATAGGCTAAAACTGAGCCCAACAGGGAGAGGAAAGTTGCTGAAACACAGTGCTCATTTAGTATTGTTGCTTGGAAGCCAGTGAAGGTTATTAATTCTTAGATCTTTGGTGAATACTGCCTCCTTTGTATGTTTAGTCATCCAAGAAGTCAAAATGGTCTCCCAAAGGACGTTGAGCTACTGTGTCTGACTTAATTTTGATCATACTGTGCCCACTGAAAATGGGACTTTGCTGCATCTGCCTTTTTACCATCTCGTCAAACTCCTGCAGCCTCTTATCAGATCTTCACATGCAGTCCAGCCTCACTGGCCTGAAATTTGTCTCATTATTTCCCAGGACATCTATGGGTCCTTTCTGTGTAAGTACACTGGTGTCACATCCCAGGAAAATTAAAGGATAATTTCATACTTTGAAAACTTTTTATGCTCAGCATTAGAGTAGAGCTCTATTCTTCTGAATACAAAAAATTTAGGAAGCATTTGTCTATCTTCATTGATCTTAAAACTGATCTTAAATCCTCTCTTACTGTCACTTCCTCCAACTTTCTATTGTACAAGACTTTCTGTCTGTCTTTTAGCAGTGAGGTCATCTACATATCAAAGCTGTTTGTGTTTGGCACGTCATTTCACCTAATCCACAACAGTTTTTACAAAGGCATTATTAAAAGGTATATGAGATGGCAAATCTATCCGCCCTCTCCTGCAATGTTATTAAGTGGAACAGAAATTTTGCTGTGTAGTCACTCTCTGCTTTTTGAGCCACAAAAGCAAAATTGCCTTAGCTTAATAACTTTATTGAAGATTTAAAATTATTTCATTATATCCAGTGCAATCTTGTGTTCTTGTCAAATCTATCCAAGCATTCTAATCATAATCTCATGTCTTTTTTTTCTGATTCGGTGGCAAATTATTGGATCTGCTATGAATTCTGCCTTTCTAAGATCCTTACTTCTTCTTCCTAGGGGTTAAATCTACAGAAGAATCAAAGTTAGGATTCCTCAGGCTGCCAAAAAGATGCTTTCATAAACATTAGTTTACAAGTCTTTTTCAAATTTGGATGCAGAACCACTTTCTTTCAGTTTTTCAAATTTATTTGCAACATCCTATTGAACTCAATCCACTTATACTATGCTTGACTTTGAGCACATTTCTTTCTCTCCTCCATCACCCAGTTACAGACCTAATAGGCTCTGTTGCTTTCTTCTGGACCCAGTGCTCAGTTGCTCTTAGGTAAAGCTTAAAGTAAAGCAACACCACCTCCTGAAACAAATGGACATTTTCATAGACTTTAGGAAACAATTCCTTAACAGGGAGATGTATGAAGCTGAGCAACAAACAACCCTTTCTCAATGTATATACACTTATGCCCTGGCAACAGCATTATCTATTTTTCTAAGGCTCAGCCTAGAGTTCTTATTATTTAAAAGCTATATATATTTGCTGCAGTGTTTAGAAAGCACTTGTTCCTATTTTTTGTAATTTCAAATAGTTCTGTACTTGGTTTTCACTGCAGTGAGATATTTACTGCTCCTAACATGCTCTGGGACCTTGATAAATTTACTTCAGTTTCTCAATTACCACATTCCTAAAGGAGAAAAAAAAAAAAATCCTCACTCATCTTTCTTTAAGTCCCTTTGAAATACATCATAGTTCATCTTTATTATTAGTCACTGCTGAACATATCCGTGGTTAAGGTAATTAACATTATTGTATGTGATGAACACACTTTTTGAAATGTCTCAAATTTGATCCTTTTGAAATCATGTGACGCAAAACTCTTTTCCTTATGCTATACGCATGGAAGATTGTCTGAGGGCAGCATCTTTGCTGTTTCTTTTATTGCTACTCTCCACCCCTGGTTTTGGCTCCTAAATAAAGCGGACTAGATGGATCTTTAATGTACCAAAGGATGGTCATTCTCACGCTGCCAAACACACTGAGTAATGCCTGAGTTTCCCTGCCTCTCCTCCCCTAATTTGAATATTTCTCTGTCCTTTACTCAGAGATGATATTAATGAAACTCCTGGAGATTAAACTGTCTTTGTGGCTACTGCTTCTCTGTTGAGCATGGGTGGGATGAGACAATGAGTTGAAGTCTCCTCATGACAGGGACAGACCAACACTCTGAGCCAGCAGAACCACCAGCACATTGGGTCGTTTTCTTTGCTGATGTACTGCACTTTTAATGTAACTTACTCCAGAGATAGGCTTCCAAATCAATTAATATAGCATTTCAGACCCATCAGAAGCTACTCCTATAGCAGCTGGCTGCAAACATATTTCTTCTGCAATTTCTGGACTTCCCAACTGTTGTTGGGCAGCAATATTTAACCAAATGCTGTGGTGTAGGGCTCATTTAGCCAATGACATGTGTGATGCCTGTGGTGCCAAAGAACTGCTTTGAGCTATAGCAGTGTTAGGGCTAACAACACTCTTCTAGGCTTTCCTACTCAGCAGGAAGCAGTAGCACAGCCATCCAAGTACATTACAGGCTTATCATTCCTCATTCAAGCATCAGCACAGTCATTCAGCAGAATCTCCACGTCCCTACAGCAAGACCATAGAAAAATAGTGGCTCGAACTGTACTGTGTATTTATGCTTCACCTTATTTATTGCCTCTGCTCAGTAACTTTGCTGCATGGTAATTCAACAGGTACCCTTTGAATAAGGAACATTGGCACAGAGATGACTGGAAGACAAGGCAGTAGAAAAGAGCAGCCTAGGAAGCAGCTGTGCAAGGTTTATAATAAAGGGCAGAAAACTGATTCATCAGTGCTCTCCCCAGCAAACCATGCCATATAAATGCTATTTTGAAATTAGCCTTGTGGAATAAGAAGGATTAGTTGGCAATGATGTGCATGCCTGAAGTGTGAATATGTAATGTCTTCTCTCCCTAAAGGAAGACAGGGTTTTTTTTTCCCTCCAACTGCATGGTGCGTGGTTTCAACTCAATTTATGATGTGTGCCCCAAGGCCATTTTTGCAGCCAATTCTAATTTAAAGGAATTAGCAGGATTTTCATTTTCTAGCACTGGACTGGTATTCTGGCTCTGACTCTCACCCAAGGCTGGAGGAAGAAGGCAAAAGAAATAATGTTATAACCCAGCATAATAAGATACTGCAATAGGAAGAGATAGGAACCTGAGTTGCCTCCTTTTTTAGGTCTTGCAAGGAAAAACAGCAAATCTGCCAGGCTACAGATTGCTGTGTTAGCATGCAGTGAGGTTGAAAGAGCATATGGCAGAAATGGCTGCCTGGCTGCAGTGCACCTATTGCCAGCCCCGTCCTTCAGAGCTGTGGAGCCGAGATAAAGGTTTATTTTAGTGCCCTGACAGCTGACAGGAACTTGTCATGTTGCAGAAGCTGCTGAATCTCAGACAGGGGAAGGAAGGGAAGAGAAATCAAAAGCAATCACATACTTGGTGCATGCTTGTCTAATCTCCTGGGGGCAAGAGATAGGGTGAGGTCTCTCAATGTATTCTGCGCGTACAGCACCTAGCACAAAGCCGTGCTAACACACACAAGAAGAAGACAGTAGAAGAAGGTGCCAGAAGAATCTGGACTGAACTTTATTTCAGGTTGTACCCGCTTTTCAAATGACGTGGGAAAAGCTATTGCTGTTGGGTATGAGGAAAGTTGCTCTGGGATTTCCATGTGAATTCCCAAAACGGAGAAGGACCTGAGGTGGCAGGATCGTCCTTGCAGTGTTCCTGATAAGTGTAGGGTTCATTCCCACAGCTCTAGAGATGGGAGATGGGGAAAAGGGGGAAGAAGAACAGGTTTTCTCTTTAGGGAAAATTTTGACCCTTCCTGCAAAATCAGTAGCAATTCTTGGGCTGGAAACATAAACACTGCACTGTTTTAATTAAAATTTTCTGCAGAGAGTAGATACTTTCTGTTAGTGTATCGAGAAAAAATAAAATTAAAAAAACCTCATCAAATAGTTTTGCCTAAATTTTTGAGCTCATCTTCCTCTCTATTTAGTTTTAGTCATATGATTTTAGAAACATTCCCTCTACCGAGTCTTCCAACAACGGCTTCCCCTACCTTTACTGTTGATTCCAGGTAATTCATCACATAATAGGTTTTAAGCTGGGGGCACTGCCGTGTCACTTCCACTCCCAGTAAACATGCAGCCTTTTTCCCCATCAAAGTTAGTAGAAGTGCCTCTTGTACAGTGTTCTGCATCTTATCAAATCACACCTGTGGGCTGCTAGTTCCTTGAGGCAGGCATCCTCCTTTAGACAACATTAGATACAATGCTGAACATACTGCTGGAGCTGGGTAGATGTGTCAGCTCCTTTCATCTGTTAATACAAGTGCAAATAAAAAGAAAAATCTGACCTGGATTTCAGTCCCAGTCAGGAATAAACTCTGGATTCAGATCCAACAAGAAAGGCATTTAAGTCAGATTTATATGTCTGTCTTGGAACGTAATGTCCCTAAAAACAGAACCTGGATTCATTCCTTCTCATTGACATAATGTGTCAATGACGCATCTTCTTAATGTGCCTCTGGTGTCTGATTGTTCCTCATGTTTTCTCTGGCTTCATACAATAAAACACCTTTTGAACAAGCACCTTGCCATCTTGGAAGCTGAATAAAATCAGTCTGTGCCTGAATCACTGAAGAAGGAAAGAAGACAAAAGAAACCTGCCAGCATGGCTGGAAGAGAAGCTTATCTTGCCTTGGCTGGGTTCACTTTGGTTTCCCTCTCCAGCTTCTTTCCGTCAATCGCCGTACTAATGTATCCCCAAGGGTGCTGATCCCAGAACAATATGCTGCAAAGATGATTACAGTCTAAAAAAGAAAAGAAAACCCTGTCACCATGGATGTTATGGGTTTCAGCTTTTCACATTTAATCCTTTAATTGGTCTTTCTGGCAAGAAGAATTCGATACTTGGCTTTATTGCTGCATGGATGAGCCCTATTGCAAATCCCATTGGGATGAAGTTACAGTCATTTGGCAGAAAGAAGATCCTTAGTAACCTCTCAAGAGCCTACCCAGAGGGTTCCTTGTTGACATCACATTTTCTGTGTGATGTCATGAAGCCTCCTAGGAAACAAAACCAAAAAAAAGCAGTAGGACCTCTGGATATTTGATGAGACTGTGGCTAGCCCTTACTCTGCTATTGCATGTATCAAGAGTAAGTCAAAGGAGAGTTTGAGTCTTGGCTTGCAGCCAGAACATCGACAAATGCAAAATACAGAGTAACAGGGCTGAACAGGCTCTATGCACAATAAGAACAAATATTGTAAAGATATTGAGTGTGTGGGACGAGGGAGAGAGGATTATACTGAGGTGCTTGGGGAGGTCAAGTCTAAAATGTCTTCACAACTTACTATTGCTTTATGAACAGTTCCATAGGCTACCTGCATGCTGTTGGGCAGAGCCAAACAAGGGCTAAGCAATCTGAGCAACAGTCTCTTTGGGGAGACAGTTTTGTCTTACGGGAGTAAGTTGTCTTGGAACCTCCCAACTAAACATCTCAATAAAATTTAATCTCCCATGCCCCAGGCCAGTAGAGATAGCAGCTTCTTTGTGTTCCAAATGAGCAGCCCTTGAGGCTTGAAAGAGAGAAACTACTTCGTTTAGAATAAAATGAAATATAGGAGCTCTGACTCACAGTCCTATTCATTAAGGGCTGGTAACTCTTTCTTCTCTAAGAGAAGGGGAAAGATTTAATTCGTTGCAATGAGTGCCCCTCCAAGATAGGATATACTTTCTTCTAAGTTAAGAAGTTCCTGAATTTAAACCTGAAGATTTGGCCCTAAAAGCCCTCCTCAAGTCAATCAATTTGTGCTGATGTAACTAATGAGGTGTCTGGATCTTATGACCCATCGTCATGGTGTATGTGCAATGAAAAGAGAGCAGATTAACATCTATGAAGCTAAAAATAAAAGCGTCACCTCCAAGATTGGGCCTATTGTGCTTATTGCAAGGGGTGGGGTAGGGCTGGTAGAGCTGTGCGTCCATCGTGGATGTCACCATGGCACACCCACGCCAACATCTCCACGGAGACACAGCACATTTCTAGCTCCTGCATCACCAACTTGTTGCCAAGGAAACAAGAGGATGCAAAAAATAAAAAGCAAAAGAAGAAAAAAATCTCAATGACATTCAATTTTGAGACAGTCAAGAAACCCCTGAAAGGGATTTTAAAAGTGCCTGAGAAGGAAATGGAAATTGGGCTTCTAATTACAGATTCTCAACCAACTCCTTTTTATTCCCCGGTTATTCTGTCTGCTCACGTCACTGTCTTCCTGCCATTCTCTGTCTACAGAGGTACGAATGCCAGACATCACTGAAAAGAGAATCAGAAAGAGCTTTCCTGGAGCGAAGGAGAGGGGGTGGGGGGAGAGTTGGGGAGAAGGTTACTCAGTACAAGTAACAGCGGAGATTCCATAACTCAGAGAAAGCTGGTGGACAGAAGTTGGAGAAAGGGAAACGTGTGGAAGAAAGGCAGAGTGGGAGTGAAGGTTTCTGTGAGAAGGGGATATGTGCAGTTGGCAGGTGTGGGTGTACACATGCATATCTATATTCAAATGCATGTGTATTTTTATATATGCAGCTGAGAAGGCAGATGTGTATACAAAGGTGTATCTACATCCACATTAGATAGTCAAAAACCTGAGTTCTGCACACACACACCCTTGCCCAAAATCATTAAGTTGACTTAGAAATCAAGAAATTAAACAAGAAAATGTCTTTTCATTTTGCTTCTTTTGATCCATTATACCGCTGCATTTACAAGCTTTCTCCCCAGCCAGAAAAGCTACAAATTTGTCTTCTTTTTGAATTGACAGCATTTTCATGCAGCCACCTGACTTTAGGAGCTCGGGCTTTGCAGGAAAGTAGCAAATACAAGAAGAATCATAAGAAGGTGCTAAGAGGTGGTAAACCTGGCAGTGCACATAAAGGTAAGAGCACACAAGAGAACCAGCAGATGCACCTGCTACAAAGTGCATGAGTGCATACAAAGGGGAGGATTTGTTGGGTGTTCATGTGCAGAGAGACATGGCCACCAAGACAAGGTGTACAGATGTTGTCAAAACATAGCAGAGCCAGATTCTAACAGCTTTGAAACCAATGCGGTCCCGAATTAGACACACTAGCTATCGTGGGGAAGGAGCACAGAAATTAACTCTTTGAGTAAATGCCTGCCTATCATCTTACTCAAGCATGGGAGACAGGGAAGGTTTCATCATATGACAGCACAAAGTGGCACAGATGTTTAATGGCTATCCTGCACGGCTAGTGGTATGGCTTGCATTTGGGTTACTGCTGAAACAGATGAAAGAGCTCTGTCTTCACTTTCATCTCTTCAGTATTCACAGAGTCTCACCCTTCTTCACGCCTCGAGTCTGTCATCAAGCTTGCAGCCAGAGGTGAGATGGCTGTGGGCCAAAAAGGGAAACTTACAGCTAGAAGTTAACTATTGCTGAATCGCAATGAGGGCCTTAGAGAATGAATGAAACTGAGGGATCCCCATCAATACCAAGAAAGTTCATCTAGGCTGAATACCCATGGAATTAATGATTTATGGCTTTTGACAATAAAAGGCTGCTTGGACTCCATCCCAGGAAGAGAAGAACCAGTGCTGGCCAAACAAGAATATCCCTTTGTGCCCCCTACCACTTTCTCTCTGTCCCTTGCACATGCCTTGCAGGACTGAGAAGTCTCTACCCACTTTGAGGCACATTTTATTCCCCTTGATAGAAGCAGGTGTGAAGGAAGATGCCAAGTGCTTCTCTCCAAACCTGTGTGGTGACAGTCCTGGCAGCCCAACAGCTTTTCCTAAGGTTGCCATGACATGGAAGCGATGGGCATATGAATCACGGTTGTGGAGAACACCAGCCTACGTGCAGATGCTGCATTCGGATTAGTAGAAGCAAGTCCTGACCACCCAGTTCTCCACTGCTTACTGCACAAGGTAATTTGGAGTATCCAGTCACCTCAAGGACTATAAGCAGGAGAGGACAGGGAGACCACCTCTTACATGTATGCAGCAATATGAAACCACAGGAACACGAGCAGCCTCAATCACCTAAATGATAAAGCCAAGGTCAGACTATAAGATTTTAAGCAGTAGTCAGTGATCCACATCAACTTTGTTCCTGAGTAAGGTGACAATAGCTAGAGTGACTAAAGTGAAGGTTGCAGGAAGTGGTTTCTGCTTTGTTTGTCCCAATGCCACGCTGGCCTGCAGACTCAGCCCCTGTCCATGGAAGCAGAACGCACTGTGGGCACATCTGAAGAGGCCATCTCATCCCAGTGGAGCCGTAAAGAGCTGCTGTGAGCTAAATATGGATAAGATATAGGGAGGCAGAGGCATTGCTGTCAAGATGCAGGGGAGGTCTGAGTCAGGGAGAAAACAGTAGAAGTCTTCTTTTCTCTCTTCAACACATAAAAAGGAGTATCTTAATTCCCATCATATGGCTCAGTTACACTTTTTCTCTAACATATCCAAAATGTTACCTTTTCTCAACACAGATAAAACACTCACATTCAGGTGACTGCTTTTACCAGGCAGTTCAGATTCACAAATTACCCATGAAAAATGATATAATGCATTCTTTTAAAAAACTTATGTTTATATCACAACTTCCAGCTTCTGAATCACCACTACATGTTCATGTTTCCTGGAGGGAAAGATGTTTTTGAATGAATTCATCACGAAGTACCCAGCAAGTGTCATTAAAATTTGCTTTGGGCAAAATACAAATTCTGATCTTTTTTGATTTTTCTGTTTGCTCCAAGTGCTGTTCATCAATGACTGAACACTTATTCCAATTGACTCTTTTTTTCAGGGTGGAATTTTATAAATCATATTTCCCTAGATATAGTTTTGCATCTTCAACAAATATTTTAATAGCAATTTTTAAATGCCTAAGTGCTTTGAGTGAAAAAGTATAAAAAAGCTCTAGGAAATTCCAGACTCTTGGAAAACTCTTTCTAAAACACTGACAGTGGTTTCTTTGTAAATAAAATTGAAGCAGAGTTTACTAATTATCTAAAATATTTACAGACACATGCATACATATAAACATACATGCTGCGTTATTTTTATACTTATATTTTCATTTTGTGAAAAAGACATACATTGTGACTTTATCTTTCTGCGAGGACACACATATGACCTTCTTCCCTTTAACATCCACAGTGTAGGCTCTCTTGTTCATATACATACACACACATGCGTACATAACACATTTCATCCCTAAAATGCATACACACTGTAATCTCACTCTCTAAACACACACAAACAAATCTGCTTTTAGCATAGGCACAGCTACACACACACCTGCACAATGAAATCTTTCTAACACAGAGGCCCTGAAAACACAGTTTTATCTCTCCCTAATACATACTGTCGTTCCTCTTTCTAACACAATGTAATCTCCCTCTCGCTCACTTTCTTTCATACACACAGACACACAGACACATACAGTGTAATCTTATCTCTCTCAGATTCAACTACAGTATCTACATTATTTTCAAAATTGCATAAACACTTTCTGCCTGACATTTTCATTTGTATACTCCATCACTCACAACCACACGAATGCTTGCAGAGATGTGAGGATGCGGAGGGAAGTCCTTGATCACACAAATGCCTGTGTGCTCAGGTGAAGAGGCCTTTTCTGGCAAGGCTTTTTTTTTTACCACGGAGATGTTATAAGCAATGTTTTCACTTTGGATGCAGTATTAGTTACACAGTGCTTCTTGATATGGTATTACACCACCAACAAATAAAAAGAGACTTAAACAGCTTGATAAAAAAATGTCTGCTAGATCATAAAACCAGATAATTTCTGCATTGCTATCATTGTCAAACACTTCATTGATAAGTTCCACGATACATGCTGCAAGCAAATTACAATATACAGTTACACCGATATTTCCTGTGACATTTAATATGCTGTAGGCCCTGAGATTTCAAAAGAAAAAGAGAAAGATGTATAGAGGAGGTTCCACCTCCACTTAAGCTATTATTTCTACAACAAAAGTCTATGCTTAAATCACTTGTATTAGCAGGATTGTTCTAATGGGAATATTAGATGAGTGTCTGCCTCTGCAAGCTTCTTTACACAATGAAGAGTGGTAACAGTAAGAATTAGAGGATGCAACACAGTGCTCTTTTGCACATCATTGATTTGAAGCCAGGGTAGTTAGGTGATGGTTTCGGGGGGATGCAATGTTACAGATCAGTGAAAGAGGAAGCTTTTGCAGGGTCATGTTGTGCTACAAGGATTTGTATACCCTACAGAGGGTGGAAGCAAGGGCAGGTAGCCTGGGAGGAGCATCGAAAAATTGTCCAAGCAGCCAGGGATCGGGTTAAGCAAGCTAATGCCCAGATAGAGTAAAATCTGGCCAGGGACATCAGGGGCAACAAGAAAGCTTCTATAGGCATGTCAGAGACAAAAGAAAGATTAGGAAAAAGGAAAGAAGGAAGGAAACAGGAGACCTGGTCACCTGGGATGTAGAGAAGGCTGAGGTACTCCATGACTTTTTTGCCTCGGTCTTCACCAGCAAGTGCTCTAGCCACACTGCCCAAGTCACAGAGGGGGGACTGGGAGAATGAGGAACTACCGCTATAGGAGAAGACCAGATTCAAGACCCGCTGAGGAACCTGAAGGTGCACAAGTCCATGGGACCTGATGAAATCCATCCACAGATCCTGAGGGAACTAGCAGACGAAGTTGGTAAGCCACTATCCATCATATTTGAGAAGTTGTGGCAGTCCGGTGAAGTTCCCACTGAGTGGAAAAAAGAAAACATAAGCCCCACTTTTAAAAAGCGAAAAAAGGAAGACCAGAGGAATTACAGGCTGGTCAGTCTCACCTCTGTACCCTGCAAGATCATGAAGCAGATCCTCCTGGAAACTCTGCTAAACATGGAAGATAAGGAGGTGATCAGTGACAGCCAACATGGCTTCATTTCTGCCTAACAAATTTGGTGGCCTTCTATGACAGCGTTAGAGCGTTGGTGGATTGTAGAGACATGGATTTGACAGATGGACCACTTGATGGATAAGGAATTGGCTGGATGGCTGCACTCAAAGAGTTGTGGTCAATGGCTCAATGTCCAAGTGGTGAGCAGTGACTAGTGGTGTTCCTCAGGGGCCAGTACTGGGAATGGTACTATATAACATCTTCGTTGGTAACATGGATGTTCAGATTGAGTGCACCCTCAGCAAGTTTGCCGATGACACCAAGCTGTTTGGAGTGGCCGACACACTGAGGGAAGGGATGCCATCCAGAGGATCCTTGACAGGCTTGAGAAATGGGCCTGTGCAAACCTCATGAAGTTCAACAAGGTCAAGTGCAAGTTCCTGCACATGGGGTAGGGCAATCCCAGGCACAAATAAAGGCTGGGTGAAGAATGGATTGAGAGCAGCCCTGAGGAGAAGGACTTGGGGATGTTGGTGGATGAGAAGCTCAACAGGAGCCGGCAATGTGCACTGGCAACCAGAAACCCAATCGCATCCTGGGCTGCATCAAAAGCAGCGTGGCCAGCAGGTTAAGGGAGGTGATTCTGCCCCACTACTCCACTCTCTTGAGACCCCACCTGGGGTACTGCGTCCAGCTCTGGGGCATAAGAAGGACATGGACCAGTTGGACTGGGTCCAGAAGAGGGTCATGAAGATGATCAGAGGGTTGGAGCACTTCTATGAAGAAAGGCTGAGAGATTTGGGGTTGTTCAGCCTGGAGAAGAGAGGGCTCCAAGGAGACCTTAGAGTGGCCTTCCAGTAGTTAAAGGGGGCCTACAGGAAAGATGGGGAGGAACTCTTTGTCAGGGAATATTGTGATACGATGAGGGGTAGTGGTTTTAAACTGAAAGAGGGTAGATTTAGATTAGATATTAGAAGAAATTCTTTACTCTGAGGGTGGTGAGCCACTGGAACAGGTTTCCTAGAGAACTTGTGGATTCCCCATCCCTGGAAGTGTTGAAAGCCAGGTTGGATGGGGCTTTGAGCAACCAGGTACAGTGGAAGGTGTCCCTGCCCATGGCAAGGGGGTTGGAACTAGATGACCTTTAAGGTCCCTTCCAACCAAACCATTCTATGATTTTTACTAACTCTCATAGAGGAGGCTTTATAGAAAAATTGCAGAGGAAACAGTTTTTAAAAAAAATATCTCAGGAAACCAGCTTCAAAGCTATTGTCTTAGGTCTAAATAAGGACCCTTGGCTAAACACAACTAGGGTGAATAACAGGCAGTAACTTGCTACAGTTCCTGGGAAAATGCTAGTTTTAGGTCATAAGGGGGGGGGTTGCTTAAGAATTTGAGCACAAATATTAAAACTGAGGGACTGGGAAAGCAAAACCAGCTGTCCTACTACCAGAAGGGACTAAAAGAAAGATTTTCCTTTATTGGCCTATGATACTGTTCTGATTAACGATACCTTGCTTTGAGAATGCTGTCTGGTTACCTCTATCAGTGCAGGGCCACAAAGCTCCCAACACAACGACTGCTGAGCCCAGACCAACTGGGATCACAGGCAACTGGAGTGGAGGGATGAAGGCAAAAGTAGGAGGGACACCAGATCATATCTTAGGACCACAAAAGCCTGGAGCTTAAAGAACTTCTTTCAGAGGGTACGAGGGTGGAAGTGTGGTACCCCAGCTATGACACCTATAGATATCACAGGTGCATTGGCAGCACCACTGAACAGGTCACAGGACACTCCGATGCCCAGCAGTATTCTGGCTCTTGTTAGGCTATAATCCAGTTGGAAGTCTGAAGCAGTGGTTTCCTGACACTGCCAGACCAGCCTTCAGCTACCACACAATTACCTAAAGCTAAGCACATGAAAAAAACTAGGCTACTTCTAACCACTTTTGACAAGAACAGAAATTGACTCTAATCTACTGCAGGAAGCACCTATCACCACAGACCTTGCAAAATCCATACCGTGAGTATTAATGTCAGCCTCTTTCTATCCACAGAATTGACAGAGCGGGAGCAGATGCACTGCAAACTTCCCACATGCACCACGTACCCTCATGTGTCTCTTTCCCTCCTGCCCCCTGGTACAGATGCCAGGTGTCCACAGTCCCACCTGCAAGGCCGTTCACAGCACTGACATACTGGGTGGCATGAGAGATTAACAAAGCATTTCACAAGCAGGCCCCAGTCTCACTCTACCCCCGAGGTACACAAAGCATCACTAAACCCCATTCTACAGTGAGGAACTCATTGCAGTTTTATGTAGCAACCACAAGCCTAATGTGGCACAGGGGCTTCCTCACCCCTTTCCTGAGATATCTGATCATCTGCTGCATGGAAAATATTCTCCAGAAAACAGACTGGGAGACTAGTTCATCTGCCCTCAGCAGCTCCAGACTTTTTTCCTTCTCCCTGACAACTTCTTCCAGACGTCAAATAACCTGACATTAGGGATCCTGATCATTTTGAACACTATTTAGATGTCATTTCTGCTTGAGAAAATTTGGTAGGCTTCACGCTGCCCTGCCCCATGAGGGCTGCTGACCTTAAAACCCTACTTGCTAGTTGTGATACAGATTTATTTCTTGGATTCACCCTTGATGCACTTCACAAGTCTCCGAGGACCTGCAGGGAAATGTCACCTGTGGGGGAAGATTGTCTGCTTAGCATCTACTTGTCATGGTATCTTGGCCACTGGTTTGCCACTAGGAACAAACCTGTTATTTTGTGTCCTGTGGAACAAATGGTTTTCCACAGGTCACTTGGTCAGCGGTGCCGCTGTCACTGCCATCTCCCATCTCAGCCACCTCCTGACCTTGCTATTGTTGCTCCAAGCCTGAGCAGAGGCCCTGCTGTCCAGTTTGCTAGGTGAAGCTCAGTGTGGACTCCTGCAGCTCTTCCATTTTTATCTCTAATGAGATTGACCCACAGAGGCCACGCCATTGAGGATTCAAGAGAAAGCTACTAATCAAGCTGACAGAGCCACGTGACAAAGCTTCTTCCTCTCTCTCTCTTCCACACTTTCCCTCTTCTTTTCTTACCATCTAATCAACCTAGTTATCTATCTTTCTGTCACAATAGTGGTTAAGTAGCTCTTCAGTATTTCAGAAATAGAAACAACCAACATTTTCCTTTCTTTTTTCCTTCCCAGGCTGTAGGAGGAATTGTTCAATTAGTTTTTTAGGTGCCGTGATTTGTTTTCTTGTTTATACATACACATGTGAGTGGGTGTTTTATAGATGTATGTGAAGAGCTCAGTGGGGGAGGGCTAGGCTGAAAAGCCAAGCTGTGTATTTATTACTGAGAGTGTAGAGATGCATGACCTTCCATAACTGATGCAGTATGGTCCTCCACAGCACAGCCCCTGTCAGCACTCTGTCTCCTGTTTTTAGCTCAACCCCCCAGCAAATCGGGGCAACCACCATGGAAGGAAGAGATTTAGTGGGAAAAGGAAGAGGAAAGAGCAGTAACTATTTCAGACTTGGCTACTTCAAGATTGCCTGTCCTGGATAAACAAGACAGCCCCTGCTACTGCCGGATCATCTAAACATTAAGCAAATGCTGCAGAGAGGCTCAGTAGCTTTTATTAGGCCAGCTGCTATGGACAGGGAGGAAAAGACACACACAAGCTTCTCTTTGGGTTGGAAGCAAAAGTGGAGTGAAACGTTGTTAAGATCTTTGCAGAAACTTTGACATTTTCAGTGCTCTGAGATATGACAGAAGCAATTTGCTGGACAGTTTACTTTTCCAAAAAATCATTTTTACAAAACTTGTCTAAAAAACATTTGTGCCATAAAGTACAAATATCCTAAAATATTTTGCTCTCATCAGTGACAGATACTCCACTGGCTCCTAACAACCACATTTACTGGAACAGCTTTCATCCTTTTAACAGCTCTTCCTTTCTCCATGTACCATATGTTGTGTGTGGATCCTGTAAACAGAGAGAGCCGGAGGCAATGCTGAGGGTCTCCTGCCATTTTTGAAGCTAACTACTACTCAAGAGATAAAATAGTATCAAACATGATGTCAGAAGTTTCGCAGTGAAAGGACATGGCAGAAGAATGTATTTAGAGTTGGGAGAAGATATTTCCAGCATTGGATTCACTGGAAGAGTGTTACCTCTACCCAGATTGCATGGCCATTTGGGGACTTCATATAACGCTGGGATGACTGTTTTCAGATTTTAGAGTAAATGATATGAAAGGGGAAAAAAACGTATCTTTGTTCACACCCAGGCAGTCTCTGTCTAAGTTTGTCCAACTGAACACCAGTCTTTCAGCATAGATTTCCAACACATTTGTCTGTTACATTGCTAGTAGTAGAGTGGTAGAGTCATTGCTCTAAAGCCCTTCCTCAAACATACATATACCTGGGAGGTGGGAGAGAGGGGAGAGGTGAAGGTGAGGTAGTAGGCACTGGAAGAACCCTGCAGTCCTACAATGCTCGTTTTGCAAAGATCTGAAAAAAAGAAAGACAAGAGAGTTGCTGACCCAGCTGGATTCACATTCTAGGTGCCTATGAGACAGAAGACTTCCTCTTTAAAAACAGCAGCTGATTTAGGGAGCCTTGAACTTCAAAAAGCAAAAAGGAAGAAAATGGGCACTTCAGCTGTAGCACGGCTGAAGTGCCTGAAAAGTCATTATAGTGTCTCAGCATCAGGATGCCAATGGCAAGTCATTGCGCCTCTGTGTGAGACTGGCTTCATAATCTTGCCATTCAGAAAACCCAAACCATATAATATGGGTTCTTTTCATTTTCTCTCTGGGTTTTCCTCAGATTTCAGGTGGTCCTATTTTTTAATATTGTCTGCAACTGTGAAGACTTGAAGCACACATTTGCAAAAAGGAAGTCTTTTATTACCATGTATTTTCACAATTCCAGTGTCTAGGGATTTTAAGAAGCACCTGAAGCATCACTCAGTGCACACAGCGGTAACATTGCTGTTCCCAGTAGAGGTCTGTTATGGTCTTTGTGTTAATGTGTCAGGACACTTTCCCTTCCATATGCCATGGCCTTTCCTTAAAGCTATGGATTTCTGGAACTGCTGAGCTACTACTCTGCGATATGTATGCAACATTAGATCTGAAATCATGTCAAAGTTTCCTCCTAGGGGTAGACCAAAAGTGATAGAAATGCAGCAGGAGTTGCATTCAGCATTTATTTAAAATATAGGCATTTATGCCAGCACTGGAGGGAATACATCCCAAATTAAGCATGCCAGAGGGTCTTTACTAGCCCTTTCCAGGGAGACTAGCACTCCCTTGGGAAGAAGGCTCCCTCTCTCACTTTCTCTTTTTCCCACCATTCTGTTTCACCAAAGAGAAAAGGCTGCTTCTTTCACCAAGCAGAGTGAAGTCTGCAAATCCCTTGGCAGACAGCAGACAGATTTCTCTGTTTGCTGGCCCTTATGTGGCCAATTCACATAGTACAAACAAATGATGATGCAGATGTTAAAGATGGCAAGACATTACAGTGTAAACAAAGGCTCTTACAGGATCTTGACAGTTCCACCATTTAGATCACTGCATACTAAAAGCAGGACTGAGATCAGAACGCCTCTGTCCCCATCCCACTTGGACTCCCAGGTAAGATGGTTCGTGTGTACATGAGATCTGTACAGCACATGAAAGCCTTTCTTTTGAGTACCCAGCACTGGCACAGAGACCAAAAAATTGGGAGAACTCAAGGTTTTGCAGTCCTGACAGCATCGCCAATGCTCACATGGAAAGCTGAGCATCACTACCTGCAGCAAAAGCAAGCTACATTAGACCGTGAGGCAGTGGGTCTCAAACAGCATGTCTGTCCACCTCCATGCACATTTTTCAGAGCAGGCAGAAAATCAGAAACCACACGATCAACAGCGTGGTGGAGCAGTGCATGCACATTCCACTCCTTTTCCTCCCCAGGCGGCAAGCAAAGGAGGGTGAGTGCTATGAAGAAGGCAGGCTGGCTCCCTGATGTGAGAGCCCTGCTCATAAAACTCAATTAAGTGGATTACAGATGAGCTCATTCCCAGTGGTGGGTCACATTCCATTAGAGTCAGGCTTGATGCCAGGTGGACTCAGCACTGCTGGGATGGCAGCGTGGTCTGCCCCACCGCTTACCGTCTCTGCCTCTGATCTCACCACACCTTGCAGGATTTCCTACCCCCATGCCCCACCACTGCATGGCAGGCTCTTTGCTCATCCCTGCTCACCCTCCCAGTGAGATAATCGGGGCCAGTGTTAGGTCATGGAGAAACACAGGGATGGCCAAGCTCTCTGAAATGATGTGGTCTTGGGCAGCAATGTCAGAAAGGAAAAGCATAGGGAGAAAGAGTCAAGGGGACCAACAGGAAAATGAACAGAAATGGAGGTTCTGTGGAAAGCGATGGCAGAATTCAGGCTGAGCCAGGGAAGAATGGGAACAGCCAGCTGCATAAACTGGATCAGTGGTATTTTATGTGAAAGTGAGAACAATCAGAGCTCTCAGCTCACTAATCCCAAAGGCTTTTTCACAGCATAGGTATAAGATTACAGCATCGTCTGCTGTACGAATGTATATATACCACCTACAGCTGAACTCAGCACTCATAAGTATGTGTGTGTGTGTTCGTATACGGGAAACAAAAAGTGTGTCTGAGATAAATTTGTGGGGGGGGGCATGACTGTGTTTGGAAGAGAAAATGGGGAGGGAGAAGAGAAAGTGAATGAACCTGTGAAGGGTGAGTGTGTGTGGGCGTGAGGGCAAGAGAAAGCTGGATGAATGAGTGTGTGGGTGTGTAATATATGGGCTAGAGTAAGTCAAATGTTATAAGCACCTGCAGGCATTTTGCCAGATTTGAGACCTATTTTGACTTGCTTTGTGCATCCCACTTTGCTTTTCACTGTTTGCAAACGTTCCTGGCAGCTCAGTTTAATTCGTACAAATAGCAACCAACCGAGAGCAAGCCAAATATGTTGTGAAATAGATTGAGGAAGACGCAATTTTTTTGTGCAGATCGAAGCAGCAGGGGCTTTGTACCATCTGGAACTTGTGTACCAAGTTCCAGGCAAAGGCCTACAAGGGAGATCAATCTAGTTACCTCCCCACCATTTGCCATCCCACGTGAGGAACGAATACTTCAGACCAGTTGCAGAGAGAGACATGCTGTCTGGACAATGATCCTCATAGGGCATGGGACCCACACAGCGCAGGCATCTGCTGTCCTGGCACAGGAGACCTCAGTATCCACAACCTCAGAGAGAGCTTTCTGCTTTAGCTGAGAAAGATTGAGAGGAAGACAGCAGCCTTATGTTTCATTCCCTTGTGTGTGACAAGTGAATTCAGTCTGGCAGCGTGAGGCAGCAGGTTTCCTATTTGCTTTACCACCAGTTCACCAGGCAATTTTGGACAACTCCCCTCAACTTCTCCACATTTCTGTTTCCTAAGATATAAAAAACTAGCCGTAATGACACAGATATGAGATCTCTTGATGAAAAGCACTATGTACAATTCAGGTGATAATACTCTCTTGCACTAGCTGAGGGTGATTGCCAAATCTCATTTGCAATCATTGGCAGCAGTATCCAACCCTTAAGCACCAAAGAAGTCCCAACCCGAATTGCAGGAGCTCCATCTCTAGGCTCTCCAGTTCTACTGGTCCCTTCAGCAGATCATAACCCAGGTTCTGCCTGGCTGTCTCACGACCTCCAGCATAATACGTAGAGTCCATCTTAGGGGGTAAGGGATCTCACAGTTCCTTTGGGCATGTCTCAAATTGTGCTTGCTACTCTGCCCTTGGCAATGTCACCACCTGGCTGTATATTGAGTGTATTAGACTCCAAAATAGCCACGAAAAAGTGCCGTGGCCACACCCTTTCTCTCCCCACCACGGTGCCAGAAGAATTTGGGGTCATATATAGCAACCAAAAAATCCAACCCTGGGACGAAAAAGTGCCGTGGCCACACCCTTTCTCTCCCCACCACGGTGCCAGAAGAATTTGGGGTCATATATAGCAACCAAAAAATCCAACCCCGTGTCTTTTATTCTTCTTTTCCCTTCCTTTCTGACTGGCTTTTCTTTATCAGCATCACCTTTTTCTGCTACCCTGACCCAAGGCTTTGCTCTGGAAAGCGCTGTGTGCGCTGAGCTGAGCTGCCTCACCCTGTCTTACTCCTGGTTCCTGTAATGGCTGACAGCACAGTGCTATATCCTCTTGTCTGTGTGCATGAATTAGCCCTTTCATTTCACCTTCAACAGAAACAGAGTGACCTGTCTATGCAAATAGCCCCCTCTCCCTTTAACTAGAGGGAAGACAATATATTACCTCTCTGGGGAACTCAAGAAAGAGAAAAAACAGAGATGCTAGCAGGGTGCCAAAGCACTATGTATAAAAAGCCTTTTTCACCCGAATAGTGTATCAGGTGCTGCCCCAAGAGCTGTTATTGAACCACGGCCAGAAATGGTGTGGTTCTATCCAGCGTGTTTTTCTCCCGCCCCCTCTTCCCCCTCCGGCACTCTTCTCTCCAGGAGTGTATTTCATTCAATGAAATGGTTTAAGGCACTGCCTGCAAGGAGGATCTTTTGTGAAATACCATGGCTCTCCCTTCTAAACCTTCCAGCTGAATGAGAGTAACTGCTGCGGTTGCCACGGCACACAGGCTACACAAAAATTATGCTTGTGTTTAATTACACTGAGTGGTTGAGGCCACTGCTTTACTTTGCTCTGGGATATGTACTTCTGAAAAGCAGCCAGGTAATTCTGCTGCTGCTGCCATTCCCACAGTGTCCTGGGAAGGGAGGAGGGGTGACAGGGAGGGGGGCTTTCTGCCAGGTTTAGCTATGGCGAACATATCTGAGCTGGGAGGTCTCAAAGGACGTGGCTACACCAAGCAGACATCCCCCAAGGCAGTGCCAGAGATGGCTGGTGGATTCTCAGGAGTGTAGATAAATTCAGTTTTGATGTGGGGATTTCAGTTGGACTATTCCTGTGCAAGCAGAGAAGAGAGCAAGAAAAAGGATTGGGAAGGGAAAGAAGGCAGAATGGAACTGCAATGGGAATCCCTCAAAGACTCCAGAAGGAAGAGAACAGAGGCAACAAGGATGTTTCGGAGAGGCCATAAATGTTAGTTTAGACAACTGAGCCTTTCTCTAAGTGATGTTGCCAGCCTGGCTTTAGCAGAGCTGACAGCAGGGTTGGAGGTGTTTCAGTACCCGTTGTAGCTACCTCCTACTTTGCCTGGAGTTGGTCATGGGTAGTTGTGCCCCAGGTAACTCCAGAGCTGGAAACAATATCGCCACATGTGCTTCGAGACCCGCCCAATTCCGTTCAGAAATGGGGGAGATTAACCTCAATGTCAAGCTATGCTAATATAGCTAATTTCCTTCACGGGCTCATGTCTCTGCATGGATAAGCACAGATATACCAGCTCATCTTGGCACATGCTCAAGTATTCACCATACAGTACTGCCTTACCCATCTGAACATACTTTGGGTAGCTCCTCCACGAGTGTTGTTTTCAACATGGGCACTCTCTTTTCACTCATGGGCACTCTCTGTTGCAGTGCACGGAGTTCTTGGACTCAAAGTCCCTCTTACCTTCAACAAAATCATCCCATAATGTGTCAGGAATCTGCCACTACTTCCATCAGAGAAGCTTCATTCATGGTGATCCTAAGGAGACCTGGAAAAGGGAGAATCCACTAAGGTTTTTTTCTTTTTTTTGTGTCCCCCCCTCCTTCAGAGCCTTTGAGTTCCCAGGTATGAGAACCAGTGAATGAGTCTCTTAGACCATGTTTAGAGCTACCCTCTTGTGAGCTAGACATGCAGTAATAGAGGAATTTGCCAGTGGCTCAGGGAGGTTTATTGTCACCCTTCTTGGAAGTCATCAATGATTAAGGGACTTAGAGAGCTTTATCTGGGGTTGTGGGGGGAATACTTAGAACTTCCTGACAAGGACCAAAGTTTGTACAGAGCAGTAATAACTTTTATCAGATTAAGTTATGCTGCTAGTAAAGACCAAACCAAAAGGAAAAAAAAAAAAAAAAGCCCACAACAAAATACCAGGAAAGATCTTGAACACCTGGAGATGGATAGATGCCCCTCCTGCCCTGTCACACCCCCTGTGCCTTTGTTTTTGCAAGGCTCTTTCTGAAAGACACTGCCTGCAATGGACACCAATGCACACTCATGGTGTCCTTCCAGTATACGTACAGCCATCGGGTGGGCACCAGGCCGATTCCAATCAATTCACTTTGTGGCCATAGATACAATTGTAAGGCAGACTGTGATCCCTGCTTTCAAAAGGTAAAGACAGCAGCATTGAACTCACTGGTCTTATGCCGCAGATCCCCAGGACTGGCGCTTTCCACTCCCAGGAAGATGCAGCATTGCTCGGTCACCATGGTGACAAGCACTTTTCTATACGATAACCACCATCCTGAACTCTAGAACTCACTCCTGTGTGAAGACCAGGTCTGCGTATTGACACACACAGTTTGTTTTGCCCCCGCAGCCCAGCTGCGGCTTTGCCCACCACTCCAAGCTCCGCTCTTCGCCAAGCACCTTCCCGCACCCTGGAGCATTTCCCAGATGACCCCAGGCACCGTCCCACCAGAGGATGCAGCTGGGCTGACCTGCTAAATATTTTATGGGGAGAATGGCCGGTGACTTTCCCAACTCTGCTGCAGGATTGCTCCTCTGAGGATGCAGCCACAGAGCCACCGTATTGGAGCGGTCACCAGGCCGGGCCTCCATGGAAGCGAGCGCTGCCACAGTGGCACCGCCAGCCCTTTTCATCCTCCTGTCCCTCACAGGGCACACCCTGTCACTGTCCTCCACCCCACGTGTGGGCCAACTCCTCCGTGTCCCCCAGGGGGTGGCAGTCCGAGGGAGCAGGGATGTGCATGGGGAAGGCTGCGGGTGGGGCAAGCCCCAGGCTCAGCTCAGGGCGGCGGGCGCCTCGCCTGAGGGGACACGGAGCCAAGGAGGCCGGGGTCCCTCCTGCCGCCCCCCTGGGCCAGCGGGGGAAGGCCGGGGGAGGCCTCTTCCTCCCGAGCGAAGGGTTAACGCCGCCGCTCTGCGCCGCCTTCCCCTCCCGCCATCTCTCCCCGCCCCCACTCCCCCCACTCGCGTCCCTGCAGACATCCCCCCTTCTCCTTCCCCCGCCGGAGTCGCCATGGAAACCAGCCCCGAGCAGCTGCCGCCTGCGCCCCGGCCGCCGCCTCGTCGCCGGGGAAGGCGGTGGCGGGCGGCCACGGCCGCTACGGCGGCACGACCTGGCCTCGGGGAGGCCATTTTCTTCCCCGGGCGGGGACCCTGCGTGGCCGCGGGCGGCACGGCCTCTTCCTCCAGGAGGAATGGGGCAACCCGGGGCGGCGGTGGCTGGGGCAGGCAAGGCAGTTAGGGCCTGCTTTTACCTACCGCTCCACGGGCCCGGGTCACCCCGTCTGTGCTCAGGAGAGAGCGGCGGGCTCGCCTTGGTGGGGCTGGGAAGGAGCGGTCGTGTCCCAGCATTTTCCACCCTTGTGCGTTTGCCCCCCGCTGAAAATGGAGGGTGAGGTGAGGTGGGGTGGCACCTCAGGCAGGCTGCGTGGCTGCCGGCCCTGAAGTGGGGCATGGAGGCGAGCTCTGGGCTTCCTTCTCATTTCTGCGAGACTTCCAGGTGGAAAAGCTCCCCAGATGCATCCCATGTTGCCACCAGTAGCCCCTGCAACAAGCAGATGAAAGTAATCACCAACCCTTGCGGATCCCCCTTGCCTCTGCGCTGCCGAGGTTGCTGTTCTGGTGAGGGCTTCCCTTTTCTGGGGAGATAAACCAGGCTTGTTCTCAAGTGTGGCAACTTGCCCTTCATCCACAGAAAAAACCCAACATCTTTTCACAGACATCTCTTTTTTTGCATCGGGTGGAGTTGACCTAACCTATTATACAGATAAGAACATGCAGAGAATGGATTGGGAGCAGCCCTGCGGAGGAGGACTTGGGGATGTTGGTGGATGAGAAGCTCAACATGAGCTAGCTTGTAGCCCAGAAGGCCAACCATATCCTGGGCTGCATCAAAAGCAGCGTAGCCAGCAGGTTGAGGGAGGTGATTCTGCCCACTCTACTCTGCTCTGGTGAAACCCCACCTGGAGTACTGGAGCTCTGGAGCCCCCAACATAAGAAGGACATGGGACCTGTTGTAGTAGGTCCAGAGGAGGGCCATGAAGATGATCAGAGGGCTGGAGCATTGCTCCTGTGAAGACAGACTGAAAGAGTTGGGGTTGTTCAGCTTGGAGGCAGCTCCGATGAGACCTTGAAGTGGCCTTCCAGTATCTGAAGGGGGCCAGAATTTCTGCAGGAGGAAATTTTTCACTGTGAGGGTGAGGGGCACTGTGAGGCACTGGGACAGATTGCTCAGAGAAATTGTTGAGGCCCCATCCCTGGAAGTGTTTAAGGCCAGTCTGAGGCTTTGAGCAACCTGGTCTAGTGGGAGGTGTCCCTGCCCATAGCACGGGGGTTGGAACTCGATGATCTTTAAGACCCCTTCCAACCCAAACCATTCTGTGATTCTATGGGAGCTGCTTTTTCTTGGGGTTGTAACGCATACTCTTTGGACCAAAAGTAGCTCCTTTGGACTCTAGTTCCTTTTGCACAGTTCCCACGTGTGCCTGCACAGGCACATTTGCTCACAGCTTCCTGGGGAGGAGTTGCACCGTGCAGCACATGTAGGAAATGGCCCCAGAAGCCCTCGCAAAATGCACACGTGACAGCAGATCCTGTGGGAACAGGTCAGGCTTTGCTTTTGTCTGCATGCCAACCTGGAGAGTTAGCCCGGTGGTGGAAACATATGCCAAAGGATGTCCTGAAAGTAGGTTGAAACAAAATAGGAAATTCAGCTTTGGTGTCATACTATCTAAAGTGAATCATGTCTTTTTTACCATACTTGTCTCAAATGTATCTTCCTGGCTAGTGAAACGTCATCTACAATTTCAGCTCTTAGAGACTCATTACACCTATCTTGCCTGTAAGGTGAAAGTAGGACCCTGGTTTTGGACCTGATCATAACACTATCTTGCTCTAGCCCCAAACCTGTCTTCTGCCCTCATCTTAAACTCTCCCAGATCTCATCCTGTTTTCACTTACATCCTTGATTATATGGCTGCTGAAATCTTTCTGCGCAATTTCTCTGTAATATTTCACTGTGTCCCTAAACAGCAATTATGCATCAGACATCAAAAGGAGTGTTTCTTCATAACCGTAAGCTGCTTCTGAGACTAAGATTTTGCTTGTGTGTATGAGGCCACCCTATTGCCTCTGCTCTTCTGGATCAAATTGATGCCTGTTGGCCTCTAGTTTTCCCACTAACGGTCTCTGCCTCTTACCCATCTCTTCCATGGAATGAGTGATTTGCAGTTCAGCATCTCCTTCTTTGATATGGTCCTCCCAAACCCTCACAGAGAGGGGTTGCTCTTCAGTATTATACAGCATAGACACTGCAGCTGCGGTTTGGCTTCACCCAGGGAATGTCTCTCGTTCACCGCTGTTAGTTAATTACAAGATCTGATGTGGTCTAATAGTCATGGCAGTTAGATACAAACCCTTTCAGCTGCAAAATACTAGGTATAGTTGCTGGCAGCTCTCTATTTTCTGCTCCTCTCATATTTTCTTATTACACTAAGTAAATATGACCCTTCCTTCTTCCTTACTAGAACAACTAATTTACCAGATATTCAAATATATAAATAGTGAAGGCAATAGAAATGCACACTAATGGAGCGTTGAGGCTGTAATTTAAATACACACAGAGCCTAGGCTATTCAGTCCTTGTTATGTGACACTAGGACAGTTCTCTATGGTCCAGAGAAAAGGTATAGATCAGAGGGAGATTAGTGCTAAGAGTTACACTGGACTCCCCGAGTCTGCTAGGCATAAAGATTTCTACTGAGATATAGATATCTATTATTTGATTTTGTCTAATCACCTAACTATACCTTTTTTCTTTAGAACGAGCTCTTGACAAGACATTTGTTTTTTATGACTCTTGTGGCTAACCACAATAATTCACACAGATTCACAGATTTGACAGAGTTGGAAGGGACCTCTAGAGATCATCTAGTCCAACTCCCCTGCTAAAGCAGGATTGCCCAGAGCACATCACTCAGGACTGCATCAAGGTGGGTCTTGAAAATCTCCAGAGAAGGGGACTCCACAACCTCCCTGGGTAGCCTGTTCTAGTGCTCTGTCACCCTCACCATTAAGAAGTTCTTCCTCATTTTTTGAGTGGAACTTCCTATGTTCCAGCTTGTGCCCGTTGCCCATCGTCCTATCGCTGGAAATCACTGAAAAGAGAAATTGCTGTGAAATTGCTGTGGCCAGAAGCATCTCCAACGGGTGCAGCAGGTGTCAAGAAGCCACCAAGCTGTGTAACTAGCTACATAATTCACTGCTTCAAAACACTGGACCTCAGGTCTCACTGAGGTGCCAGAACCTCACCAGAACCTACCATGGAACTTCATTACTCTGCTGATCAACTATTAGAAGAAAGAACTACAGCTTGAAAAGAAAGATGTGGAATTAGGTTGCTGGGGGACATGTGTGTGATAAAATTAGGTTTTGGTTGGAACTCAGAAATCATCATGATGAGGACGGTACAGGCAGAGAAAAATTCAACCGATGTTAGATCTAGAATAAGAAAGTGTAAATGAAAGAAGGCCTGGTCTCCATTTCAGCATGCAGTTTTTGCAAGTGTGTGTGCTAGACCATCTCAGTTTCTGATAGACCTGATGTGTAACATACACCATTCCTAAATTTGTACTTCCCAGGGCCTTTAACTGGCTCTCTATTCATTCCAAATTCAGCGAAAACAGGGCTGAAAGTGACACCAATACACCTTGCTGTCTGCCTTTCCCACCACAAGCCAGGATTAGGAACCAAGGAATGGCCATACTGATAACCAGTATTGTTTTCTTCATTACAAATTTAGTGAAATAGTGGAATATTAATCAAGCCATCTGACAGTTTGGGTGATGGGACAAAACCTTAAGAGATGTTTTGTACATGTAACAATATACCTTCTACAGCGACTTGGAGCCTTGCCTGTTCTCAAGCTTAGTTTGCCTTCAACTTAATCTAGGGAAAAGGAAGTTAAAGGGAAGGGTTAGGTCTCTGGATCCCCATCAAAGAGCTTAGTTGTGTTAGCCTGTCACTTATGAGTTAGGAATCCTTCTTTCTTTGTACCTGAAAATTAAATTTACCGTAAAACAATCCATGGCTTTGTACAGGCTAACTCTGAAGAAGTAAGGTCAGAAAAAGCAATACCTAAATTAAGCCACTACCAATGTTTGCCTGCATGTATCATAAATGGTAGGAAAGTATGAAGGCCTTCTTCCATTGCTACACTTCACGGGGTAGGCATGGAGATCAGAACAGTGTGGAGGGGCTGTGAAGGACACAAGTTGCTTAATAAGGACCTTCTCACAGGAGGGGGATCTTCCAGAATCATGGAGATCACGTTGGCTTCAGGGCTTTGGGACACATGAGCCAGTCCCCAGATGGAGGCAGGAGCAAGCTAAGGACAGAAGGTGGGTCCATCAGCATCGCATCAGTAGCTTCTTGGCATAGTTCAGAATCAGCAGGAACAAAATTTAACTTAAACCGTCTTTAATTAAAGCTGTGTTGGATCCTCTGTCTTTTACAGCAAGCACAGTCTCAGCCGTAAGCAGCTTTGCACTGCCAGTGTAACACAAGAGAGACCAGGAACAGAATATACTACAGGGACCAAGTCTTGCTTTCGGTGATGATTCACGGGGGCAAATGAGGACAAAATTAATACATGTAGGGGAGAAAAACAGACATTGCACTTTTTTAGGTCTAAAGTGTAAATTCCTGACAATGAATCAATGTAGTTTTGTGTTATTCTACTATTGCAGCCAGCCTGGAATGGGCCATGATGATGAATACCTCTCAGGCTATCTCCATGCAGCAGAAGCCCCTACTGTTTCATCCAAAATGCCCGTAGTGACAGTATATGCTTTATGTGATTCATCTAGGACTGGGAAACTTGATCTCATAAACTTTGCCAGCATGAATTATGTGTTTATTATATTAAATTGTGTCCTGGCGTTTGCCCATACACCACATCACAGCCTGAGCAAACACATAGTACAAGCCCCTCTGCCAGAGCATGCAGACATGAGGGCAAAGTTATGGTTGTTGTGAGGCCTCCCATCTCTGAGCCTGTCCAGTTTGGTCATGATTGACATCCCAGCTGTCATGTTCCATCAGTGTAAGTGCCCCCTCTCCTGCCTCATTCTCCGGCTTTCAGAAGGTAGGTGCTTGGTCCTGTGCCTGTTCAGAGGAAGCACCATGACCTACACATCTGCCCCTGACCTTTAGCCTGATCAATAAAACTACAAATTGGTCTTTTCTTATCCTCAGCACTTTAGTCATAAAATCCCTATTGAGATGGAATGAAACACTGAACTTTATGTCTAGGCGTCATGAACATATTTCGAGGCGGGGGAGAAAGACTGGCAGTATTTCAGCCATCAAATATACAGTCCTCTTTCTCTCGCTCACTCTGTGCAGCAATTCTGTGTGTTATATTTGAAACCTGTAGAACATCCTTATTGGTTCTATATTCACACATTTTCCCAAATATTCCATAAGGGGGAGAACATCAAGTGTCCCTTAACAGCACTTTTTTTTTCCCCACTACACATTCTTCCCCCCTTTGGTGACTCTCCCTTTTTTATGTTGCTGTGTAGAGATGACTGGCTCCGGGTCTCCAGAAAGCCAGTGGCCAGATCCAGCCATCTCCTGAACATATTCTCTGGGCTACAATTGAAGGAAAAGTGACTGATCAAAACTTCTAGAAAATGGATCGTCTACTTTTGCGCACCAGCAGCTGTGCGCATGAGGTGCAGATAAGATGCAAATATGCTCACAACTGTGCTTCTGTTAAGAAGGACTTGGTTTAATACCCAGGGTAGCCTAATTCAGTGGAAGGTGCAGAAATTGCCCCATGCCCAATACGGATGAGAGCTGGTTTTCATCCAAGTTTGCTGAAGGAGCTTGAGGCAGTCTCTCGCATGGCACGGACAGAGCGTTCAGGGAGGAAACAGCTTACACTGTCGTATTCTTCAGCCCATTCCCACAAGGGAAGGAGAGGACAGGAGATCCCAGGGGTGAGACGCAAGGACAACCCTTCCTACAACACAGAAAGGACATGGACCTGTTGGAATGGGTCCAGCGGAAGGCCATGAGGATGATCAGAGGGATGGAGCACCTCTCCTATGAAGACAGGCTGAGACAGCTAGGGTTGTTCAGCCTGGAGAAGAGAAGGCTCTGGGGAGACCTTATAACAGCCTACCAATACCTGAAGGGAGCCTACAGGAGAGCTGAAGAGGGACTCTTTGTCAGGAAGTGTAGTGACAGGACAAGGGGCAGTGGTTTTAAATTGGAAGAGAAGAGATTTAGATCAGATATCAGGAAGAAATTTTTTACTGTGAGGGTGGTGAGACACTGGAACAGGTTGCCCAGAGAAGCTGTGGATGCCCCATCCCTGGAAGTGTTCAAGGCCAGGCTGGATGGGGCTTTGAGCGACCTGCTCTGGTGGGACTGCCCCTGGCAGGGGGGTTGGAACTCTATGATCTTTAAGGTCCCTTCCAACTCTAACCATTCTGTGATTCTACTGTAGAATGGTGGCACTCCAAGAGGCAGAGGAGAGAGGGAGAAGCAAGAGGGACAACATCTCTGCATGGAATGGTATATTCAGGAGGAAGAGGGGAAGAGGTGTAATTTCTCTCAGAGAACAACAGAGAGCCTTTTGGGAAAGGGCAAAAAAAAAAACCAAACCAGTAAGAATTTAACACTAAATGAATGTGCTGTTGTTGATGACCATTTCTGCTGTCAGATGTTTTGTTGCAGTCACTACAGAGGCCTGTCTGTACGGGGGCTGGCAGCACGAGTGGACATGGGAGGGCACAACCCAATGCGCTCGTCTCGCTAAGCCCTTGTCCTGGGTTGAGAGACACAGGACTAACTTTTCTTCTAATGCTGGGGAAAATTGCACTTTTAGAAGACTCTAGTGTCTGAATTTATGAAAATATTTACTTTATAGCCAGCCAGGCTCTGTGGGATTCAAGGTTAGCATTTTTGAGCCTTGCCAGGTGCAGGGACAAGGAGGAGCGAGGCCTGGGCATTTGACCCAGGCTGGGCAACAGGATTATTTCATACCATGAATGTCACATTCAATATACATTAGAAAAGTTTGCTGCGTAGCTCTCTCTCCCTTGATGGCAGCGGGTCCAGACACTCCTTGCCCCGGTGCCGGACCCCTGAGGCCTTCCCTTCCTCCTGAAGCCATTGCGCTGGCAGTGTCCGCCATTTGCTGTCCCTGCTGGGAGTGCACAGCTTCCTGCTGATAGAGTTGGTTGAGTATAATTCCTGTGTATCTTATATCAGTATCGGGGTTAATACTGGTTCTTTAGTATTATTGTTAATTATCTAGTCTTAGTCTATTAAATCTATTTATATTTCAACCCTTGTGTTTCTTTGTGTTCCCCGATTCCCCTTTCCGGGTGGGGAGGGGTCATTGGGTGATGGAATAATTGTCTAAATGACAATAGATTGTTATGGGTTTTCTCAAACCATAACAGCCCTGCAGCAGTGTCGGCAGACCTGAGCTTGTATTTGCTCTTGTGCAGTAAACAGTGCTCGGGGTCTGAAAAAGCATGTAAGGGCTTTTTTTTTTCTTTTTTTTCTTTTTTTTCTTTTTTTTCTTTTTTTTCTTTTTTTTTCTTTTTTTTTAAATACCAACAGCCTTTATCAGAAAATCAGAAGGACCTTAACACGGCTATAAAGGTGCTTAATGTGTTGCTTTACACCCATTGCAGAGCGATGCAGAGGGAGGAAGGAGGCTGTACTGCACAGGTTTGTGCACAGCTTGGAAGATCTATTCCATCCTCTTTACAGTGAAAAAGCTGGTGGAACCACATGACTTCGTGCTGGCAAGATAGTTGTGTATTTAGCATGCTCAGCTGCTAGTAAGGTTGGAAAACATACTTTTTACTCAGCTACACTGCCACAGAATGGCCCCGAATAACCTCCTGTGTCACTTCAGCGCTTTTAGCTGGTGAAGTGAAACATGACTGTGAATCAGAGGAAGGAAGAAAGTCAGAACAGGCTCTTTTTAAATTCCTTTTTGATAATCAGGACACTCCTTATGCCAGGAAGGCTTGCCATCATGTCCATCCATCCATAAAGAAACAGAAAACCAGATGCAGTCAGTAAGGTGGACAAGAAGACCAGGAGTCTTTCGGTTCTTGAAAGCCCAAGAGAAGTGGTATGAAACTGACACCATCTCCTATGTGTCTCTCTGCTGCTGCTGTGTGCTATATAACACTGCTGAGTCTGCACACATGGTTTCCTACACCTCAGCTTGGGGGAGAGGCCAGAAATACTGTGCTGGAATTGTGTCACAGACATGTTCAAGGCAGGCAGGTGGGAGGTTCAAAGCAGAGCAAAGAAATAGCTCCTTTATGTAACGCATAGTTCTCTGGAGTACCTTTTCTCAGGATTTTATGGATGCTGGAAGTTCATATGAGTTTCAAAAGTAATCAAATACAGTCCCGGAAGAAAAAAACATCAGAAGCTACCTGATGCAGCTCTCCCTCATACAGGGAGTTCTTAAGCCAAAACTTACTGGAGGCTGGAAGAGTATACAGGGAAAGGGTTGCTATATGCTAGCACTTCTCTCTACTCTTACCAGGACACCACTGTTGGTCACTATCAGAGGCAGAAGTTTAGGCTACACAGAATGGTTTCATCTGCTGTAGCTGTTTTTACATAATCTTACATAATGCAGGCTAAGACTAGAGTCTTCTGGGTTACATGCTCGGCAGAGAAATCCCAGCCTTTGGGAAACAGAGGCTTTTGGGAAAGCCAAGAGGCTTTCTGTTTTGGGAAACAGAAATTAAAGAGACTTTTAGTGACATCAGCTTTTAATGACACTGGATTTCTATATCTCATTGCAGAGATGGCAGTTCCATCTTCACCCATTTTCCCTTAATTTCATTAGCTGTGTGATCTTAGTGTTGTAACAGAGATCAGGCCTTTATTATAATGTGCACTGCAGTACCCAATAAGAAGAAAGAGGAGTTGTTTCTCAGAAGATCTAGATGCCACAAGAAGAAGATTAATAGAAGAAGAGGCACAGCAGAACAGAAAGGGAACACAGGCTGGGGAGGAGTTGGTCCCATTGGAACTGCTGGAAAAACAGTTCACGTCTCCCAAACGCACCCCACAGACCTTACATGCCATGTCACCTAGTCCAGTCCCAGGCTCATTTTTAGTCCTACCTCAGAACACTATTTTTTGCTGTTTTCTTCAGTGCTTCCTGATTTCATGGCAGAGTGCCCTTTCCTCCAGTGAAAAGCACCGCTCTCTGATAATGGACAACAGCTCAGCGTTTGGTGGTGGTTATAGTTCTGTATTGCTGTGTCCATTTTCTTCCCTTTTGTGATACCATTAGGGACCAGAGGAGCTAAATAGAAGATAATACACCATTAGGGACCAGTCCTAGCTGCACATTAGATTTCAGTCACACCAGTGTCCATCCACCAGTTTCATCCGTAGGCCATGCCCTGCAAAAGGGTTCCAACACTGATATAATTGAGGCTTGCCCAGAGCCAAGCTCTGTTGGAAGCAGTGGTACGACTAGACCATGATTTTAGCAGAACCAGGATTTCATACTCCAAGTTCCCAATATGTTGGCTGGTGTCAGATTTGAGCATGTAACTTGAAGTACTCCATATGACTTAAAATACGCTGCATACCAGCAGATTTGTGTTGGAATTGATCTAGTCATTCTGAGTTCCCTATTCATATGGTTGAGCTGTGCAAGAAATAAACATTTCTGGTACCAAATTTAGAAAGAGTGTATTTTACCGTGGATTTGAAGATATTATCTTCTCTGGTGGCAGTACTGGGGATTGATGGCAGTTCACAAAATGCAGAAACTGTGTGTGTTAATCTCTGATAGGCTTATCGCTGTGCTAAACTGCTTCCATAAATCGTAGGCCTAATGCTGTTTTCAGTTACACCAACACATCCCCAGTAACTCCCGGAGGATTTTAAGATTTATAAATTAAAGAAGAATTTGATTCCTTGTAGTGTCAGGATTTTTTAACGCTCGTCTTTTCAATAGGTGGGACGTATAGACAATCCATATTGTTACTTGCCCATGTTCAGTCTTGCTGGAATGCAACTGATGATACCCACTAAGTATAGCCAGGAGGAGCAGATTCCATAGCCCCGTTATGTGGGGTGATTTATGTGGCATTCATTGGGACTGGGCTTGGAGTGCTTGTTTGTTTTTACAGTATATTGCTGGTCAACTCGTAATGTATGCTCTACTTAGACCGATGGATCAAATATCAAGTTCACAGAGGTAAAATAAGAACAGAATCTACATTTCATTCATTTTTTTGTTTCTGCTGTTCTTACACACTTGAATGTCAAAATGCATTTGTTGTATCCTAATCTACATCAAACTGTCCTGCAGGAGCATTCATTATTCTTTTATTGTCAGCAAAACACATTGAAACAGGGGTATTAAACATCTGGCCAACATACGTTTATGTGGCCCAAATGGCATATTCAAGTTCTAAGTATGTAAGAGTTCCTTTGAAAACAAAAGAAGTCTTGTCTCTGATCTGGGAGAGAACCTATCAGATACAAGCTGGTAAAACTAAAGCGGTCGTCTCTGCCTGAGACAATGGATAGCATAAAGCAGTGCCTGAGAAGTGCAAACTCCTGTACTCAAACATTAATCTCATTTTCAGTTTAATGAGGGCACTTAGTCAGAATTAACTAGTTTGCTGCTACGCCCCAGTGATTGACAAAGAGACAAGCTTAGGACTGGATAAGGCAAAAACTGGATATTGCCAAAAAGAGGGAAATGCATGAAGAGCGGCGGGAGCAGAGAGATACAGAAGAGCAGGGACCAGAAAAAAATGGGAGGTTTGGAAAGGACACAAAAGGCAAAATCGTGTGGCTGCAGGAAGTGGGGATGTTTTCACCCCAGTCGAGAGGCCTGTCAGCTGAGGGTGGGGGTAGGACCAAAGCAGGAGATGCTATTTGCAGCTCACAGAGGTGTGAGAGCAGGCACAGCTCAGCTCCTGTGAGGCTGCCTGGGAGGTAAATTCCCGGGCATGAGGTCACAGCCCAGGCAGCTCAAGGGTTTTCAGCTTCAGACAATTTTTCTGCCACCAACACATTTAGGGTAAGAACAGTAAATTCTGCAGCAGTAGAAGAGGGCATGGAAGATGGGTTCAAAGGCTGAAAAGTGGGGGAGCAGGGGAAGGATCAGTGGTGCTTTCTGTGGCATCAGTGTGATGGAAAGGATGGTAGATTTTAGGAGGAGTGTGGGCAAGAAACGATGGCAGTGGGATTTTTAGATCTATAAGAGCCCATAGGTAGGCAATGGGGATATCTCCTTTACTCCAGTTCTCTCACCACCTTTTTTCCTGTTGCCCTTTACTCCTTCCTTACTCCCTGGCTCCCTTTCCAAGTTGTACCTTTCCCTAAACCCCACTAAACCTTCTCAAGGAGCCTTCTGCCCACACATCCTTCCTCCATCCCATCTATCATCAATCTCCATCCCACCCGACTGTGCACAGCAGCTCCTCTGGGCAGCAGAGACTGTCATAGGGATGGAGTCACAGGGGCAGGGCTAGGAAGGGAGAAATGGTAGCAGAGGGAGAAGGGGATACAAGTGCTAACGATGATTGCTGTTGATGTAGAGACCAACAAAGACAGGGAGAGCCAAAGCACCTAGTTATCCTTTATGAGGCTTCGCCCTTATACTACTCTACCCTACAACATTCTGAAATCACTGTAGAATGTCAAATCACGTGGGAGCTGGCAGGGGAATGTCTACTGCTACAGAAAACACGCGTCCATGGGGCACATGTGAGTGTGGAATCCCCTTAGAAGACACATACTGTGTAGCAGTTGTGCAGGGCTGCAGCCTCTCTCCTGCTGTGGGACCCCCAACCCTGGACACAGCTGGCTGGCAGGCAGGCAGGGTGCCAGAGGGGGACACTGCTAGGAGTGCAGAACAGGCAAGGCAGGGGTTGCAGACACGCTGCCAGGTGGTGGGAGGTGGGGTGAAACAGTGGGTAACTGCTGTGCCTCATGCATAAGGTACACCAGCTGGAAGGGCTGCCAGGCCTCTCTCCGTACAGGGATGAGCAAAGCACAAATGAAACACCACTCTGGAAAGAGACGAGGCTGAGATTGAAGTCAGATTCCCAACACATCCCATCATATAATTTCCACCATGCAAGACAGTTCTACGCCTTTATTCTACATGATAGTTAAGAACCTTGGAAATAAACAGGAGGAAAAAAAACTGTTTCAAACAGAACAGAATTCAAACATCAATGGCTGCCTGATAAAAAAAACCAAACATTGGCTGCTTGTTTTGTTGGATAATGGAGAATTTTTTTTCTTCTTCTGTTTTAAAGTGGAATAGCTATACTGTGGGGTCTTGTCAGATACTTTGGTCACTTGGCATTATAGGTAAGTAGGTGCTCACTTTACAAATTTAGATAGAGCACTAGTCTGTTCTAGAATAACTGAATTATTGCAGTGTGATGACTTGGGGTGCAATTTTCTAAAGCCCTACAAAATGGCTTAAAAACTTGGATCGTATTTTCCGGCGTAACTTCACCACTTACAACGGGAGACATTTGTGGGTGGTGAGGAAATGGCTGCCATATAAAAGAACAGGGGTTTGGTTTCTTTGGGGCGAATTTTAAGGAGAATATAATGATTACAACAATATTAGTAACGACAACATCAATAATAACGATAGGATAGCGCTCTTTTAGCTGAGCTCCGGTAACTCGACTGCAGTGATGCTGCTGCCCTCAGCTGCCCATCCTCCCCTCTGCCAACGTGTTGCTGCCACAGAAGCAGAGCCAGCAGAAGGGGATGCGTGCCCAGGTCCTTGGCTGTGCCCACACGCAGCCCACCATGGCTCCGGCTAACACGTGCCACTGTGAAGTGCAGCAGATGAGCCGCGAGCAGCTGGACAGCAAGGGGGTCAGGACAGCATCCGACCCATAGAAATGAGAACTCTTATTTTTAGCTGGAAGACCCTTGTGCCATGTCTGAAGGTCCAGAGAGGTGATTCTGCCACTTGACTCTGCTCTGGTGAGACCTCACCTGGAGTATTGTGTGCAGGTCTGGAGCCCTCAATATAAGAAGGACATGGACCTGATGGAGAGGGGCCAGAGGAGGGCCACAAGGATGATCAGGGGGATGGAGCACCTCTGCTACGAGGACAGGCTGAGGGAGCTGGGGTTGTTCAGCCTGGAGAAGAGGAGGCTCTCGGAAGACCTAATAGCAGCCTTCCAGTACCTGAAGGGAGCCTACAGGAAGGCTGGGGAGAACCTGTTTAGAAAGGCCTGCAGTGACAGGACGAGGGGAAATGGCTTCAAGCTGGAGGGGAACAGATTTAGACTGGAGATTAGGAGAGGGTTCTTCACTGTGAGGGGGGTGGAGCACTGGAACAGGTTGCCCAGGGAGGTGGTTGAGGCCCCTTCCCTGGAGATATTCAAGGTGAGGCTCGACGAGGCCCTGGGCAACCTGGTCTAGTTGGGGGTGTCCCTGCTGACTGCGGGGAGGTCGGACTAGATGACCTTTGGAGGTCCCTTCCGGCCTGGGCGATTCTATGATTCTATGATTCTATGAATATCTGTGTCCCTACCAGCAGATTGCCACACTGGTGGTGTCTGAGGGGCTTTTCTGTTGGGCAAAGCCCAGCATTGGGTCAGGAGAAATAAGCATTTCCAATGAAGCAGAATGAGCAACCTTTTGTTAACCAACCTGAAGAAGGGAGAAAGTGTAAGAGTTGGGTTCAACCCCCCTCTCTTGGGTTGCAACCAGGGATGGGTGCAGAAGTTGTCACCCTGGAGCTGTGCTGTGTCCCACTCCATGCTGGGGTCAGCCATCGCCCAGGAGCGGGGCCGAGCCCTGCCCACCGCTCTGCCTGCAAAATGTCCACTGCTCTTCCTCTCGGCTGAAAACAGCTGTTGCTAGGGAACTGCTTAAAGTCGAAAAGACAGCCAAGGATGAGAGGAGAGCAGCAGCTGAAGGATGGCAGGCCGGAGGCTGCTGGCTGGGAAGGCGAAGGGGGGAGGGAGGTGAGAGGATCAGGAGAAAGGAAGGGCTGAAGAGTGCGGGGTGGAGATTGTTTCCCCTCTTGTCACACAGCAACAATTCCCTGTCCCTTTCAGGACCGCATTTTCTTAAAATCATTAAACAGCTTTCCCTTGTTTATTTTTTTTTTTAACGTGGCTGGGGGAATGTGGGGGGGTAGGATCTCTCTCTTTCCATTTAGTGTGCTTTCACACAATACTTTGTACTTAATTTAATTATCACCCCTCCCTCTATGTCTTTACTTTTCTTATAAAAAAAAGATGCAACTCTTATTTTTGCTTTCCCTCACTTAGGGAAACTGTTACTCTTTTCCACTGTAGTATTGAAATTGCAGATGCACCTTATTTTACAAATTCAGGGGAAACTAAAACAACAGGATTTTTGTCTTTTCACTCGAAATTTTCCTTCTTCCTGGGATTAGTGGGGTGCTGACAGGTGATCTCTCTCTGGGAAACATCAGGGTTATACGGTTATTCACCATACAACACTACCTAAGCTCCCGTCAAGATCTGTTTTGTTTGCCTAAGGGCCTTTTTCAAAGCCAGCTGAACCCAGCAGCAGGTTGTCTTCACATGAAACTAACTTTGGATTAGGCCAAATCAATACAAAACACTGTTAGCCCATAGCTCATCTGTAAGAGATGTGGCTTACCTCTGCATCTGGTGGCATTTGACTGTCCACCAAAGTGACTAGACACCGTTAGAGTTACTACAGCTCTCTGCATGGGTCCAAACCACAGTTAAGATTCTGGCATTAGGTTCTCTCAAAAGATGCTTCAATATCTCTGCCACCACACTGTCTATTGTGTGGGTTGGAGTGTGGTAAAAGTGATGGTGCTTGAATTAGAGTGAATTCTAATTGTGGGCACTATTGCTGTCTGAATAGTGAACAAATGCATCTAAATAAAGAATAAGACTATATGTTGTATTGCTGAACAGAGATAGAAGGAAACAAAATATTCTTTGCGATTTAAAAAAACGATAATATCATGCGGATAAAAGGGTTGGTAACAAGATATATATGTAAAGTCATTAAATAAAATAAAATAAGCTATGTGTGAAGTTTCCAAACTCAACTGTGGTTGCAATACCTTCCAAAGAAAGCCATGGCCTGTAATAAAAAGCTCTGTTTTATTGGTTTCAAATACTACAATGCATAATTAACTTATGGCAGGGACGGGTGGTGGGATAGGTAGTATTTCACTTCCAAGCATCTGGTCCAAAATCAGCCCTGGCTAGCAGTGATTGAATGTTATTAGTGTTTGATGGGTCTCTGGCGGAACCTATGAAATGTGTCGGAGGTTTCAGCTCACTTCCTAGTGGACAGGTGCCCATACCACTAAAACCACAGCTCTTTTGGAGCTAGTTGCATTCATTCGCGTTGGCAATGTCAGTGGAGAGGCTTATGGCTGAATGGAGCGTGGAGCAGTCTCCATGCTGATATTACTTCTTGCAGAGCAGCTGCTGCAGTCTTGTGCCGAGGCACAGTAAAGAAAGTACAGGGCTCAGTGGCCTCTCTAGATACTCTGAGGCCAGAGCAATAAAGCATCTTTCAGCTTTTGGACGAAGTGGGTTACTGAGCTTGTAAAAGCCCATTCTTCCAGGAGAGAAACCAGGGAAGATTTAAGCCCTACATTAGTGCTTAGTCTCTTTTTCCCAAATTGTCAAGCTTCGGGAAGGGAAATTCTGTTTGTTGTGATCTTCAGCAATCTCCTCTGCAGGACCAAAGGAGTTGTTATCTTGACTGTAATGCTTGCAGTTCTCTGTGGCCAGAGATACGGTCATCGAGAGGCATGAGTCACCCTGAGGATGCACAGAATAAAATGGCTAGATAGGAACCATGTCATTTTCTGGACTTGGAAAGCTTACTGCATCCTCCCTGCTGAATGACAGGCAAGAGTACTGACCTCTGGAAATAAAGGCTCTTTGGCACATCAGGCTTGGTCTTTAGAGGCTATTCACAGAGCTCATGTTTCTTACTGACATTTACGTTTTACATATTGCTTTTCACCACATCACCCTCCTCCTATCGCTTCTTGGCAGGCTAATAAATTCACCTGGCTTTTGATGGCTGTCTGTGAGGCTGCTTCCCCCAACCATCTACAGGCCCTGTTCATTTCCCTCAGCGAGCAGGCGCACCTTCTGCTTTGCTCCGAGATTCATTTGCGCTTGGCCTTGCAGTATCTGCCAGGCAGTTCAACATCTGAGTCTGTCGTTATCCTGGGGAGCCTGTATTAGGTGGCTTTTTCATTAACCTCTTTGCTGCTGTAGGAGGAACGCGCTGCAGAAGGGCCTTGCAAAGACCGAGGGTGAGCCGTGTTCAGCAAGGGTGGGAAGGATGGCCCAGCAGCTGCTGTATAAACAGCTCAGGAATTCTCTTACTGCCATGAAAATCGTCAATAACTCATGCATCAGATGCTGGGTAACAAGCAAGACACTACCCTTCTGATGCCCAATAGGATCTTTTAGTAAGAGAAGCATTTGCACAGAAAGGTAGCTGCATGCCAGACCTGTGACTACCCGAAGCAGCAAAATCAGCCCTCTGAAGGAGCCCTCCTGTTTCATTAATGACACAGGCCACATGGACAAACGAGCTTCCTAACTTAGGCAGCATTCTAAGGTGTGTCTCTAACAGCTGGAATCAACACAGTGTGCAGCCACTTGGGTCTCCGCACTGATTATAGAGGGAGCCTGAATTCCTGCTTGTGTACCTGCATTTTGGATGGCTAAAATCAGCTGAACCAGACCCCATGTTTAACAGTCTCAAGATGACAACAGGGTGTTTTACATGGTGGGAGCGCAAGTCATCCAAAGTTACAGTTGCCTTCTTACAGCTGCAGTATTTCCTGAAGGTAATTAATATATCTCAATATTATCCAGCAGGTTAAATATGTCAAATAAAAGAGACATTAAACCAGAATATACTGTGTCCAGTTTTGGGCCCCCTACCATAAAAAAGACATTGAGGTGCTGGAGCGGGTGCAGAGAAGGGCGACAAAGATGGTGAGGGGTCTGGAGAAGAAGTCTTATGAGGAGAGGCTGAGGGAACTGGGGTTATTCAGCCTGAAGAAGAGGAGGCTGAGGGGAGACCTTATTGCTCTCTACAACTCCCTGAAAGGAGGGTGTAGAGAGATGGGGGTTGGTCTCTTTTCTCAAGTCACAGGCGACAGGACAAGAGGAAATGGCCTCAAGTTGCACCAGGGTAGGTTCAGGCTGGATATTAGGAAAAATTTTTTCACTGAAAGGGTTATCAGACATTGGAATGGGCTGCCCAGGGAGGTGGTTGAGGCACCATCCCTGGAGGTGTTCAAAAGACGGGTTGATGAAGTGCTGGGAGGTATGGTTTAGTGATGATGCTCCTTGTTTGTTGTGTGGGTGTCTATTTTTGTCAGTTAGGTTGACGGTTGGACAAGATGATCTTTAAGGTCCCTTCCAACCTAGAAGATTCTGTGATTCTGTAATATGACCTTTTGTGTCCAGAAATAATTCTCTGGGACCACAGAGTTTGAGTAAGCTTTGGATTGGAAAGGAATTGAGCTGATATTAATTGACTAGTTGCCTTTGACCTGAGCAGATAGATAGAAAAGTGCAGCTGTAGTTGGTGTCAGTAGGAGACACCAGCATGCTCATGGGGGGCATAATGCAGTAAACGATGAAAGGTTTATTCATGCTCCCAAATATAGGCTGAATAACAAAAGGGTGACAGTTTGATCAGATGTGATTGTGGGGAGGCCTCATGCATCAAGAAGAGCATAGTCCTAGCCAGGGCCATGGGGACTGGAGAAGGAAGGGGACAGGACCTGGAGAGTGGCAGCGCTGACAAGGCAGTATTTAGTAACAGGGAGGACCAGCGAGGCAGAGCCTCAGCACTGAAGCCAAAACAATTGAGTGTGATTAATTGAGAGTAAAGTTATCTCAGTTGCCTATCATGTGCAGAGACTGATATCAGAGGATATATGAGAAGTTGTAAGAAGGGCCTTGCAAATTTCAAATAGAAATACCACTTCTTTACACATGGGAAGAGAAACTCTGTGTGCCTGCAGAGTCCTCACCCCGCACCAGATTTTTCTGTGTCTTTTGAGAAATTCCCATTTCCCCACACCTAGACTTTTGCAGCAGTCATTTCCTTTTCTTCCTTTGTTGAACCTTTCTTCCATTATCTATTCCCCCTCACCTACCCCATCCAATGTGGGTCCTTCTAGCAAGCAGGTTTATGTCACCTAAACTGCGTTTCCCTCCTGTGATAAGGAGGTGGGCAGCTTAGCATCAGCAGTATCAGAAGCAGCAGCTTTAATTCCCTTATTCCCTTGGAGCAGGTTAGACTTCAGCTCTGTGGGCTCCTGTTTCTGGTGGTCTTCATGTTCTAGTATCAATCGAAGCTCTTGGGGAGGAAAACCGGGGAAGTACAGTCTTTGGGAATTTCAAACGTAAGTATATTTATTTCAATCACAACCATGAAAGGCATTTTTGTTTGTTTCTTTTTCAATACAGAGTCAGGGCAGGAAAATGCAGTTAGGATGCACTGGTCTCAAAAGCTATGGTGGTACTGTGGCTTGCCGCATTCGCAAATGCCGCAGTGTAATAGAAATGGAGCTCTAAGGCAAAACAGCTAAGGATCTGATGTTCCCGTTTACACGTTTTGGAGGGGCGGGGGGGTTAAGTTGGTCTAGCTGTAGTCTGGCTCCATGGGCTGAATGCCCATTAGCAGGTTTGTTTCTGGAACAAGTGTTCCGATTTAAATGGAAAAATAAGCTAAATGGGGACAACCAGGAGACTTACTTCAGAAGTGCACCTTTGCGCCAAAATAAGATGCTAATTTAGATACATGATATGTGGCCCTAAGTGTGGCTCCCCTTTCATAAAACAAAAGAAATTATGTTCATTTGCTTCAAGAAAAAGCGTATTATTAGCCAAAGTGCATTTACCTCCTCAAGTGCAATGCACTAGCATTTGAGGATGAAAACTGCATATTTAGAAACGTTAACACTTGGAAAGCATATAGGAATGCCCTAAAAAGGAACATACCCTATGTTAACTATACTCTCTGTGCTTTAATGATCCACCCACATCCAAAATGTTGCCTCCCTCTTTTTTAATTCTGCTTTGGCCTTGTGCCACTTTGACTTGAAAAAAAGTAGTTTTTTCCTTTGGATTACGTGTGGTTAAGAGCCCCTTGCTAAATGCTGAGAACCCTCAATGCCTGCTGACTCTGGTGAAAACTGATGGCACTCGACACTCTGTAAAAGAGCACACAGTCTCCTGCCTGTTAGCAAAGGATGTAGAGGGCAAATGGCTGTGTGGGTGTGAGCACGTCTACAGGGAAAAAAGGAAGCAGCTGTGTGTGTGAGAGAAAAAGAATGACCAAGGAAAAGAGTTGTGTGTGTGATAGGGGGAGACTAATACAGTTAAAATTGAAGTGATAAATCATACCTGAGATCCCTCTTGAGACCTATAAATAGGAAACTGAAAAGCATTTCCTTCTATTTATTTTATAAGTGCTATAAACTTTATCAGCTTTTAGTATTGGAGACTCGTGCAATATTTATGGGCTGTTTACTTTAGAAGTTATTCAGAGGTTAGCGTCAGGAGGCTAATGAAAAAAAAAATTGGGATGGGTAAAGGAAAGAGGGCTTCTCCTACAGCCCTATAGTAACAAATGCATCACGTCTGAGTTGCCTGGCCCTCTTCCCAATGTCCTTAGCTCCAGAGATGCTTGTATTTCTTTAGCAGGTACTTAACATGAGCTTCGCAGCTCTACAGGGGATGACAAAGAGCATTTCTTCTTGGTAAAAATTAAGACAAACTTGTTCAGGAATTCCTGTGGGGAAACTCACAGAGTGAAGAAGGAGATTGCACAATAGGACTTGCAAAGAAGAGGTGCCTTAGAGGATGTTTCAGGAATTTGGACAGATGAAGGTATGTAGAAGTTCTCTAAGTGGACCAGAATCCAAGATCAATCTCAAGTAATCTTCAGTCGCAATACGGAGTAAGGCTACTGTGGAAATGTCCTCTTACACTGGGTAAGCTGATGGCAGTATTTTTGGACTCATTAGTAGGTCTGAACAAAATACCAACCTCCTCATCTCTCACTGAACTTCACACCAAGCACAGTACAAGTATCTGATTTCTTTCTTAATGACTAGAAACGTTATTTCAACTTTCCACACATACAAAGTTTCATAGAAGACTTATCTATGCTTTTTTTCTTTCAAATGGAGACAACAGCTGTTTTCAAAGGGTTTTTTTTCCAAAGAAAGATAAAATCTCTTCAAATTTATAGCTGGGTGAAAGAGCTTTCCAGAACCTGCTGCTATGTGGAATCCTTCTTCGGAAAAAGTTGCAGATTGTTCACATAAAGGAAATGTGAACGTACAGAGACTGCTGGGCTCAGTTATATGAAGGAATTCCCCCAAAAAACTGTGAGTACAAGCCAAAATTAAACAGCTCTAAAGAGGACATCTTATGGATGGGATGGGAGGCCCAGTCACAGCTGGAGAAGGCACAGACACCAAAGATGGCATCGGCAAAGCTCAGGGACTCTGTGCTGCCTGGTTGTTTCCGTACACAGCCGTGGGATGAAAACCAGACTGAGAAGAGAACATGGGAGGAGGCAGAACATGCATCTCGACAGCAGGGAGACTAACGTATCAGTAGCTCAGTCTCTTCACCATATCAAAGAGGAGACCAAGGAGTGTAGAACTTAACATTTGTAAATATCTTAAGAGAAGTGCCCAGTGCTTATGGGGTCTGTAGTATGGCAGAGAAAAACAGGCCAACTACTCATACTGGATGCAGACAAATTCAAACAAGAAACAAGACCTGTTTTGTTTTGTTTTGTTTTTTAACAAATATAAGAATGAAGTACAAAAATATGGTGACTTTGGCACATTTTTTAAATCTTCAAATCAAGATCAGATGCCTTACTGGATGATATATTATTTTAGCTACACACAAGTTATTGGAATCATTACTGAAACAGCTGGATAAATGTCTTTGGCATGTGTCAGATTAGATGATAGTGTATTAGTTCCTTCTGTCCCTGAAACTGTAAGTTTGTGAGGGAAGAAACTGCTTACTCCTGTAGATGTAAAACACTGTCTTTATTATTTGCCTATAAAGACCTTCTAAAAGCCCCAAACACAAAACCAAACAAGCGTTCTATGAAGTGATGTTATAGGGAGTATGGTTTTTTGCCTGTGGTTGGCCTGTATACCCTGGGTAAAATTTTGGCCAATGGGAATTATGCCTTGAACTTCAATAAGGATGAGGTTTAAGATGTTGCCTCTGTCAGCAACTGTCCATTACCTTCTGAGAAACTTCCAACTATTCTTCAGAGAAAATCAGCATTGCACTGCCTGCTTGTCACTGAGTGTCAGATGGACTAGCAGCAAGTTTGTTCAAGTCCTTCAAAGAGCCCTGGAACAAATATTCAAGTATAGTCTTTTGGTAACCAGTTTTAAGTGTAGTATTTTACAAGTTTCTGCTGCTGTTTACCCTGCAGAAAACTCTGACTACACTGTTTTTAACCCACGATTTTACAGATTAATTTTTATATACTTGTATGGGATTTATCAAAAGAGCTGGAAGAGAAAGTTCTTTAGAGTAAATAAACCACAATACATGTCTCCTAGGACTTTATGTCTAGACCAGAAAGTTAGTTATGGAATAACAAAAGAGAGAAAGAGGAGGAAAAGAAGGTGTTGTCAAAGGGTATAGAGCCAGTGTTATACCTAGAAAAAGCTGAAAGAAAAATAATGATGACCCATGGTTCAGCTATTATAAGACAAAAGTTCAGAGAGGGGAAAAGGCCTGAGTTACTGGAAAGAAAATGATTAAATGATTCTGCTCTTTACTGGCCTAAGGAAGATGTAAGTGAATATGTTACTGTTGAAGCCAGATTCAGGATAGAGATGAGGAACAGTCCTTTCTGGCAGACAGTTTTAGCCACAACATAAATACTGATCTGCCAGAAGATTAAATCAATAAAAGGCTATGTTTTCATAAGTGTAGTATATGCATGTTATTACCTGAAACACAATGAAGCAACTCACTTGCATATCATGCCTTTCAATTCATAGGAAACTTCTCACCTTTGATGCAAGGAGTGATATGAAGGAGTAAAGATTTCTTTATTTCAGATCCCAAGTGAACTGGGGAGACCTGTGTGCCTCCACACTTGGGAGTTGTTGTTTCTGTTTGTTTTCATACTCAGAAATAAACCATCAGAAGAGAAGATACAGGACTTGTACTTTGTTCATATGTAAATACGATACAGAGAGGTCCAGCTGGCAGACTGAAGACCAGAACCAGTATTCTTTCCAGCCCACCATATCTCCACCGACAAGGTGGGAAACAGCTGCCCGGGCAGCCCACTTGGACCTAAAAATCAAACACCTTCCCCCTTGGCTGTGAAAAATTTAGTTAGAGCTGGAGGGGATAGTACTGGCACCAACTCTACTCATAAACTCCTACCAGCAACCTGGGAGTTCCTCTGAGCGACCATGAAAGATTTCTGTGATCTCAGCCTCCCAGCTGTGGAAGTAGGCACCCAGTTATGTTAAAGGGTTTAACAACGTTGAAGAAACACTGAAAGAAAAAGCCAAAAATCTCTCCCCCACCCCCAACAAAACCAACCAAACAAAAAAACCCAAAAAGGAAAATGAAAGACAGCAAAGGCAACTGAGTGAAAACTAATTATTTACCTCTTCAGTGGTAGTCTGTAGGGGTTGATTTTATCTTAAAAAAACCTGTAAGTGCATGTCTGACCAAGACACATTACAAATGAATGTATAGCTGTTTGTCAGTACACACTGAACAGCCGTGTACCTGCAGCGTAAAAAAACTATTACTTTAGAGTAAAGCAAGTAGCTCCATAGAAAAGCACAGTTACCCATCTGAATCTTGTAACTGGATGGAAACTGAGAGGCTTTTTCCACATCTGGGATACCTTCAAGGGCTCTCTCTAGTGTGGAGTTTCTGATGCTTAAGAAGGGTTGAGTTCACATCGCCATCCTTTCCTTGTTGAGCTGTCGAGATGGTCGTTCTCATCTGCCTGGTCAGTGTGCAAACCTTGTCTTTGAGACCTGCACTCCTCACAATAGCAGCCAATGGGATCAAGAGCTATCTGGAAGAAAAAGGAGGCAAAAGACTGAGAGAGCAGTGAGAGAGAGCAAAAGTAAGTCGCTAGAGAGCAGGGAGTATTTGGATCCTTCACAAAAGGCTACAGCACGGAAAGGAACAAAATGGCCACTGCCCATGAACACAATCTCCTCGAGTGTCACTGAGTGCAGATACAGTTCATAGAAAACAACGCCATAGAGGTCCACTCTGCTGCTGTGTCAAGGTAATCTCTGCCAGCTCAAAGGGCAAGAAAATCTATCCAGGAAAGGTTTGTCCATTTAAAAAGAAGACAACAATGACTTTGAAGTGCTAGAATGGGACCCGCTGTGATGGGAGAAGTGGCAGTGTAGAGGTGACGATGGCTTTCTCACCAGGTGACAAGACCATAAATGTCAATGGGCATTTCATTAGAGGGAAGGAAGGAACGTACAGAATAATAAAAGGCACGATGCTGACAGCAGCTTCTCCTCAGCAAACGTTTCCGGCTCACTCCTCTGTCACACGAGCAAAATTTATTGCTACTACCCAATGCATTAACCCTTAGCATGTTGGCTAGGGTCCAGGAAATAGCCATTTCTATGCAAGTTATGTCCACTGATAGAAAGACGAGATTTGGATGCAGGGAGAATGCTAGTTGTATCCTGCCTGTTCTGCCAGAGATCCCTCTTTGCCTGCTCACCCAGCATTATCCAGTTTCTCCTGCCCACACCTACCATTGTATCCTGCAAACCTAGAACCAGTTCTGTCCTCAGAAATTATAGTCTTAATCCTCACTGCCAGTCTCACATTGCAGGCTCTGATAATATGCCATCTCCCTCACCCCCCAGCCCTGTTTTTCACCTCAGCCTGATACTGGCTTAGGGTGGCCTTCGAGAAATTTCTCAGGCACTGCAAATGAAGATGCAGAATGAGGTAGTCGATAACAGCCCACAGCAGACCTCATAGCCTAAAGGCAACCATGCTCTAAGCACACAATGATCCACGGACTTGGGAACTCTTGATATTTGGAACAAGAAAACCTTTCCCCACCAGCTTTTCTTTGCATTAATCACAACCACTCCTGTTTTTCTTGATGCCCTTCTAGAAGATCTCCAGGTGCAGGGTATCCGTGGATATAACAGGAACACCTCCTTTAGAAAATCTATTGCGCTTTGTGTTCTTTGCTCCTTGTTTCCAGCTTCCCCCTCCTCTCCAGGGACTTCTTGTCTGCCCCTCTCCAGTTGCTCTGGGGAAATGCTAAAGCTAACTCCTAATTAAAGTGCTTGCAATTCCCCACTGGAGCAGTGGCGCCAGGGCCTGAATCCATCCTGTGTCTCTGTCCCCTAGAGACAACCCAGCCACGCTCAGACACCTCACTGCTCGCTCCTCCTGTCACAGACTTTCCCATATTGGCTCCAGCAGGTTTCTTCTGTGTTTTCTCATCTGTGCTAATCTCTCCCCAGTGCTGCAGGCAGGAGATGGGGAGGTCACTGGGTAAATGAAGTTAAGATCTCCCTGCCTGGAAAAAAAAACCCCAAACAAACAAAAGGGAAAGAGCCATGGGGGGAATGCGAAGGAGTGAAGCAAAGATACAGCTCTGCCCTGTGCTGTGTTCACAGCGACAGCATTTCCATTTGACTGGCTGTTGTCCTTTGCTGAGGCCCAACGCGCTGCACAGTACCTGCCACCCAAATGGCACCACGCATGTAATCCTCTTACTGCCCAGATTAGCACCTTGCAGGTGACATGGCCATGCTCACAGAATCACAGAATTGTAGGGGTTGGAAGGGACCTTCAGAGATCAGCTAGTCCAAGCCCCCTGCCAAAGCAGGTCCACCCAGAGCAGGTTGCACAGGAACGTGTCCAGGAAGGTTTTGAATGTCTCCAGAGAAGGAGACTTCACAACCTCTCTGGGCAGCCTGTTCCAGTGCTCTGTCACCCTCACAGTAAAGAAGTTTTTTATCATGTTGAGATGGAATTTCTTGCATTGCAACCTGTGCCTGTTGCCCCTTGTCCTGTCACCAGGCACCACTGAAGATTCTGTCCCCATCCTCTTCACACCTGCCCTTTAGATATTTATAAGCATTGATGAGATCCCCTCTCAGTCTTCTCCAGGCTAAACAGCCTGGAGAATCTCTCACCCTTTCCTCAAAAGAGAGTTGCTCCATTCCCTTGATCAGACAGTCAACACGTACACAACGTATGGTTCATGCCCCAAAGCAGCAGAAATCAAAAACTGGCCCATGCCTCTCCTTGTGCAGGTTCTGCCCACCATGGCCACACTCGTGGCTGCCCACCAGTGCAGCACAGAAGTGCAAAGGCATCATTTGTGCAGCTCTGGAACCCTGCCACTGAGCTGCAACATCACTTGGCATTCATACACACCGCACTGAAGAGGGCCCGTGTTGTGTGACTACACATATCCCTCCTCTAGACACTGCCCACCACACAGGTGTCTCGAGTGATAATACTCTGGCTAGAAATATCCACCTCAAGCTTCCCTTGGAACAGGGGGACTCATATTTATCTAGAGAGGACTCTGTAGCTGTTTCATATGCCAACATCTTCTTTATTTTGTCCAGCCCAGGGAATGCACCAGGGGTACTGCCGAGTCTAACCACAGTGGGCTCCTCTTCATCTGGCGTATGATGCCTTCCAGCCCCTCTCGGGAACTGGAGCTGCTCCTCCGTGCAGTGGGAGCAGACAGCACGAAGCGCAGGAGCCAGAGCCAGTTTGCACCCCAGACCGAAGCAAAACTCAGCAACAAAGAGGCCTTTTCCAATATGTTTCAGAATATATAGCCAGCATGTATGCTTTAAAATATCTCTGCAAACCATCATCAGACATTATTAAATAATCACGGATTGAGTCAAAATCATGCCCATGCACAAGTACACATGTAAAACACATATTCCTCCCGTCAGCCACCCAGACACAAATCATAGAATCATAGAATCATAGAATCCTAGAATCATAGAATCATTGAGGTTGGAAGAGACCCTTGGGATCATCGAGTCCAACCATCTCCCCTACTCTACAAAGTCCTCCCCTACACCCTATCCCTCAGTACCGCATCTAAACGGCCCTTAAACACAGCCAGGGACGGTGACTCCACCACCTCCCTGGGCAGCCTGTTCCAATGCCCTATCACTCTTTCAGTGAAAAATTCCTTCCTAATGTTCAGTCTAAACCTACCCTGTTGGAGCTTGAAGCCATTCCCTCTCGTTCTGTTGTTAATTACCTGTGAGAAGAGACCAGCACCAACCTCTCTACAGTGTCCTTTCAAGTAGTTGTAGAGAGTGATGAGGTCTCCCCTCAGCCTCCTCTTCCTCATACTAAACAGCCCCAGCTCCTTCAGCCGCTCTTCATATGATTTGTTTTCCAGGCCCTTCACTAGTTTCATTGCCCTCCTCTGCACTCGCTCCAGCACCTCGATATCTCTCTTGTATTGAGGTGCCCAAAACTGGACACAACACTCGAGGTGTGGCCTCACCAGTGCCGAGTACAAGGGCATAATATGTACACATGGATCCAAGTGGAAAAAAAGTGCAGAGACAAATAAAAGTTCTATGAAGGTACCAAGATCATGCCTCACAACCATTCAAATGACTTATGTGTAGTTATAGAAAATCCAGTGGTAAGAATTCTCTCTATAGTCATATTTTCCAAAAAATATGAGTAACTGAAGAACCTAAGTCTCATTCATAAAAATAAGGCAGACCTTGCATGGCTGAACCTCCTGCAGAGCCAGCTCAAAGCCCTTTGCTGGTATAAACGAAGTTCAATTTTGCCACCTCATGGAGAAGCAACAAGGATGGGCACTCACCCCCTGGGGGTGGCAAGCAGAGGACCGAACAGGAGCTGGGAGAGATGCCATCCTCAGGGGTGCCTGTTGATGCCAGGGGAATGGAAGGAGGACAGGCAGCAATTACTGCTCCCAGGGAGACAATGCACACCCGGGCATAGCCACTGGCTCACACACCTTGGCCCACATGCCTGGCAAAGAGCAGGCAGTTCAGTGGCTCTGACACAGAGAAGTAGGCAGAGGAACAGTGGCTGTTTTGCTGCCACCAGCAGTCTGCTGCCCTAGGCAACTGCCTGCTTTAGCTGTGCTTAAAGCTGGCACTAATCACGCTGGCCTTGAATAAAGCTTAGACTCAGGGGACTTGGCTGCTTTGGAAATTGTTAGCCAGTATTTTTCTTTCAGCTGTGACAGGCAAGGAGACGGTGGGGCAAGGGAGCAAGAAAAAATAATATAACTGCAGTTGCCTAAAAGTTCGATTCAATATACAAGAAATTGCTATGGGAAGGTAGAAACACCTGCTTAGAGATTCAACCTAGCAACATCAGAAATTTGCTGTTGGGTGTTTTAATAGAAAATCTGAATGAAATAAAAATGGAAAAAATATTTTATCAAATTTTTCAAGGAAACAACTGGAGTTTTCCTTATCGATTACTGCAAACAGAACTATTTTATCCCCGAACCAAAATGGTTTGGTTGACCAAAAAATAACAATTTTGAGTTTGAAGTGCCATTATGGTGTCTTATGGGAATGACAGTATGAAATGTCTCATGCTCCGATTTCACGCTACCTCCTGGGGTCTTCAGGCGGACTGTCTGTCCCATGAGACACACTGGTGTCAATCAGAGAGATTCCATCACCATTGCAGCTGTGTGCTGCAGCCATCACAAGCAATGATGTCTGGCAGGGGTGCTTGGCTCTTAAGGGCAATGAGACAGCCTCCCGCTTCCTCACAGAAAGGAAAGCAAATGGAAAAGACAGGTGAGGAGATTCATTGATAGCAACAGGCACATGAAGATCCTTCCAATTAAGATCTTCAGAGCTAGATCTTTAGACTTACACACTCTTTGCTCCACTGAGGAGTGAGTTGGCAGCCAAATACTGGCCCCACTAAACTGGGACCATCAACAGGTCTATGAAAATAGCATAGCGTTAACCAAAAGCCTAAACAATAGCTTATGGTTGAAGTCATTAAATAAACACGGTTCTCAAACAAAGGACTTAAGGAACAATTAGTTGTGATTTCACCCAGTAAAGAACCATCAGAATTGAGAGGGTTAGATAGAAGTAGTTATTTCCCATGGTGTTTAAATAAATTTACATCTTCTTGTTATAAGAACTTGTTTGGGTAGGGAGTAGAAAAGGATTCAGAAAGGGAATAGACCCTAGTTTCACCACTGGTGACAACACTATACTCTATCTGTGACTTTTGAATTTCCTTATCTGCTAACGGCTGTGAGTTGGGAAGGTGTGCTTAAAAAAGATTGCTCACTACTTGCTCTCTCCCTTGAATTCTTCCCTCAGTATTTGCAACCGGCCATGTTGAAAACATAAAAAATGAACAAGGCAATCTTACTACCAGTGCCAAGGTGTCAGTTTTTAGGTTATGTTCTACCACACAGCAGGACACCAGCACTCAACCACATGTGCTGTCTTACACTGGAGTGAAAATGTCATCCCACATCAGCTCAGCCAAATGCATCCAACTGCTGGTAAGAAACGTAGGGATGTTCCCAATAATTTCTGTCTCAGCTCTCATCAAGGAATAACTATAATCTCTCCCCAAATCAAAACATAATCTGCTCAATAGGGAGCTAATAAAAGAAATCAAATTCTGAGGGGAAGAATGACATGGAAATTTTTAGGCACATAAATTATTAATATAAAAAAGATGTTGTTGTTCAAAAATAGCCCAAGCTGCTAATACATAGTTTGGAGTTACTTTCTGGACAACAACCAAAGCAGCCTGTCTAGGAAGCAATTGTAAAACTCATACTCTCATTGAAGTTGTGAGTAAGAAAGACTTATGCCAGAGACTGCAGCATTCTTGTTACCTACTTCTGTGTGAAGCTGTGCAAAAAAGAAATATCCACTTAGTTACTGCATAAGTAGTCAAACTAGAACCAGATTTCATCTCAAAAAATAGTTTTCTTCCTATGCAGACAATCACTCATCTCAACAACCTACAATCAGAAAAGAAGATAGATTCCATCAGGAGTGCTAAAATATTTCCAAATAAGCAAATCCTACTGTTACTGCTCCTCAAAAAACCACATAGATGATTTATTGCTGGCTGCCCATTATTGGAGCTAGTTTGATTTGCAGATGTCCAAAGCAGAGATATGTCTAATGAAAACTGACTGACATTCCCAACCCAATGCCTCTATCACAAGTTTCATGCAAAATCCTACATGCAGTAAAAGGATTAAATTTCCAGTCCCTGTATCAAAGCATATAGAACCAAATAATTCCCAAACTCCTTTGCTCACATTCCCGTGCTGAGGGTCATGACCAGCCTATGAAGAGAGGACAGAGAGGAGCTGTCATGACTCAAGGACTAGTTCCCCCCTCTTGTACCTTTGAAAGCACAACTGTCACCACTAAATTCACCACTGTTGGTTTTTTCCAGCAATATTGACTGAGTCAGCCAGCGCTGCAGCACCTTTTGAATGTAAAGCCCTAAGAAGCTTCAGAGTCAACTTCTATTTCACAGCTAAGCAAAGGGACTCACAAACCATGGTGCTGTGCTCACAGACTGTAGTGGGCACCAAAACCCCAGATACCTTTGGAGCTTGCTGGGATCTGATTTGGCCCCAGACAGCCCATCTTAATCTATCGCTATGGAAACCACCACATTTCTGGGCACAAGGCCACCTTTTCCTGGGACACTCTGGGTTTTTTTTCCAGCTCAACTAGAAGTGATTATTCCCACAGCACAAGCAGGCGATAGTGGTGAAACACCAGAACAGGTTGCCCAGAGAGGTGGTAGATGCCCCATGCCCAGAAAAATTCAAGGTCAGGTTGGACAGGGCTCTGAGCAACCTGATCTAGTTGAAGATGTCCCTGCTTATTGCAGGGAGGTTGGACTAGATAACCTTTAAAGGTCCCTTCCAACTCAAACTATTCTATGAATATTCTAAGTAACAACATGCAGACTGTAAACATATTCCTCTCTGCAATATTTCAAGGAAGCCTTCTCAGATTTATTGGCTGTTACCAAGACAAAAAAAAAAGAGAGTGGGCTTGCTGAGACATTGATGCCTTGTAGGACTATTGACCCTCCTATTTCTCACCAGATGTGAGACAAGAGGGATATTAAAGATGATAACTTCTAACTGTAGCTACAGGGAAACGTACAAGAGGATAAAGAATACACCGTATAGTAATATGCTCCATAGCCATTTTGTCAGCAAGGCTGAGTTTGTCAACATAACAACTGCCTTGCTCACACAGAGACATGCCATATGCTTTTTACAACCAATTATCTTCTCCACAGTTAGAACACATTCTCCTACTAAGCCAAAACCTGCAGCTCCTGGACCTCATCAAAGTCTCTGAATGTGCAGTGCTCTGACAATTTTGTCCCCCAGGGCTAGGCATATTTGGCCAAGGGACTGGGAAAACCCCAAACAGCACCTATGAAACCCACCAAATCAAACACACCTGAAAGGAGGGAAGGGGAGAAAGAGGTATCATCAGAAAGAACCACTAACAAGAAAAGCAAAGCAAGGCAGCTCATTTTCTTCCTGCAGCTTCCAGCCAGGGCAAGCCATGAGTGCTGTGACAAAGGAGCAGCCACCCAGATGGAGGAGTGGGCTCAGGTTCAAACTCTGCATTACCTGGCACTCCCATGCCATCGGGACATGCCAGTCCCACTGAGCTACTGGTCAGCTGGAGACAGAAGCACTCTCTATCAAGAAATAGCCAGAAGGCTCCTTTTGATTCTCTGTTTTGGAATCAAACCTAATTTTAAAGTCTCCAAATCTGCTGCAAAACTGTTGCTTTCAAGACAGCCACAATTAAGGCTGTGGGCATGGCACAGAAGTACCCAAAATTGAAAGTATTCTGCTTTAGAGAGATAAAGACCTTCCAAACAGAAAAAAAAAAAGACCACAAACAACTCCTAATTTTGAACCAGTATTGCAGGTTCATTTGCTGTCATCACTGAAACAAGGAGAAACATAAACACACATATACACACCATGGTTGAGACACAGAGTGAGGAAGTGAATCCCTTTTCCTTGTATTCTCCACATCTAGTCCCTGAAGCAGTAACAAGCACCCTTGGGACAGCAGTAATGGTGAAAGGGAATGGTCTCAAGTAGCACTATAACCACAGTGCGCTGAAGGGGGCATTGGTGGCTCGTATAAGATGAGTCCAGGGTGCCGAGCAGACCACACAAGAGCTGATGTGCCACCCAGCACACCACAGAGGAGAGCTTCGTCTGAGCTACCCGCTGTAATGACATGTTGCAATTTATTGCAAGCCTTGCATGGCTTTAAAAGGCCAGGAGCTTTGTCACTGAAGTCCACGGGAGTGGGAGCAGCTCCAGGGAGACACAGCAGTGAGATTCTGTTGTCACAGGGTCACCAGAGAGAGACACATCCAGCATAAACCTTGTGAGTGTGGCTGCCATCTTCTGAACTGCTCTTCTGCAGGTGCTCAAAGGAATGCAGTATGACGCAAAGAGAAGGCAAGGCTGGAGCTAAAAAAAGATAGATCCAACTGCTAATACAAACCAAGCTGAAAGGCCAAGGGTTTCTTTTTGATTTGTATTCTCTCCACTGATCTGTGACCCACTCTGACCTTTCCCTCTGACCCCTCACCTTTGGCAGTCGGGTGGAGAATTAGTCACTCTAAGTAAGGACACAGACCCTGGGGCTGTGGTCCGTGCTGTTTTCCTTAGGATCAGGGCACTGCAATTCCCTGCAGCATGTGCTGCGGGTCATGGTGCTCCTCCTTTTGGTCATCCATCTTCCATGGTTCCTCAGCAGAAAGGCAATTTGCTGAAGGGTGCTCATGTCAGAAGTCTTCTTGTCGTACAGAAGATGTGTAGGTAGGTAGGTTGTTCTAAGTTGGTTGCCTGCAATAGCCTCATTTTTCCTAATGGGTCGCAGAGATGACGAGCTTTGCAAGTCTGCATCTCAAGTAACGCTGCTGAAAGCCTGAGACACTGTCCACGAGTCACTTAGGGTATGCAGAGCTCCAGAAATTTTGGTCTTTCTTATGACTGAGCCGTGGCTGGACCAAACACAGCTGGGACCATATGACTGACTTCTTACTAAATGAGAAGTTAATCTCATCAGAGGGCTCAATCGACAAATGCTGACTGCATTTCCTCGGGGTCTGCCCTGGTCCCATGGGAGGGACAACAGGGACACAGAATTGAAATGGATGGCTTGCTCCCACTGCGGCCTCTCCAGATTTGCAATTCAATTCAATAAAAGATGGAGCAGGCTGATGAGCTGCCTTTGAAAGGGTCAGAGGGTTCAGAAGTGGCAGGAGGGAAATGGAGGCAGGGTACAAGCAGGAGAAGAGCCAACATTATTCTTCTTCATTCCAGAGTGAACACACTGCTCCTGGGGCAGGAGAAAGAGCACCTCTCTGATTGAATTACCAGCAGGACCAGAAGAATAAGCAAGTGCTGAATAGCTGACACCCATACCATTTAGCAGGCATACATGTGACTCAAACTGAGGTGAGCAGCAGCTTACAGTCAGAAAACCTTTCACCAGAGTATTGAAAAAAACTTTTTTCACTTGTGTCCACACCTCTGTTCTACCACCTTCAGGGCACCCATAGCTTTCTATGTTGCAGCCAAAGACAGAGCCAGTGTGTTACAACAAAGCATGAGAGATGATTGTTGATTTTTGTATGAGTTGTTGCAAGGCGCTGCAGAGACCTGCAAAGACCCAGAAATATAAACTGAAGTGTGCTAGGAGACCACTGTGACTTACCCCTTTGCCTCTATTCCCTCCAGAGGATGAGGTATTGCTGTAGGCAGCCCTGCCTAATTGCTGGGTGGCTAGCATGAGACTATGATGACGAGATTATGACTATGATGACGAGAACAACCTAGTCAGACAGAAGGGGACCTGAAACGCTTGTGGAAAAAACACTCTGGTTTAACCACCAAAATGTACAAAATTATTAGTAAGCAAGCTCTCTTCATTAAAGTTTTGATTTGTCTTTCTTGATGAAGTTAAGACGATGTGATAGTTATCTAATACAGCATGTCACATTAGCTTCCAGTACAGTCCTGTCCCATATCCGTGATGACAGAACCAGAGATACAGGTTGTCAGCACCAAACCTGTGCTAAACTGCATGGTCAGGACTTTTAAAATCATACACTTTTGTTCAACTATGTATCTCTGGATCAGGCAGGGTGGTTGCTGGATGTGGCTCCATGTGTGCTGTTGGGAAGGACATCAGGGAAGATGATACAAATGGATCTTTCCAGCCTTCAGAACTGGATCTTCCACAGGTCCATTTCTTTCTCATTCTATTCCCCTGTCTGGTTTTTTTTTCTTCTGATATGACTTGCTCCTGCCCCATATCTTTGCTCTGTGTGTCCTCAGCCAGCCTTGCATTCATCTCTTTCCCATCAGTCTTTCTCAGGACAAACTGACAGGAGGCAGAACTACCAATGCTATTATGTCCCAGTTCCTGTTTTCCAGAACTTCAGCATGAGAGACGGGGCTGCAGAATGCAACACTGAAGCTTCTATAATAAATACTTTATGCTAGAGCAGGTATAAACACAAAAAGTTTTCAGAAAAGGAGGAAAAGGAATTGTAAGACTTGTCCTTTTCCAGCTGCTTCTTTTTATAATTCCCCCAAATGGGAGCAGACTGGTACCCAAACACATAACCTGTTTTACCCTCTCCCACTGGCAAGGATGGTGCACTTTTTCTGCCTTTATCTTCAGAGATTAGCAAGGCAATTTCTTGATTTCCTCAGCTCTCAATAGTGTGAACCTGGAAGCTTCCTACAGCAGATTGCAAACTTAGCTTGGACTTTTACTGAGATGACAAGTACTGACTAAACTAGTCATTCTGTGGAGCTAGACCTCTCCTAGCTCTACAATACTTCTTAAGGGCCAAACAGGCAAGATGTTATTTCTCTTCTCCTATGCACCGAGTTGCCCATTTCTAGTTTATTTGACGTCAATCTCTATCCAAATATTTAGTGGATAGGATTCATCTGAATAGCACAACCATTTAAGAAAGCCAGCCATCTTTGCTGAAGATCAAGGCCAAAGCCAGGTTGTCCTCCATTCTCTATTCATAAGGATTTAACTCTCATCTTTTCAGAGCATTCTGGCTCAGGCAGCTTCAGCAAAGTGCAAATTCCAGCTGCTCTGATCTCATGGATTCAAAACGCAACTATTTCCATTTTTGTGGCTACATGCTTCCTGTACTTTGAACTTGCTTTGAACTTTGGGTTTGAACAAACTTAGGAGCTTCCAGTCATAATCAGTGAGATTTCATCTAGGCAAAAAAAAAAGGAGAAAAAAAAGAAAAAAAGATGTTCTCTATGGATCAGACATGAAATCAGCCTTGGGTTCAGTTAGAAAGGTCAGATGAACTTCCTAATGAGCCCTACCCGAGTTTTAAGCTTGTATCAGCAGCTGAAACTACTCAAATTTCACTCCACTTCAGGTTTCATTTCACATGTTTCATGCACTTCTAGACCTCACCATTTTCAACATATATAATTTGACTATTACTCCTCATTTAAAGAGTAGATATAAATTGTATCAGAAGAGAAGGTGGTAGCCAAACTCTTAAATCTCTCCTCCGTTACTGAACTTTGATAAGGCCATTTTTTTCCATAATGTGCTGAGGTTATTTCAATTGGATGTAAAGTAGAAATCACAGATGTCCATATGGTAAGGCTGTCTCAGCTGGGCCTTGATCCTGAAGGCTCCCCCGGATGGAGGGCTTGATGGAGATCATTGTGGGTGTCCGCAATTGCTGAGGCTCCTGCAGGGCAAGATCCTTGGCCTCACTGTCTTCTGGTCCATGCAGGAAAACACACTGCTTTTTGAGCAGCAGCACATCCATCCCCTGAGATACTGTGGAGCTACAGAGATCTGGCCCAATGCCAGCGATACGAGAGTCTGACCTTATTTTTGTGTGGCCACCCAAATGGAAAACAGCAAAAGGGCTTGCATTCACAAGGTGAGAAGGCCATGGTTTTCTGATGCCAGCAGCAGACCAACCATCCACCCTTCCTGGGTTCTGCCCTTCTTCCCAACCCACAAAAAGCAAAAATGGGCCTGAAGCTCTTCTGCCTCAGTATTTCTCCCTTGCCTTACACCACTTCCTAGTACAAAGGCAGAGCGTGAGGTCTCATATCCCATCATACTCCATCTGACAGGTTCAACGAGCATATTTCTTCTTCTTCTTTCTTTCTGAAGACTGTTGCATGGGATCACATGAGCTGCATCTCTTTAATTTGAACCTGAATGACACGCAGTCAAGGGAGACCAAAAACCAGAACTGCTTCTCTGATCTGCTTCGAGCTGAGGGATGAAGAGGGCATGAGCACAACACCACAAAATGAGAGGCTGAGGCTTAGCCCAATGCAGCTTTAGTCCTCCTGTCCAGACCACATCTGCAAACCAAGCTGTCTTCTGCTTTGTCCCAACAGTTTGCTGCGGATGCACAGAGAGAAGGGGTGTAATCGCTGTCCACAGAGATACTCACAGCTTGCCTGGATGAGGTCCTGAGCAACCTGGTCTGACTGGCCCTGCTTTGAGCAGGAGGTAGTCTAGAGACTTCCAGGGGTCCCTTCCCATTTCCTTTATTCCCTGATCCTGGCATCTTTCAAGTTGTTTCACTGACACATTTTTGGGCAAGAAAAGAAGTAGAATGCAAAGTGCTCATTATAAACATATAAATATATTATAAATAGATATATTCTCCCATATAAAAAACCTCTAGTTCCTTATTAGAGAAGATAAATGTGAACTCTATTTTAGCTGAAGCTGTTGCATCTCCTTTCCACTTATACAAATCAGGTGAAAATATTCAACGATGTCTCATGTCTACCTTCTTTCTAATAATTTTTAGCTAGCTCAAAACAACTCAGATATACCATAGGTCTAAAGTTCAACTCCAACTCAGCTATTATTAGGATCATCTACCACCTAAGTCTTGTGATACAGAAAAGGTGAAGGAATTGGAAAGAAGAAAATTCCAATTAAAAATAGGAAGTGTAGAGTACAAAGAGAGATTGTGAAATGATGACGAGCGAGTAGAGGAAAGACAAGCAGCGGCTGTCAAATAAGCAGCAGGAATGCAAAGAGATGGAGATTTTAATAAAAAAATACACGATAACTAAAGCTAGTCAAAAACTATTATTTTTTTCTCTGGAAATATTTTTACAAAAATATGAATTGCTACAGTTTTTTTTTTTTTTCTAAAGACTCACTGTAAAAAAAAGAGCTTTCATCAAACACAAAACCAATTTCAGTACAAACAGGAAAAATACCCTTTCGAGATTTTTCTATTTCTTCTAATTTTTTTTAAGAAAGTACGAAGGAAAGATTAATTATATAATTATGTCTTCTACTGAATCTTCCACTGAAAAAAGTTTCAGACACCTTATAGAGTAATATGCAAGGCGATGGCAGCCTGGGGCAGCGTGGCTGTTGTCAAACCATTATCTTTCCAGCACTGCTATTTCACATTTGATTGTAGGAGTTTTACACACGCTTAATATTCCTTGGGCGAAAAACCACACCGCAAGCAGATTATTAGGGAGAAATAATTTCATATCTAGAAAGGTTATTGCAGAGATCTACAAAGCTACAAATATGAGATTAACCTCCTTCCTTCTGTTCTTTTCCCCTACCCCAAATAATTCTCACTTGTGTTTTCTGCAGCCATTAATGAAATCTTTCTTCTTATGGTACTGCCAAATGAGCTCGTCTATACACAGCAGCAAGGGCAAATAATCCATCACCTGCCCCCTCTGCAACTCGTGAAATACTCAGCACCAGACACTCTTACAATACAAAATGCTGACTTTTTAATTTTTCCTAACATGAGACTGTAGATACAGATAACGATATAAAGACTGAAATAATTCCTGTGGAATATTTGCTAAAGAGCTATTCTGGGAGAGGGAAAATCTTGGGGAAAACACTGGTTTATCTCATAATGGTTACCTGTCAAGCAAACTGGTGCTATGATCTAGAGTAGGAGGGTATACATGAAATCAGGATCTAGCCTCAGCCTGGCTTACCTGCCTGCACTCCCCATTCTTTGCTCTTCTTCTAGCATTAGTTTGCTTTAAGATTGTGCTATTAAGAACAGCAGCCTAAGGGAACGCCCAGAGCAAATATACAGATTCTTCTTACAGTTTTGCAGGATCATATACCAGAGATGTGCTTTCAACCTTTGCATATAGGACCCTTTATGGAAATGGTTGCCAGGGATATTCCTGCTTTTTTTTTCTGGGGGTTTGTTCTTCTCACGCAGAGGAAGTCAGCCAGAGAAGCTGGCATCATGCAGTTCTCAAAATATTTGTATTTCCAGAAGGGAACGTGGCAGGGACTGTAAGCAATGACTCTGGAGAGGAGGAGGGAGAGGAGTGAATTTGCTCGTACATTTTGTTTCCACACATCTCAGCCTTACTGGCATCCCTGTGCCATGAACACACCAGGTCTGAATAGCCAAAACTGTCCGATTATGCAATCACACCCTGCCTTCTGCAGTCATTTGGTACCCTGAGCTGTTGCATCTCGCTTCCAGCAGGCCTGTGTAGAGATCTATTGTTGCCATTTGACAGATGAACGTGAAAAAGAAAAAGACAAAACATTGTAGTAGTTCTAATCTGAGCCAGAACAAACAAACAAACAAACTCTATTTGTTTTTCCTTACTTTGGCTCAAAGAAAGCATCTCATTCAATTCAGAAGGAAATGTTCCCTTTCCATTTTCAGTTAGTTTAACAGAAATAAACGATGAGAATAAAAGACTAGAGGCAGACATTGCTTTGTTCAACAGTGCAGTGTTTAAAACCACAAAGCACAGAGGGGCAGCTTTCTCCATCTGATGGACTGTGAAATATTCAGGTTTCCCCACTGTTGATCTATCTCCTCTGCCATAGGAAGCTCTTATGTAATTTAAGGTCAATCTTCTCATTGCTCCGCATCATACTACACATGCAATGCATGTAGCCAACCTCTTTATAAACCCCATACAAAAAGGATTTAAATATGTTACAGAAAGTGGAACGGCTCCAGCAGGATGGAATAAAAGAGGTTTACCCCAGAAAATCTGGGGTGCAAATACAGTATCAAGCCGATGAGGCAGAGGCAGGGATAAAGTCTGTGTCTCCGTCAGTGTGAGTGAATGCCTGGAGTGGGAAGCTGGATTAACATGGCCCCTTCTTCATCATCCTTCAGTTTAGGAATTTAGCTTTTTACTCCTTTTAAAAAAACCACAAACCAACCAAAACCAAAAGCTTTTTTGGCTATTCAGCAGATTTAATTGTAATTATTGTATAGCCATGACTGACTTCATGATTATCAGGTATAGTTTATTTACCAAAAACGCTTAGGTTAGCCTCATTCTGAATTATATGCTAAGCTCTTTGAAGAGATGGTACTTCTGAGATCCAGTACAATCACTGCACAGTGCTGCACTAAAACCCTAAAGTTCATCAGGGCTCTTGACACTACACTGACACATTGAACAGTGGAAAAGTTTTTGAAAAAAAACACAAGCAACAAACCTCTCCCCCCAAAAAAGAGATCACCCAGTTCCTAACAATGAGTCTATACCCGAGTTCTTCTCAGTCTGTATATCCTAAGATTTTTCGTTATGCCTTAAAGAGTTATTAGTCCAAATGATACTGACATTTGATAAATGTGGGTTAACTCATCTTCTAAAACTCCAGTGAAAATCTCAGCCTTAGGGAAAGGGAACAGCAAAAAAATACCACCTTGGGAGCCTTCAACAATATTAAGACTGGCATCCTGAGGCACTCAAAATGGCTGGGGAGCCAAGCGGTGGGAAAAGCAGCATCTCAACCACGGCTCACCAGCACCAAGAGCCAACAATTCAGAAAGAGTACGCTAAACACTGCTCAGTCTAGCAAGACCGCAAAGCTACCTGGGGACTGCCCTGTGGGACCTCCAAGCCGGTCACCCAGACCCCAGTGGATCTAAACTTTCTCCAGTTACCCTTCCTGTGCAGGGAAACAAGCTGGATGGGAGCTGCCTGGTAGTGCCAGCTATAGCAGAGGCAACTTGGCAGCACCAACAGTGCGTTCCCCCAGCCCGGCATAGACCGTCCTCAGCCCCTGCACATCTAGAGCATGTGGATGCCGTTTGCCCATTCCTTGCTCCTTCAAAAAGCAATGAAATCAATTTCATTTTTGCTTCTAACTGTTTCATTTCCACATTGTCACTGTTCACTGGGAATCTGGCTCTCCTCACGGCACTTTGTTCTTTCATGACTTTTTTCTGAAACTTGAAAAGAATAATAATTACAGAAAAGGTTCTGCTAGGCTATTCCGAATAAAGGGAGCCCCTTTAAAAAGAGCTGTTGGCAAGGATGAAATAAAGGTATTGTGTGCTATGTTGTCCACACCCCGTGCTTTCTTTCTAAATGTGTTGCATCCAATCTGCAGTATGAAATTTCTGTATAGTGGGACCAAATCTGGGCATGTTAAATGATGTCATTCTCAAGATCTGGTTTGTGCGCTCTGGATCTGTAGATCTCCAGGAGTATGACAGGAAAGATGTGCATGATGAACTTTGATATAAACTCAAATGTTCTCTTTTTGTTTTTCCCATACGAGTTAAATTAAAAGTCATTAAGCAGGAGCTTTGCATACTCGGAAATATAGCATGATGCTGAGCAGTATTGTAAGCGCGTATGCAATGGCTGTGTGGGGAGTAATTGAATCAATGAAACCTGCTTGCAGTGCCCAGCCAGCGTATGCAAGGACACGGGCTGAATTTTGAGAATGAAAGGTGAACGACCGGGAATGGCAGTCCTGCCTCGACCCACACAGGTGGAGCAGCACAAGAACCTGTGCTTCCCAAATCTAATTTCAAGTAGAGAATTCTTTAGAAAGGAAAAGAGAATTTCATTTTGCAGGACTCAAGTAGTCCCTGAGCTCCTTACTGATACTGGCAAGCAGGCTGAAATATTGCCAGTAGATTTTTAGCTTGGTTTCTAAGGAAACAAGGCCTTTGTAAGCACACAGGAGTCCGTGTGTGTGTGTACGTTAGCCTCTCAGACGCCCTTCACCTCCAGTGGCTTTTGAGCTCATCGACTGATTTCAAACTAACTTTCTTGAAGGTATTGAGGGTACAGTACGCTTACAAGTATCATGAAAATAGGTGATCACGTAAAGGCTGCGCTGTTCGTTTTGCCACTGACAGAAAAGCTAACAAACCCACTCTTTTCAGACTTTAAGGAATCCAGGATGCTGTATTTTGTTATATTTCCACACATCACGGCTCTGGTTGTTGTACCTTATTGAAGTATTTCCTGACAACCACTGTAATAAGTCCCTTCAAAAGCAGGTGGCCCTTCCAACAGCCACTGAACACTGACCCACCCAAGATGCAAATGGGTGCTGGCAAAGATATTATAGGCGTACACTTGATAAAGCCCTGCGTTGCCTAATGCGTCATGTTTCTCAAGGAGCAAGGGGGCTGAGCATGACCTGGAGTCTCAGCTGAGTGGGCTTTGGGCTGTTGGATTCCCTCACCTGGGAGCACGTGGATTGCTTGACCAGAGCACCCCAAATCCCCTGATTTGGTTGCTTTTATTGTTGCTTTTCATCTCCATGCTGACTCTGCTCTCTAAATGTATCCAGAGTGTGTCTCTAGGAGGGAGGGAATTGAGGGCGCCAATGAAGCGGAGATGTGCTTAATGCAGACACCATTAATAAATCACTGATAGTTAAGATATAGATTGGGTGATGGGTGGCAGATGGGAAGGAAGAATGTCAAATTGCTTTTCTCATATAGATTATTGGATTAACAAGGAAGCAGCGGGCATGTGGCAAACCGGTGTAACAAATTACTATCATAAAAAAAAAAATGGAGCTCATCGCAGGCTGGTAATAATGCCATGTCGGCCATTAGCTCTCTGGAGAGGTACTTAGAGCACAACATCCGTCTTCTGGAAAAGAGACGGCCACTGGAACACCAGAGTGAAGGAGGCCCCCGTTTAGTTCTTCTCCTTCCCCTCCCCCTGCCTACGACTCCAGAGCTCACGCTGTTGAAGCAGGGTGGCCAACAGCAGCCGTAGTGAATAATCGCCATAGCTTTTAATAAGCGCTGCTAATTATTCCCCACCCCCTGCCTCTGACCAGGCTTCTGTGCTCCCCTGCACCAGCACAGACAATATTGGCGTGAGATCAGTAGGCAAACAACAAACCGCCGGACTGACTCTGCTCTCGGGTCCCGATCCTGCTCCATCTGAAGTCAGTGACTAAAATCCCGTTTGCCTTAAAACGGAAACAGATCAAGTCTTAATTTTCCTGCTGTTCCAGCTGCCAAGCACATATGCCAACCTACGTTGCAAGCGTTATGTACGAGCGTGGTTTCTTGCTAAAATAATTCCCCCTGATGCGCACCGAGTACATCAAAATAAACCTGGAGTTGGCTTTAGTCCCTTCTGTCAGAGTCCCCGTTGCCTCCTAGCAGGAACTCGGCACCCCTGTAATGCAGGGAGCCAGCACAGCAGAACAGCGGACTACAGGTGTTATGCAGATAACGTGTATATGCTCTAAAATGAATAAATTAAGTAATGGTACAGCTGCGAAAATCCTATGCAGAGAAAAGAAGGAATGAATAGCTTAGAATAGCACAGCATAGCCCAGTCTATCTATTTTGGTCACTAGTTTGTTGTTTGTGAGTTCAGTCACTTGGTCCCACAAATTTCCAGTTCAGCTTAGGCTGGGTAAAATCACGTTTGTCTTCAGCCCCCCCCCCAGCAAGTTTCCATGTTCAATTTTCGGATGCCCTGCCTTGATATGAGCGGGGCTGCACCCCTCTTTCTTAACCCTCTTCAGCTGCCCCAGCCCAGCAGAGCTCCTGAGCCCCCAGCTGCTCGAGCAGGATCCCTCCAAAAAGCGCTGTCAGCGCGTGTGAAAAAAACAGGAATCGATGTCCCAACTTGGAGTATTATTCTTAGCCTTAAAACACGCTAGGGCTATAGAACCAGCACAATAATGCAGGGAAGCCTTCCCCTCTCTCGAGTGCCTCCCTCGTGTGCTCAGGCTTGAACACCTTTCCGAGGGAGGGCAGCTGCCTGGAGCAGGGGCAGCAGGGTGGGCCTGGGCTGCTGCAAGCCAGAGCCCACCTGGTGCACGAAACCATAGGTGAGCACGTAATCAAACGTGGCACTTCAGTATGTATGTGCTACAAAGCCTAGTGAAGGTTGCCCAGGTGATATTTAACTTGGAGGTGCTTCTCTCTGAACCCTTTGCTCCTTTAGATTGGTGCATGGACAAACCAGGGTTTTAGAAGAGCAAGGAGCAGATCTCCTTCTGCGGCCTCCTTCTGATGCCTTAGCTCCCACACCCAGCTCCTGCATTAGCCCCTCTCTACCCCCATCCCTGGATCTCCAGCTCCAGCTCCTTCCTGCTGATCTGATCGCAGCCTACCCTTCCCCTCCTCTCTTCCAGCTCCCAGTGAGGTCCCCATCCCCTGATCTCCACCCTGTTTGCTCCACTCCTCTTTTGCCAGGCCCTTTGCTCAGCCAGTCAGACTTTCTAAAGGCCTTGTAATCAGCTACAGGCTGATTTTGGCCAGAAGCTTTGGAGAATAAGGACGCAGAAGGGCCAGAGAAAGAAACACCAGGAATTTTGAAGAGGGTGGTTTTCTAGTTTCAGTGGTCAACCTCCACATCAGAAAAACCACTGGCGCTGTTGGTCCCCAAAGGTCATTTTCTTGAAGAGGCCGATGACAAACCGAGCTGTGGAGACTGGGACGTCACAGGCAGACCAACAAAGGCACCAAACACCTTGTTGGTGCCACCCAAATCCCATACCAGATCTGTGATCAATCAGCTTCTGCTTCCAGGGTTGTTATCTGGCACTTCCCGCATGCACAAAATTAAAACCCCATTAAAGAAGAAGTGTGTGTGTCCCTCCATGTGCGCATTTGTGCGTACACTAACGTCTTGGGGCCGGCGGGACTGGGCTAGGGCTGTCATTACAGCCACGCCACAACCTACCACAGGCGCCAAGGGCTACAGCTCTCCATGGAAACTCTAATCCCTGTGAAATGGGTTCTTAGGTTGTTTTTGTTTTTTAAGAAACCCACAAAAAACTAGCTGAGGGATTGCAAAGCTAGATAGAAAGCTTTAGAAGAAGGCAATAATGCCAACTTCTTATCACACAGACTGCCCCTAGCCCTACTCCCCAAACAGTCAAGCTGGCTTTTAGGGTTTGCTTCTGGAGACGCAAGTTATTTATGTTTTCCACCCACCTCTGTGTCAACACACACCTCATCTGTTGTCCCTCCTTTGTCAGTTAAAAAAACCGACAGATAAAAATGGACGGCAATTTCATCACCTACACATCTTTTCCTATATAATTTATCCTGGGCAGATGAAATGATGGAAGTGGTTTAAATGTACAGTGGAGAAGCTGTTTGTCCATCATATGCTTAAGGGAAAAAAATAGCAACACCACCCACTGATTATGCAGGCAGTATTATAACTTTACATATACTGCCGTGTGGAATGGATTCAGGAATGACAGTATCATGATATACCAGTTGAGTATTCATTTACTGGCTAATCTATAGCTCAGATCAGTACTCAGTTGGCTTACAAAGCACGGCTCTGGCCTGGCTTTCTGACTGTGCTGTAATAACAAAGTTAAAGAGCGCTGAATCTAACCAATTTCCATTTTGTATCCATTTTACCTCTACTGTATTGCAGTAGGCAGGGCTGGAATATCAAACCTTTGATAGCCATTTTCCTGTCCACTGTGTCCGGGTAGGGCTTCACATCCACTCTGTCTCAGCAGCTGTGCATCTGCAAAGCAGGGAACCTTTTGGTTCCGTGTCCTAGGGGACAGACTTGCTCCCCAGTGTGATGTCACCTGCGGTTACCCCGCGCAATGACGACATCACAGAGCTAGGTGCTCTCCTGAACAAACATTGGGCAGTGTCTGATCAAGTGCTGAAGGGCTAAACTAGACCTAATTTATAGGGGGAAAAAAACCCCAAACCCTGACAGACCTAGAATGCGCCCTGATTCTCTCCTCCATAGGAAATACGGATATTTGTCATTAAGGAAATGCCCCTGTTTCCATGCCCTAAAGGTTAAGACAAAGAGTGTCTGTAGAGCATGTGGACCCTGGGTTACAGGCCAGCGCAGCATGGCTCATTGATGGCACAGAGCATCAGACATTACATGGGAAACAGCAAGGGCCACTACAAACATTTGGTTTATGAGATTAAATAAAATGTGTCTATCAAACCAGTGTCATGCACATAAAGATATGAAATCGTGGGATGTATATAAGAAATCTGTTTTCTAACACACTGGCAGGGTTCAAATAAAGACTTCAACAGCGGCACCTAGAAAAAAAGAACCCCAACTTCTCTAAGCATCCTTTGAAAGCTGTTTGTCCAACTGTGAACCATGGGTTCTCCTTGCCCTCTCGGGCCACTGGGGCGGGTGGCTCCAGACCAAAAGGTCTTCTCCATACTTTCTCTGTATCTGTTAAAGAGTGCCAGGTGCACCTGCAGGATTTAAAGCATATAGGTCTTTGTGCAGGAAGCTAATCTCTTGAATTTTATCCGTTAATTAACTAGATGCCAACTGGAGAGTACAGGTGTTTGGCAGTTTCATGAGACACACACCACGGAGTCAGCAGCTGCTGTTATATTACCTGAAACTGCCAAATGTTCCTCACTTGTAGCCCAACACAGAGGACTGAACTGGGGGTGACCCAAATGCTGTGACTGTCTGTGCTGTGACAAGATTTGGTCACCCTTAGCTGTGGAGGAGGCTCAGGTCTCAGACTGATGAGCCCCAGCAGATTTAACCATTGGGTTTAGGACGTTGCAGTCCCAGCTGTGTTTCTACCCAGGGTCTGACATGACAGCAGGGGCACTTGTGCCAGTGGCACTTGTGCCAGCATCTCTGCTCCCATAGTGCTGGTAAGACCAGGGAAAAGCAGTCAGAAAAGCAGCCTGACTGGCAGCGTGTGGCAGCAGCAGAGGTCACCGTCCCCAGCTGGCCCTGTCCCAAAGCCAGAGGTGCATCATATGGGTTATGGTACTGTGGGGGGAAGGAGGAGGAGGATCATTCACGGACTAACACAAAGGTCTGCAAAATGGCACATCATCCGCACACCTCATCCCCAGCCCTGCCAAGGGCCATATGTTTGAAGCAGGTTTTGTCAGCCCTTGAAAACAGGATGGATGGAAACAGATCTAAATGTCACAGCCATGGTAGCTTCATGTCCAGAAAATGAGCGTCCAGGAGTGACTCTAAAAAATATTCAAGTTTTAATACAAGCAGCCTCCCTTCTCTGAGTGCCCCTCTCCCTTTCCCCCCCCAAGTCTTGCCTACCTTGTTTTTGTCTGTGGTGCCTGGTCTGCAGGTGGGAGGTAGCTGTTAGGGACAGCAAACTAGATGCAGTTCTGAATCCATTCACACTGCTGTGGCCCAGGCCATCACTTATCTCCTAGTCAGAGCTTTAAGAGGGATGATCTCAAACACAGTGTAACAGAGGTTATCAGAGATGCCCATTGCCTTGCCACAAGCATAGGACAGTTATGACCACGGCTGAGAGGAGACAGTGGTGAGACCCCAAGAACACACTCAGTGAGCATTCAGCCTTGATCTTTCAAGGGACACTTAAGAAAATAAAGCATCCAGCTCCCATAAAGCTCCTCTGAAAACCCACACCTCCTGCCAGGGATGAGGTCTAGCACGCACCCACCGAGCTTGTCTGCTGGAGGCTACGGAGTGCCTGACGCAGGCACGGCACTGACAGAACAGTGGGGTTCCCCGGTGAGGCCACCAGGGCTGTCAACAGACACCACGGTCTCTTCCTTCCCCAACCCCCCAAGTTGATTAGCACGCTCAGGAAAGGTTTTGCATGTGCAAGATATCTGTAAGGCGGGCTGCCAGCTTTTTGCCAAAGCACTGATTTTTCGTGATGGGAGTTACTGCTTTCTTCTAGTAATTATTGATAATGCTCTTGGATGAATTACGGACATTTAAAAGTGAATTAGATTGTATGTGTGTCTGTCTCTCCTGTCCCCTTTCTGTTTCTCCACCACAGGATCTATGGCTTTGAAATGTTGATACATATTCATTACGGCTTCTACGACTTGAAAGGCATAGCTAAAGGGAGAGCTCAGATCAACAAGGATGTGAAAGCAGCAATGAAAGCAGGATAGGTGGCTGTAAGCACAGGGAGTGAGCAGCATTTGAGCAGTTAGCACAGGGAAAGAGGTACCAGGAGATCTGAATCCTGGTACCTGGTTCTGCTACTGTCTCTGATTGCTGTGGACAAGACTTTGTGCCTTAGCTCCCTCAGCCATAGGATTGACGCAGCGATGCTTACCAGTGCTCTGAAGCATGATTCTACATAAATGCAGTCTCAAACTGGTGGCAAATGAATCCAGCTATCACATTTCCTGTCATTTCCAGTTGTCAAAGCAAGGAATCCAATGAGAGATCCTTTAGGGAAAAAAAGAAAAAGAGCCCTGAGCAGGTACCAAAACCACAGGTGAAAGCATCCCCTGCTTATAGTGTTCAGAGCAGAATCTTAGCAGCATGTAGCGGACGTGCACTTTTCCACAGTCATGCATGCACATGCACACACTTGCACACATGCTCTATCCTTACACAGAATCAAGCTTTGTTCTGTCTTGTTTTGAAGACTTCTAAACCCAAGAGTTAAAACCATGCAGAAAGAAACTTCAGAGGGATCTTCCATACCTGTTCCTATAGGCTGGGATGTGGTGAGAAAGTGCAGATGGAAGAGGACCTTGTGTTTCTTAGGGCCATTGCAACAGTGCTGATGTGAAGAGAGAAGCAAACTGTCTTTGTGCCAGTGGGGTGGCACAATGTCAACACTCTTAGCTGGCTCTTTTCTCCTGTTCTGCTACAGCTCCTTGTGTGCATTTCTTCGTTGTGAAGTTGTGTCTAGCACCAGAAGGCACTTGGCTAGCGGCCTCCATTTCGGGCAAGGCAGAAAGTCACGTTGGATAGGAATTCAATTATTAATGTGGAAAAATCCTTCCTAACTGAATTTTAATCAGAACTACTGAGAAGTTTGGGGTTTTAGCAAGCTGGCATTTGCGATAAAATCAATGCAGCTGAAAAATTCCCAGGCAGGCCTGGCTGTGACATCTGAGCTGTTCTGCCTCTCCCTGGCACACCTTCAGAATGCAAAACACTTGCATTTGGGACAACTTCATGCTTTGTGTGAAAGCACATTCACCTGATAAAACTCTGACTAGACTACTCATTTAGAGCCTTTCCAATCGAGACGATACCTGCAATTTTTTCTCTTTCTTCTTAAGAATTTTATGCTTGTGTTAAATACGAGACTGGTGAAAAGTTTAAAATTAACAGCAACAAACCTCAGTGCAGAGCAAGTTGAGTACTAGCAATGCTTGAGTAAGCTTTTTTTCTTACAGTTTCTGATGCTAATATGTCTCAGATATTATCCCCAGAGATGAGAGAGTAGCTTGCAGCTTATTCACTTTCTAGCCTCTCTGCCAGGCTTTCCAGTGAAAGAGGGCGACAGTTTTCAGCAGTGGTGGTATTTCTGACGTTCACTGATCGAGTAGGAACTGGACTGGGACTAAGTTCATTTCCTACTGGCTGACAGACCGTCAGCACGTGGTAGAAATTTACAGTCCCTGCTAGTGTGGGCTGGATTCATATTGGCAAACTCCACATGAGAAGACCGTCTAATCCATTACTAAACTGTTGATGCCAAGACACTTCCCCATCTCCTATGGGGATTCATTTTACTGTCTTTACGGTGAATAGCCCTTGATATAAAATAGTCGGTGATAAAAAGGTACAAAAAAGAATATACAGGAAGAAAGCATAGCTCTTTGTTTCTTGATGCACAAAGATCCATCTCTGAACTCTGGAAATATGCAGGCTGGATAATGGATGCCATTAGATCTACAAAGGAAACCTTCTTTTGTCACCTACACAAAGGTCACATCTGGAATACAGGCTCTAGCCATCACGTGCAAATAGGAATGCAAAACAGGTTTTCAGGAACCCTGACCAGCTGCAGTCCCCAGGGACGCTCTGTGAAGATGAGTAGAGTTGGGGCTTGTTTTAGTCGAAGCAAAAGCCTCTCCTTCCTCTAGTGTACCCAGAAGGGAGGTCATGTAAGAAATGATACTCAGACAAGCAAACTGTCTTACACAGGAGCGCCTGGGCTGAGCACTTTGTCAATCCATGGAAAAGCACAGGGTATGAAATAATACTGTGACTCACCTTATCGTAAGTACTCAGCAACCCCAGGGAGGACATCACGGGAAACTCATGAAACCCATCATATAGCAGAAATCATGGGTCAACCCCTGCTTTCTTCTGGGTTTCTCTTGGGAGTTGTCCTCTGCCCTTGCCCTACAGCTCGCTCTTCCCAGGGTACAGATTGCAAGATCAGCTTGCTAACATGAATCAGGCAGAAGGCACAGGCCAGACTCTTGGGGACAATGGCTCTGTCCCAGTTTTACACTGGAAGAGAGGGTGTCCCAAGTGCAGTGTTAGGTAAGCTATGAAATTTGTTGCATAATTTACACATACTCGACACTGCGGTGAGCATTGAAGAGCTGCTCCTTAAGCTGTTCAAGAGGGAGCAGCTAGAGCAAAGGAACAGTGGTTTGGAGAGTGAACCCTGCTGCCTAGCTGATGGAATCCCTTAGGGCAACACCACGTTAGTTTCCCCCACATGAGGCACAGATCGCATATTTAGACATCATTCTTCCTGAAAGGAACTAACCATGGCCCAAGTGTTATTACAGATGCTCCTTATTGAGGTCATGCCTGTGGCAGCTGATGCTCCTTCATAAACCATCACAAGTAAATCAGTGGCTTTGACTTAACAGTGGCAAGATAGTTCTGTTTGATGACAGACTGCTTTAATGTGGATTTTATCAGTGCCTTTTTCCCAAGATAAGGCAACTGTCGGAAAGATATCAGCGGTGGTTTAGGGGGAGCTGCACGCTGCTGTTCTAAATTAATAGCAGGACAGCCTCCCTTCACATGTTCTGGTGTAAGGCACAACAGGAGGCTTAGTCACAAGGACTGTAGTACTCATAACACCAGTGTATACATTCCTTATTATCAATTGTATTGTCTCCTCCAAGTTACTTTCTGAGGATAGATTAGACTCCAAAAGAGCTTCATATTCCTTTTCAATAACAGGCTACCTGATCTCACACTGTCCGTGTCTGTCATCTCCCAGGCCCAGACCACTCGAGAAAACAAACCACAATCTGGAGCGCGAAGGGTAGAAGGGAATGTAACACTGGAAGATGTTTCAGTCAGCTAGTCATGAAAGGACTACAGTTTGAGAAATAGCTGTGTCCCTAAAAAAACAGCAAGAGGTTCCTGTGGGTCAACACAGGAGATCACAGCTGAGTGGCATGCCCAGTACAGGAGCTGCAGTGGACGATCATTGAAGGTCATGACTTTCCAGGACCAAACATACCAGCATGGTATAGATCAAAGCAGATACAAACCCTCACAAAGGACAGTGCAGGGCGCCAAAAGACTTAATTCAGGCTTAAAACCACAGTGTGGCTCCTTGCTGATATCAAGGGAGGTGGGAACATTAAGGATGGGGGAGTGAACTCCAGGCCATTAGGAACAGGGCTAGTAAATACAAGCCAGTGATTAAAGAAGGTGTTGTTATGGGTGCTGTGATAATGCATTGCCATGGGCAAAGAGAGGTGGCACAGGAAGCAGTGAAATAAATCTATCTGAAAGGGGTTCATTGCCCATGGTAGAGTGCATGCATATGCCAGAGCCTGGATTTGTGCTGCTGGCTGCCTTCCCAAACCAGTGTACAAGGCGGCAAGAGGGAAATTACAAATCTATTTCCCGGAGATTTTGGCAAGGGGAGACAAAATGGGCACCTATTTTTCCCCAGAAGGGTGAGTCCAGCATGGTTTTTTTACCCATTCAATAAACCATAGAACCAGAAAAGAAACCAGTCTTCTTCCTTGGACAATATCTCTTCCTTTTCACACTGCCAGTGCCTGTCTCTGGCAGGCTGGTTTAGAGAATCATAAACCTGAGCTGAGACCAAATCATCCGCTGCTTCTTCTTGATAGCACCTCATTTCAGCTGTGCAAGAGGAGGACTGGAGATATCCGAGCTTGAGCTGCCTTCAACCAAAGAAGTTGAGTGATGTCTCTCATTTGGTGCATGCTCAGGTACACACACACTGTCACCACCCCCAGCCTCAGGCAGCAACAGGTCTGCCCCTGCTGTCAAGGGCTGTATTCCTAAAGTGCTGAAAGATGACTCCATAGTCTTCTGCAGGTCCTTCCTGCCATTCCACCTCCTGCACAGGGAAAATTGCTTCACTGGCCAGGAAGCCTGGTCTGTAGGGATAGCTATGGTCACAAGCGTTCTCCATCACTGATGTCCACTGTCCCTGTGGTCAGAGCTACCTGAGGGAAGTGAGTCTTCCTGGCTGTTTCAGACTGCAGTATGATGCATGAGGACCTTTAAGCTATGCCCACAGCTCTTCTTCTACATAATCCAAGACAGGTCTCCTAGAGATAGTTATCTCTATCTTTAATTCATCCATATATGTTCTTTAATAATAATTCATCCATATATGTTCTTTTAATAATATATATAACAGCTGTTTCTCTGCATTGCTAACACAAGATCAGTTCTCATTGTAGTGAAGAGAAAGTATAGAGGTTCATTCCTATTCTCGCTTTTAAAATGAGACACAATGAATTCTTATATTGACTGGCTTTGGGCAAGAAAGTCATCAGCAGAGAAGTAGAGGAGCATGACTATCTCTCTCTCTCTCTGTGTGTGTGTCTATCTATAGAGAGTGTGTTTGTGTGTATGTGTGGATAGATTGCCTCTGAAAAATAAAATCCTTCTGTATGCTAATTTTTCTCTTCGAGTTTCCAAGACAACAGTGGTTTCACTCAGTGCTGTCCCCATATAACTCCCTGGTCCTCTCTCTTCAGAAACAGCTTAATGGTTTTTAAGGGCACTATTTTTTCCTCTATTTCTGTAGCTTTTCCATATGTTTCTAATCACCCACACTGAAGAATCATAGAATCATCTAGGTTGGAAGAGACCCTTGGGATCATCAAGTCCAACCATCTACCCTACTCTACAAAGTTCTCCCCTACACCATATCCCCCAACACCACAGCTAAACGGCTCTTAAACACATCCAGGGATGGTGACTCAACCACCTCCCTGGGCAGCCTATTCCAATGCCCGACCACTCTTTCTGTGAAAAATTCTTTCCTAATGTTCAGTCTAAACCTACCCTGTTGGAGCTTGAAGCCATTCCCTCTCGTTCTGTCATTAATTACCTGTGAGAAGAGACCAGCACCAGCCTCTCTACAGTGTCCTTTCAAGTAGTTGTAGAGAGTGATGAGGTCTCCCCTCAGCCTCCTCTTCCTCAAACTAAACAGACCCAGCTCCTTCAACCACTACTCATATGATTTGTTTTCCAGCCCCCTCACCAGCTTCGTTGCCCTCCTCTGCACTCGCTCCAGTACCTCAATATCTCTATTGTATTGAGGTGCCCAAAACTGGACACAATACTCGAGGTGTGGCCTCACCAGTGCCGAGTACAGGGGCATAATCACCTCCCTACTTCTGCTGGTCATGCTATTTCTAATACAAGCCAGGATGCCATTGGCTTTCTTGGCCACCTAGGCAGACTGCCGGCTCATATTCAGCCGCTTGTCAATTAGAACCCCCAGGTCTCTTTCTGCCAGGCAGCTCTCCAGCCACACTTCCCCAAGCCTGTAGCGCTGCATGGGTTATTGTGCAGAACCTGGCACTTGCCCTTGTTGAAACTCATACCATTGATGTTGGCCCAATGATCCAATCTTTCTAAGTCTCTCTGTGGAGCTTCCCTATCCTCCTGGGAATCAACACTCCTGCTTAACTTGGTGTCATCTGTGAACTTGCTGATGATACACCCTATGTCCTCATCGAGATCATCAATAAAGACGTTAAAGAGAAATGGTCCTAACACTGAGCCCTGAGGCATACCACTTGTGACCAGCTGCCAGCTGGATTTAAATCCATTGAGCACCACTCTTTGGGACCTTCCAGTCAGCCAGTGCTTGATCCAGTGGATTGTATGCTCATCCAGGCCGTGTGAAGCCAGTTTTTCCATGAGAATTGTATGGGGGACAGTATCAAATGCTTTTCAAAAGTCCAGGTATACAATATCAACAGCCTTTCCCTTGTCCAATAATCTGGTTATCTTGTCACAGAAGGAGATCGGGTTCATCTGGCAGGACCTGCCTTCCATAAACCCATGCTGACCAGGCCTGATCCCCTGGTTGCCCATTATGTGGGTTTTGATGGCACTCAAGATGACCTGCTCCATGACCTTCCCTGGTATCGAGGTTAGACTGACAGGTCTATAGTTTCCTGTGTCCTCCTTTTTGCCTTTCTTGTAGATGAGTGTTATATTTGCCACCCTCCAGTCCATTGGGACCTTCCCAGTTAGCCATGACTTCCTGTAAATGATGGAAAGCAGTTTGGTGAGCGCATCTGCCAACTCTTTCAGCACTCTTGGGTGTAGCCCATCCAGTCCCATAGACTTGTGTGCATCCAAGCAGCATAGCAGGTCACTGATCTCTTCCTCTTTAATCGTGATGCTCTCATTCTGCTTCCCCTCCCTGTCTCCTAGCTCATGAGGCTGGGTGTCCAGGGAACAGCTAGTTCCACTGCTAAAGGCTGACATGAAGTAGGCGTTGAGCACCTCAGCCTTTCCTCATCCTTTGTGACTATGTTTCCCTCTGTGTCCAATAAAGGAGGAAGATTTTCCCTAATCCTCCTTTTGTTTTTAATGAATTTATAGAAACATTTTTTATTATCCTTCACAGCTGCAGCTAGGTTCTCCTTATTTCCTCCCTGCATAGCTTCGCTACATCTCTATGGTCTTCATGAGAGACTTGCCCCTCTTCCAAAGGTCGTAGACTCTCTTTTTGGTTTTGAGATCCAGCAAGAGATCCCTATTTACCCAGGCTGTCCTCCTTCCCCGCCTACTTGTTTTTTGGCACATGGGAACAGCCTGTTCCTGTGCCTTTAAAACTTCTTTCTTGAAGTATGTCCATCCTTCCTGGACTCCTGTATCCTTAAGGGCATCCTCCCAAGGGATTTTGTCTAGCAGTCTTCTGAACAGATTAAAGTTTGCCCTCCAGAAGTCTAAGGTGGCAGTTTTGGTAACCCTTCTCCTTGTTTCTCCAAGGATCGAGAACTCAATCATCTCATGATCACTGGTCCCTAGATGGCCTCCAACCTTTACTTCCCCCACGAGTTCTTCCCTGTTCAAAAGGAGCAGGTCTAGAAGGGCACTTTCCCTGGTCGGCTCACTTATCAGCTGCATGAGGAAGTTATCCTCCACACATTCCAGGAACCTCCTGGATTGCTCTCTGTCTGCCATGTTGTATTCCCAGCAGATATCGGGGAAGTTAAAGTCCCCCACAAGAACAATGGCAAACGACTGCGATATTTCTCCCAGTTGCTTATAGAAGGCTTCATCCACCTCACTGCTTTGGTTGGGAGGTCTATAGCAGACTCCCACAGCAATATCACCTTTATTTGCCCTTATCCTAATCCAAACATTCTCGACCCTGTTATCACTCTATTTAATTTCTGAGCTCTCATAGCATTCTCTAATATACATGGCCACTGTACCACCTCTCCTTTCCTGTCTATCCCTCCTGAAGAGCTTGTAGCCTTCGATTGTGGCACTCCAGTCATGTGAGGCATCCCACCACGTTTCTGTGATAGCCACTATGCCATAGTTTCCTGGTGCATCATGGCTTCAAGCTCCCCCAGTTTGTTGTTCATACTGCATGCATTGGTATAGATGCACTTCAGACGAGCTAATGGTTTCAACATCTTTTCATGAGTGTGGGCCCCATTTCCTACTAGGCCCCTCTCAGGTGTTTCCATAATTTCTAGGTGTCTATCACTTCTCTGAAATGAATTGGTAGAGTAAGAGTCCTTGCTAGTCCACCATCCCTCAAGCCCTGGCATGTTGCCCTTGAGTTTAGTCCTAACAGGCCCAGTTATCCTCTCCTCCCCCCTCATATCTAGTTTAAAGCCCTGCCAACGAGCCCTGCTAATTCCTGTCCCAAAATTCTTTTCACCCTCTGGGACAGGCACATTCCACCTCCACCAGCAGGCCAGGTGTCTCATGTGGCAACCTATTATTAAAAAACCCAAAGACCTGTCGATAACACCAGTCCCAAAGCCACGAATTGACCTGCTGTCTCTTCCTATTAATTTCCTCACTCATGATAGCCACTGATGGGATAGAGGAGAACACTACTTGCGTTCCCGATGCCTTAAGCACCCTTCCCAAGGCTTTAAAATCTCTTTTAATTGATTTTGGGCTCCTTCTTCCCTCATCATCACTGCCCACCTGAAATACTAAAAGGGGGTAATAATCAGAAGGGTTGACTACAGTAGAAACTTTGTCCAACACATCCCTGACCCATGCCCCAGGGAGGCAGCAGACTTCCCTGAAGTGGGAAGTGAAGCGGGTCAGGACGGCATATTGGTCCCTCTGCCCCCTTCAATAGAGAGTCACCCACAACGATGACCTTTCTGCTTTTCCTTTTGGAACTAGTTGTAATGCCAGGTCTACAGCGACTTGGTCTTTCTGGCACTTCTTGCCTAGATGTACCATCCTCCCCTCCAACAGCCAGTTCCTCCTGCAGGATTCCGTACTGGTTCTGCAGGGGTAACTGGGGAGGTGGGAGGGGCAGGGAGGGGATTTGCCTGCTTTGCCTAACAGGGACCTGTTTCCATTCCCCCTTTTCTTTGAGATCCCCTTCTACTGCCTGGTGAGAAGTGGGGAGAGGGTCCTCTGGCGTATGTGAGGCCTCAACATGTTCCCTTACTCTCAGGGAGTAAGGGCCTACCAGTCGATCTCCCTCTCACACTCCCTGATAGTCCTCAACCTCTCCACTTCCTCCTTCAGCTCAACCAGCAGGCTGAGGAGATAGTTCTCCTGTTCACATCTGACACAGGTGTTGTCCCCACTACCCTCCATGGCAAGGGCCAGGCCCTGGCACTCCCTGCAGCCAGAGGCCTGGACACCCACGTGTTTGTGTGGGGCCTCTGTCTGGGTGCCCACAGCTTTCTTAACAACCTGTTTTCTTTAGTTCTAACCATAGCTGGATGTCTGCAAGGAAGAGACAGTGGAAGGGTCAGTTGGAATGAACGTGCTAGCTGTCTGACTACTAAAAGGAATTGAACTTACCTTGTACAATGGCAGAGGCTCAGGACAAGTCACAGCCACGTGAGGCACCGACCAGGACACACACCCAGGCACCGGTCACTGCTCAGTGGGCAGAGGCCTCTGCCCTCCCTGGGGCTCCTTATAACCTGGTGGTGTGATGAGCCGCAGGAGGAGCTGGCTCCACACAGGCTCAGTCAGCAGCTGCCCACCAGCTGTCAGCCCCCAGCACCAGGAGGAGGCTTTGCCCGGCGTCAAAAAAGCCCCAAAAAGAGCATTCCGTTGGCCTTTGTAGCTACAGATCCCTTCTCCCAGCGCAGTCTTACCTGCCCTGGAGCCGGTCTCCACCGCAATGGAGTCCTGCCCAGGTATCTCTGAATACTAGCACACAGAGAAGCTAGCCCAGAACAAGCTATGGTGTGACCCTTAGGAGAGCATCAGCAACTCTGGCATCATGGCCCCCTGTGTACATTCTTTCTCCATGTTGCGAGTGGAGTCACTTGCCCATTCACTTTGTCAAATAAACTATCTCACTTGGCTGTAGGGTCGAAGTATGTCCATGGGCAGGTACTGTGCTGTCACATTGTAAAGATGACACCTTAACCTGGGATACCCTTTATCTGGGATAAGTTGTTCTGCACCTGTCTCCAAAGGCATTCAGAGGCATGAGCTCTCCTTATTAAATTTGTGCTCTGGGAGGAATCTCAAGAATAGATCACAGTGGTTGTGCCCACAGCACATAGTAGGAGTTCACAGCATTCTTCCTAGACTGGTGCAATTGCTTAACAGATGACATTTTTGCATAGGCAGGTACCAGCAGACGTGTCGCTTCAGTTTTGCCTGTCACTGCTTATCTTTTGCAGTTTGGAGTTTCCTGGTAATGCAACTATGCAAGGAAGTCTGCAAGAGCCATGCACCAGTGCCTATTTTCTTCCCCAATGCATTGCCATGAAAAATCTTGATTAGTAGGTTTCAGGAAACTGCAGCATGATATTCCTGGACATTAGGGACAGAACAAGTTTTCTAAATAATGATAAGAGGTAATGGCTCACTGATTTGAAGAAAGCTTCTTCTCCATCTTTGCTAGTGGCTCTCATTCCTCATCAGTCCAGATCAGACTCACTTTCTACCTGATGGGACACAAGTGCTGGTAGAATATAAGGAAGTGCTATGAAAACAGCGCAGTTCCTGGGGTGTTACAAGAAAGCACAGGAACAGAATTTGCTAGCTGCATATTCTGTGAAGAAGCCGTGAATCACATGTTCCTGCTCATCTTTTTTCCAAGGCTTTATTTTCCTTCTCTTTTAAAGAAAAAGCAGCAGAAAAAACAGCCCCCAGGTCCAGGCCTGGTTTAGAGCAGCTTAGATTTAGTGCATTCATAAACCTATCCAAGTTTGATAGGGGCATTTGCAGCTCTGAGAAATTCTCTTGGAATTGGAATCTTCCCTCTAGAAAGCTGGAGAAAGCAGTCATCTTTGGTGTTGAGGAAAAGTGAACAAAAATAGAGCTGTTCCAAAATACTGTCTAATGGTTATGTATAGCAGTAGAAGTAGAAAAGTGATATGCAACATTGCTAGACATTGCTCTTCCCATTGACTTGCTGTGGGATACAAGGCAAAGAATGTCTTAGTGCCCCCATCCATGAAATGTACACAACAAATCACAGGAAACCTGGAAGATTTCATTCATATTTTTTAAATCCATTGAGATCTTCTGCAGAAATTGTTACAAATGGACAAAACAATTTTTTATCTAAGCCTTACTGCTTCAGGGGGGTACTTAGGAGATGAAGAGAACAGATCTATTGAGATGTATAGATTTCAATCTGATCTTGAACTTGCTACACATATCTTTGATTTTTAAAGTCATTGACTTGTGAATTGGAGAACTATTTTGGGAACCTTTTGTGTTCCCAACACAACCTATTGTGTTGCCTTTAGGGTTCAGGGAGAACAAGATTTTGGACCACAACACATACAGGCACACGCAGATGCCCCTTTCAGTCAGCCACCTCAAGTATGTCTGAGAATTTTGTTCATTCTTTACTAACAAAACCTAAAGGTAGCTAGTGTCACACCACCAAACAAGGGAACTATGGTGATCAGATGTCCTTAGCCGTATTGCGACATTGGCCACTACAGAAAATCACTCCGGAAACCACCATCACCCTGAGAGATCCTTGATCTTCTAGCACAGTAAGCAGGTTATTACAGCTATCCACTGTTCTGGCAGAACAGCAAGCAATCAGATCAGCTAGGAAGCACGCATGTACTCCTTCAGTTCCCAGAAGTGCTGTATGCAAGACTAACAGCAAAACGGCTTTGTCTACAGGAGCTTGCCTTAGGATTGCACATCATAAATCTGTGCCCTAGCCTAACTTTGACTATGTGTATTTATAAAGTACAGGAGATCAGACACAAGGAAAAAGACAAATAATAGAAAATAGAAATGAAATGAAGAATGAAAATTCTATTAGTAGAGAAAGAAAAGCCTCAATCTGCAGGATTATTGCACAGCATGGACTCAATTGATGCAAAACTGCTATGTAGGAGCAGTTTAGCTGACCTCCTTTGCCAGCCTTGACTTGAAGGGGGATAGCTGAAGATATCAGGAAGGGGACAGCTTGATTCTCAGCTTTTGACAAACAGCATGGCAATAGCTATTTACCTAAAATAACAAAGCTGCATATGAACAGACCCTTCCCAAAGAGGACAACAGTTAATCTGAAGACACTCCTCCTATGAAGACAAGTCCTGTCCACTTTCTACAGTAGCATGACTGTGTGTGTAGCATCAGGATTTACAGAGCATTTGCCTTATGTGTTAACAAAGAGTCAGTTTTTAAGCAATGGGCTCAAATTTTAAGAGAGCTAGAGATTTTTATATCATGCTTTAAGGCACTTTTTAGAGTTCAAGAGCAGATTAAACTGCCCTATAGATATGAAAAAAAATCGTATATTTTGGCCAGATTTTGTCTAATTGCACTTCAGAAGAGGGTCAGTTACAGCCCAAGTCTTCTGTCAGTTCTGTTCACACCTGGCTGTCACTAGCAAGTGCAAAGGTCTTTAACAACACTATCAGGTGAGGGAGGAAACAATGCAGAGTGCAGAATGGCTTACAGGGAGTCACTTGCAGCTCCTTGTACAACTGGCAGCCTCAAGAAGGAAGCATGTGCTTATTGTGTGATCCTGAATTTACTACTATTGGATTAACATATTTCTTTCCCTCCTCTTGCAATAGCTCACTTTGGGATTTACGATGTCATGTGAAGACCCCTTTTATAAACTACTGCCTGCACCAGCTGAAACAAAGAAAATCACCAAAGACAAGCTGAGTTCTGGCTCGGAATTTTAATGCATTTTACACACGGAATTTTATATTGGGAACAGATTTTTGCAGTCCCTGTTTAGAAATCACAGTTGAAGCTTTCACCCAGATAATCCCACCAGTGTCAACTTTTACACTAAGCTTCAGATCATGCCAGCATTTCTGATGTAATAATTACAGATCAAGTTGACCTAAGAACTTAAGATAGCTATCCCAGGTTACATCAAAGGTCCATCTAGCCAGGAACCTTTGTCCAGCAGTGACTGGAAGAAATTACTTGGAGAATGCTTATTCTTCAGAGACCAAATATCTAATGTGTATCTGGAACATTCAGAAAACCCTAACAATACCTTCTAGCAGATCGCAACTGGGATTTCCTGAGCCGTTGATGACATCTTTATAAACCTCAGTAGCTTCCCCTTCCTGAAACTAGTCCAGACCCCTCTGAAACCCATGTAAGCAAGCATATAGCATCTACATCTGGAGCAAAGATCTCCACATATGAACCACGTGTTCAAAGAACCATGTCCTTTCAATGGCTCTGTTTCAGCTGCCGGTTTAATTTAGTTCCCCCTTCTTCTCCCACCAGCAAGCAACAATTCTGCATGACATTAATGAGAAAACAGAAAGGGCACTGGCACACCCCTGGGCACAGCTCTCCCAGGAAGTGCAGAAAGCCCCTAAACCACCCACAGTCATCCCCCAAAATAAAGAAACTAATTAAAGATCTGAATCAAATCCTGGCCCAAGAGGTGTGGATATTACGAAAAGATAGAGTCAGGATATCTGGGTCCTCCCTGCTGGTCTAGCTCATTGCAATTCTTGACCACCCTTATGGATTGATACCTGCTCCTTTAACCCCTTTGGCACCCCACCTAACCCCTGCAGAGACCCAGGTGCAGAGCCTGAGTACATGCCCATTACCCCAAGGGATCCTGGTGCTAGCCACTTTCTGTGGAGTACTTTGAGGTTACAAACAAAAAGCACCTTGTACTCTATCAAATGCCTCAAAGTCAAAGGCACGAAAGATATTTGACTCTGTCCTGTGTCTCGTTTCAGTTCCAACTCTTTTTTTGCACCAAAGGATGCTCACACAGAGCCAAGGTGAGGAGGGTGTACCAGGGAGGCATGTTATCGGGAGTGGAAAAGACACTGTGTCAAGCCAGATACATCCCATGTTGGTAAATAACGAGAAGGATGGTGCAAATGCTTCATTCAGCTTGGGGGGTGAGTAAGCTGAGCTGAAAACTGAGCCGTGAATATTTCTCCTCATCTCTATTCACAGATCAGCCCAGCAGGACCCAGTACTTGCTGTTCTAGAATAATTCTAAGCCTAATTTCAGGTGTGGTGCAGGAAGGAGTTATAATCAGATGTGCTAAACTAGCGATACAAGCCTTAACCTGTGGAGCTCAGCTTATTCTCCCTTTTATCACTTCTAGTCCATTAACCTAAGGTTAAAATAAAGTCAGGATAAAGCAATTGTTTGTTGGAAAAGGGGAAAAAACAACATTCTCTGGGTGTTATCTGTCACCATCTCTCACACAAACACCAGCAGCATCCACATGTACTCACAGGTACACAGAGCATCTACTTAAAAGGAGGGAGCACCGTGAAAAGGTCAGCAATCTGTACTCATTTTCTGCCTTCAGGACCACAGAAAATACAACTCACCAAGTCCATCCCCTGCCCCAGAGCAGGGTCAGTATTTGTATAAAATTTTGCTAAAGCACAATAGTCTTACCTGTTCTGAAAAACCTCTGGTGCTGGTAATTCCCACAGTCTTCCTAGGCCATCTATTCCTGACCTCACATATATTTTTTTTAACTAAAAACTTGTCCTAGTGTTTAGCCTATGTCTCCTTTACTGCAGTTTAAGCTCAATACTCCTTTTTGTACCTCAGTGGAAAAGACGGCTATTGTATTCCCCTTCTCTTAGAAGCATGTTTCCTATGTATTTGAAGGCTTATGTTTTTCTACTGCTTCCATCTAGCCCCATTCTTTTCTTCTTTAGCCCAAACAACCACAAATCCTTTAGTCCTCCCTCACAGGTTATGCTTTCTAGACCTCAGATTGTTTTTATTCCTCTTCTCTGCTGTCCCCACCAAATAGCCTGCATTTTTCTTTGCATGCAGCGTGCAATGCTGGCTGCAGTGCTTCAGCAAGGCTTTACCACCGCAGAGCAGATGATGACCTCCCGTGTTACGTGCCTCTTTGATGTAGCCTGATAGGATATCTGACATCGGCTCTTTTTTTTTTTTTTGTGGCAGTGTGGCATTTACAGAATATGCATAACAATCTTCAAGTCTTACTAGATGGGACAAATAATTCATACTTCAAGAGGAAGAGGTGACAAAGGACAGAGACCAAGTAGGACAAAAGGCAGAGCTTGCAGACTTATGCCTTGATCTGGGGAAAAAAATATTTACTTGTAAAATTTTCTGGCACAACTAGAACATTGTACTGTATTTTGAATGCTGCATTGTATTTTAGATGCTGAAAGCCAGGGAGAGATTGACAGCATTAAAGAGAAATTCATCGAAGGACAACACAAGTGATTAGGAAGTAAGAGAGAGAAAAATAATTTTTTTAAAAAAAGTCATTCTCTATAATTTAATAAAGCGATAATTTCAAGAGAGGATTATAGGCTTAAACAAGCCTTGAAGATGGAAACACAAACAATGCAGTGGTTTAGAGTATTAAAGGACAGCAAGCAGATGGTCATAAGCGAATGCATTGACATGAAATTAGTGAAAATACCACTTGAGCGTAACCTGGGAGAGAATGGGATTTATTAAGCAGAAGAATAATTTCCACAAAAAACAAGGGAAGCTCCAAAAGCTTGCAGCTTTTGAAGCCAAACTGGACACAAGAAATAGTCCGTGGACAGCAAGGAAAGGTCACTGGAGCAATTACAGCTGGATCATTTTCTCTAGGGCCTACCGTTCCTGTTTTCAAAGAAAAAGAATGTATAGATTATGTATATATCAACAGAAAGACCCCTCAACTATGTCTTCAGCCTAACTGATGGAAAGTTCATGCAAGAGATTTTTGGGGTGTCTTGATAAGCAAGGAGACTAATCTGCAGCCTAGTGAGATGAACAGGAATCCCTCTTCTGACTTTGATGAAATTAGGGAAAACCCAAAGAAAATTACCTCAGGACTTGTAAGGCAGATGGCAGCTTTTGTGTTATGTCTAAGCCTGTCACAGACAAGAAGAATTTGCTACTGATACATCAGGAGCTGAGTGAAGCAAATCTGACAGCAGGGAGGCAGGTGAATTTTTCCCTCTGTTTCTGCTGAATCATTTATTTCCTGTGAGCCACACTTTCTGGGACGCCAAAACGATCAGCTAATTGAAGCTGAATTTGCTGAATAATTTCATGTAAAATGAGACTAAGGTGGGGAAAGAGACCATGTCAGTAGAGAGACAAGTGGGACGCTTCCAGTTTTTATTTGTAAGCTTGTCTCATAAATGGGACAGCCAGGAAAGCCTGGAAGTGTCGCAGCAGGAGCAGTCGGCTGCCCTCCTTCCCCGGCAGTGGCAGCATTTTCTCAGCACAGACATACCATCAGCCTCCAGCACAGGAGGACTTTGATCCCACACCATTTCCACTCCCAAAGAGAAGGGCTTAGTCACCAGACCAAGATGCTCCAAACTAGGCTACTGCTGGTCTTTCCGGCTGCAGTTGTCCCACTTTGCACTGAGACACAGAGGAGAAAAATAAGCATTTTTTTTGTCACTTGGCCTTCACATGACAAAGTCCTTGGCAGCAACAAGAATACTATGTATTCTTGCCTTCCCACAGTTGGCTCTTGCCCTTGCACCACCACATTGTGAACCAGGGCAGGGAAGCGGTGCCTTGATTTACAAATAGCCTGCCAAATTGTAAGCTGTGCTTTTAAAACCCCATAAATTCTTTGATGTACTTCATAACCCAACTGCCCAAAAACCTGTCACAAACAGTAATGGTGGAAAAAGATGCCAAAAAGATAAAGATAAGACTCTACCAAAGATGGAGGGAGAGGTATTGCTGTCTCACCACTCAGAAAAATATATTTAACCATGGAAATTGTAAGGAAATATCAGAGGAATCTGGAAAATATGATGACAGAAAAGTGTATGGTCCAGCAGATGGTGAGGAAAGAGAAAACCTTGTTCCCTCACACCATGAGTACTGATGGTGCAGGCTCGTGCTGGAGAAGGGCACATCACAAGCAATTAGGTATCAAACATTTATATTTCTCCTACAGCTGGGCAAATGGTCTAGCTTTCTTCCAGCTTTTGCAGCCTTCTACCAAAATCCAGTGTGACCCTCCCAGTCCAAGTGAAATGTTTTTTCGATAAGAGAGATGAGGAAAGTTAGGATTTCCTGAGGAAAACCCCAATCCCTGCTACGTCATGCTGTATTTATGTATATGCACACACGCATATTCTTCATCTCCTGACCTGCAGTTAAGACTGAATTACAAATCACAGGGTGGCAGCCCTTCAGAGAAAGGCCAAGCCAACGCTGCATTAAACCAGAGTGCAGAGCACCCTGAGCTTGACCTGTCAAGAGATATCATGCTCATCTTTCCAGAGAAAGGCAGGGCTTCATAACTCACATCAGGTGGCAACTCTCAGATCCTGGACATCTATGCCCTGAGCGAGTGAGCTAGTTTAGTTTTTGTCACAGGTGCTTTATTTTTTTTGGCAAGAACTGCTGGAGTAAAATGCTGTTAGCACATCAGCAGGCTTGTCACTCCCTCCCTGTCACATCAATCAGAGAGTCTCGATGGACCCGGGCTGCCTTGCTGTGCATCTCAGCATGGGAACAGAGAGTCTTTTCCCCTTGCATCGCTCCTCCCCATTGTGAATGAGCAGCCGGGTTGTTCTTCTGCACCACAGGAAGGTGGGGGACAGGAGCCACCGAGCCCTGCCGCGTGGAGGAGAAGCCCAAGATGTTGCAGAACAAGGGGGTCAGTGAAGCAGCATCCTTCATTATGGCTGGATTTGTAATCAAGGCTGATTCCAGATAGTATAGTTAATCCATGCTCCCTGAGTCTCAGCTGGAAGAAAATGGATTAGCTTTACCGACTTCACTGAAGCCAAAGCAATTTACTCTGGCTGAGGATCTGATTCTTATCCTGGCCATTGGTTACTTACTGCGTGTGTTTCAGCATGCAGCACAAAAGTAGGATTTTTCGAGCTGACCAGGGGTCGAACATGGTTCTTTGGCTGGAGGGAAGCAGCAAAGCCAAATCCAGGCAGTACAATGTCAAGGTGCTGTGAGAAATGCAGTGCCAGGGAAAATGAAAACCCCACGTTATCTCATGTGTAGAACAGCTGCCGTCTCCTACTCCAGCCCCAGCAGCTGAGGCACCTTTCCTACCAGCACAGCTGGCGGCTCCCTCCGTGAGGGCAAGCCAGCATAGATCCTGGCCACAGCGGAGAGATGATAAACAGGACTGCAGGACACACTGCGGGGAATATGGGAGGTTGTAAATTAAGGTCTTCCTAATTAGAAAGCAGTGAGAAGCGCACAAGCACACAGATTCCTGGTCTGAGGTAAGCTGCTCTCTTAGAGGTTAAGGTAGCGTTAAAAGGCAAAGCATCACACAGGAGATGGCAAAGGACACACCGACGGCCGAAGCAGCAGGTGCATGTATGGCACTGCCAGCTGCAGAAAGCCATGATTAAGGGCCAAGGAAGAGGCTGGAGTCAGAAAAAGACAGGTGTATAATGGCAAAGGCTATCGAAACTACAGGAGCAATTCTGAACTGTGACCAAAAATGATTAGGAAGCGAGAGAAGATGTCAGAATACGAGTAAAGCGTTAGCACGCTGTGCCTAGGAGGTACAAATAGCTGGGACTCTGTAAAACAGAAATGCATAATTGTCAGGTCAACCTGAAAAAATCTCAGTGGGGTAAATCCCTGTAGCAAAGGACAAAAGAGCGGAATTACAGAGATCCTACGGTTCCTAGCTGGAGGTGCGGTGCTAAACCAAACTAATCACTTTGGGGGGAGTGGGACACACACCTTTGTGGGATTTGAAAAAAAAAATAAAAAATGCACCTACAAGTGCAATGTTTTCTGGGATGTGCAGTTCTGGTACAGAAGGAAAAGTGTCCTTCCCAGACATCCCTTCTTGGGTATCCTGTGGGAAGGGAATGGCTACGATGCTGCGCCCTCTCCGCGTCACAGCCAGATCCAGCCCTCATGAGGACACAGACTCAAAGAGCAGAGAGTAAAGGAAAATCTCTGAGGGGAAGCAAGGGGGGATCCTGTGACATAAAGTGGCTTAGATAAAGTATTCAGAAGTGCTCAATAGGAAAAGACCAAATAGGACCTAATAATATTCTCTTAATGAGGCAATTTAACTGCCTGTAATTCTGTGTCCTGTGCATTGTGCTCTCCCAGCACAGGAGTTCAAAGGGTTGTCACAACAGGCCCTCAAAGGAGGTTTTTTTATAATGAGTGATATTTCTTAGGGACTCAGTATGGGGCAGATATGCTGAAGAGAACAGGCAAAAAGAAAATATAGGATACACTGAAAAATTGGTCATCAATCGCAATAGTCGCTGAGCCATATTGCTGCTTACTGTAAAGGAGCACTAAAATCAGTGGCACTCTCCCATAGGCTGTGGTCAGTTCTGGTTTAAAAGCAGATGCAATTCAAATTTAGTTTGACATCTTTAGCAAAGGGACTCTGGAGGGTTTCACCTGCTCAGCTCCCCCGTGAGCAACTGTTTCCTGACCGCGAGAGGAAAATAAGTCTTTCCCAGCACAACTTGAAGGGAAGGCCTGGATTCAATTAACTGGCAAAGAAAATGCTTTCTCTCTCTGTCTCTTGCCTCTTTCCTTAAGACAGTGGCTGTCCTTACACATGAAGGTCACCCACAGCATGGGAGTCAGGGGCAAGGTAGAGAGCAGGGGAGGCTCATGCTGCAGCAGCTGCCACCTCTGTAACCTCCACAAACGCAAACATCAATCGTGCAGAGAACGGTAACTGTTTTAAATAGGTCAAAAAATAAAGCCTGGTTATTTAATTTAGCGTACATGCTAGGTGGGTCAATATCTATCACTCTCCCCCCATCCTTCTTCCCCACCCCTCAGGTCTCTAAGGGCAGAGGTTTAAGTCCCAGCTGAGGAAACAGGGCATGCTTCATTTAGTAGCACCGCAGCAGGACTGCTGGGGATGTCATGCTTCTGATGAGACATTAAATCAAGGTAAACACTAATCTTGTGGGCATCACTGCTTAAAAAGCGCAGGAGGAAAAAAAATAACAAAACCTTCATGGGTCTTGTGCTTTGACCTCTCACTACAAGTGGGATTCCTCAAGGCAAGGAAGCCCAAATGTATGTGGAATGGTAGGTATCAAGTTTTCTGACTGCCTGCTTCTGCTTTTTTTCATTTGCTCTAGGGGAGATTTATTGTGAATAAAGGGGTTCTGTTAAACAAAATCTTCATGAACAAGAGCAAGCAGATACCATCCCAAGACCCTATTTAGCATTCAAGCCACAAGACCATCCTCTCTTCTTCTGTCTTGCCTGACAACCCCACCTCTTGCCTTCCACCACCCCAGGACACACCCCACCCCTATCCTGCGACCATGGTGGGCCATTTTTCCTAGCTGATGATTTCAAACCCTACTAGACAGTCTGCAGCTCAGGTCAGGCTGCACCTGCCCAGCCATACAACAACTTGTTTCTTTTACAGGTAAAAAACAGCAAGGAAGACAGCTGCAGTATTTCAGCCTATTCTTCCCACTTACCCAGCCAGCCCCTAAACCGTCTCCCCTGCACAGGCATTATTTTCTCTTTGAAATAATCTTGATGCACCTGGTCTTTGCTGGAATTCCTGAGTCTGATGGTTCAACAATAATTATCACTTTTTTCATGCTTTACACAAGTTCTTGTTTAATAAGATTGCTTCTCTGGGCAAGAGACTGAGATGTCCTACAAACAAACAAGGAAAGAAACCATTTATTGTTATCAGTGTCCTTACAGAGGCTTCCTCACTTTGTTTAGGTGTGAGCAAATGGAGCAGAAGGTAGCAGATTAGATCCTGTCCAGATAAATAAACAATAAATTAATTGGGTTGACCTTTCCAGTTCCCTTCATTTTCTATAAAAAACCCCCAACAATTCACAGAATCATAGAATCATAGAATCGTCTAGATTGGCATGGGTCTCAAAGATCATCTAGTCCAACCATCAACCTAACTCTGACCAAAAATAAATAAGAAATAAGCAATAAAAAAATCACTCAACCATATTCTTGAGGACCATGTCAACCCGTCTTTTGAACACCTCCAGGGATGGTGCCTCAACCACTTCTCTGGGCAGCCCATTCCAATGCTGGATAACCCTTTCCGTGAAGAAATGTTTCCTAATATCCAATCTAAACCTCCCCTGGTGCAACTTGAGGCCATTTCCCCTTGTCCTATCTCCTGTGACTTGGGAGACGAGACCGACCCCCGCTTCTCTACATCCCCCCTTCAGGTAGTTATAGAGCGCGATAAGGTCTCCCCTCAGCCTCCTCTTCTCCAGACTGAACAACCCCAGCTCCCTCAGCCTCTCCTCATAAGACTTACTCTCCAGACCCCTCACCATCTTTGTTGCCCTTCTCTGGACCCACTCCAGCACCTCAATGTCTTTTTTGTGGTAAGGGGCCCAAAACTGGACACAGTACTAGAGGTGAGGCCTCACCAGTGCTGAGTACAGGGGGACGATCACCTCTCAAGTCCTACTTACCACACTGTTCCTGATACAGGCCAGGATGCTGTTGGCTTTCTTGGCCACCTGGGCACACTGCTGGCTCGTGTTCAGCCGACAGTCGACCAACACCCCCAGGTCCTTTTCTGCCAGGCAGCTCTCCAGCCATTCTTCCCCAGGCCTGTAGCGTTGCATGGGGTTGGTGTGACCCAAGTGCAGGACCCGGCACTTGGCCTTATTGAAACTCATCCTGTTGGCCTCAGCCCATCGATCCAGTGTGTCCAGATCCTTCTGCAAAGGCTCTCTACCCTCCAGCAGGTCGACACTGCCACCCAGCTTGGTGTCCTCTGTGAACTTACTGAGGGTGCACTCGATCCCCTCATCCAGATCATTGATAAAGATATTAAAGAGAACAGGTCCCAGTACCGAGCCCTGTGGGACACCACTCGTGATCAGCTGCTAACTGGATTTGACTCCATTCACCACCACTCTCTGGGCCTGGCCCTCCAGCCAGTTTTTAACCCAGTGCAGAGTATACCCATCTAAGCGATGAGCAGCCAGTTTCTCCAGGAGGATACTGTGGGAGACTGTATCAAAGGCCTTGCTAAAGTCCAGGTAAAAAACATCCACAGCCTTTCCTTCATCCAGCAAGCGGGTCACTTTGTCATAGAAGGAGATCAGGTTTGTCAAGCAGGACCTGCCCCTCATGAACCTGTGCTGGCTGGGCCTGATCACCTGGGCATCCTTCATGCGCTGCATAATGGCACTCAGGATGATCTGTCCCATGGCCTTCCCAGGCACCGAGGTCAGACTGACAGGCCTGTAGTTCCCCGGATCATCCTTCTGACCCTTCTTGTGGGTGGGCGTCACATTTGCCAGACGCCAGTCGGCTGGAACCTCCCCAGTTTGCCAGGACTGCTGGTAAATGATGGAGAGTGGCTCCGCAAGCACTTCCACCAGCTCCTTCAGTACCCTCGGGTGGATCCCATCTGGGCCCATAGACTTGTTTGTGTCTAGGTGCTGGAGCAGGTCCCTCACCACTTTCCTTTGGATTACAGGGGCTTCATTCTGCTCTCTGCCCTTACCTGCCAGCTCAGGGGTCTGTGTACTCAGAGGACACCCTACTCCATTACTAAAGACTGAGGCAAAAAAGGCATTCAGTACCTCAGCCTTCTCCTCATCCTTTGTCACTACATTGCCTCCCATATCCAATAGTGGATGGAGGCTGTCCCGATTCCTCCTCTTGCTACTAATATATTTATAGAATTTCTTTTTGTTGTTTTTAACATCCAAGGCCAGGTTCAGTTCAAGCTGGGCTTTGGCCTCTCTGGTCTTTTCCCTACATAACTTTGCTACACCTTTATAATATTCCTGAATGGCCTGCCCCTTTTTCCAAAGGCCATGAACTCTCTTTTTTTCCCTGAGCTGTGACCCTATCTCTTCGTTTAGCCAGGCCGGTCTTTCCCCTCAACGGCTCGTTTTACTGCGCAGAGGGACGGCCTGCACCTGCGCTTTTAAGACTTCCTCCTTGAAAAATGTCCAGCCTTCCTGGACTCCTTTTCCCTTCAGGGCTGCCTCCCAAGGGACTCTGTCAAGCAGACTCTTGAAAAGACCAAAGTCTGCCCTCTGGAAGTCCGTGATGGCAGTCCTGCTGGTTCCCCTTCTCGCTTCTGGGAAGGGGAACCGGCCCTACTTCCATGTTTTATTACAGATGTCAGGCAGAAATCACATCCAGCAAATTCTGTAATTGATCATGCCAAAATAGAGATGTAAATGTTGCAATATTTAGTCCTGGGCTTCATTTAGTCTTAGATCCAAGCGACTCTTTCAGTAGCCTTTGCCGCCCCTCATGTGGTTCTCCTCTCACTTTGATGCCAGCAGGTGTCATAGACAAAATATTCTACACAGACCATGACCATTTGGGAGCCAGCACAGGGGGAGGAGGGAGCTGTGATTTCACAGTGGAGTGAGGAACTCAAAAACAGCTTCAGTTTGCTCCTTGGGGGTGGTTGTGAGATGAAAGCAAGCTACCACCCAGAGTCTCATCTCTGTAGCAGGTACATGTGCAGTGACAGGGCACGGGTACTACTCTGCCCATCATATGTGACAAAGGCCCATATGTGACAGTTCAGTGCAGGCACAACTGTAGTCTGCCACAAGCACCACCCCAGTGATGGCCAGAGAGAAGTTTCCTCTGAGGAGGCAGGCAGAAGGGCCTGGGGAAGGAACAGAAATAATATGCCATTTTAATATTTTGGGTCATATTTTTTGATGGGTAGAAGAGAATTCAGAGACTTTTGATACCATCGCTTTGTGAAAAGCAAACAGTTCCCCTCAGTCTTCCTCCATCATGTGGAATTAACAGACAGAGCTAAAGCCAAATCTACTGATTTCATTAGGCTTACACTTGGGATGAATTTCTCTCTGCAAACCAAGCATGTCATTTTACATGTTTAAAACTTTCCTTTGACTGAGTCTCTTCAATCACCTTCCCATCTCCCTAAACTCCTTGGACAAGCAGTATTAACCTCTGAAGAGCTTTAAACTTGCTCCTGGACCCCCTCCATCTGGCGTTCATCACCTTCCAGCTTCATCTCAGGCAGAAATCCTGCACTGGGTATTTCCTGAGTCCCAAGCTTCCTCTCCCTGAAACCTTGCTTCTACCACAGGTTCATTCACTTCCTGGTAGCCTCTCTCTGCTGGAGCTCTCACAGCTCATACCTTAATTCTGCTTTTTCTTCCTCTTTTAGCTTAATCTGCATGTGCCTGCATGACCCTGTTCCAGGAACTCTGAAATATCTTTCTCCATCCTGGACCTCTCCACAATCTTCATTCTCATGTCTTTGTCGCCCAATGCCTCCCTAAGGTTGGCTTATATTCATCAGGGTCCACACCAAAATCTTCTCCACTACTTGTGTTACTCACCCTTGCTAATAAGGCTTCTGTCCTCACATTGTCTGAGCCTGACACACAGGAGTCACCCTGGTCCCTCTCCTGCTGCAGAATATGGTTGACTCCTTTAGCATCATCCTTTATTCTTTGTATCTGCTACTTTTACATCCCTCCCAGCCCCACCAAGATGTTACCAGCAGTAAAAATATCTCCCACCTTGATGGTGACTTTGTCATTTTTTCCATCCTTCCAGTCATCCCAGTTTTCTGAAAGTCTGCTTCAGAGCATGCCACCATGCCTTACTAGTTCAAGATGGTGCCTAGTAGAACCAGGATGTCAGGCAGCAGATAGGCCGATGTGATTCTCAGCCAAGCCGGAAAATCCACAGAGAAAGTTTATGAAACCCCTGAGAAGTCTGGGCAGCTTTATGCATCTCTGTGGTGACTCCTCCTGCCTGACTGAGCATCACATGCTTGACTTGGGAAAATCACTGATCAGCTCCCTTGGGAGCCATGCACAGGTCTCTCAGGTCCAAGGGTGCCCACGTGGTGAATTCACATGCCCCCTCATTCCCACCTGAGACGGATATCATGACATGATTTCAGCTGGATTATTTAGCGCTGCAAAAGTCTTTGCTCCTAGGTTTGCAGCAGCAAATTTAACACACACACACACACACCCTGTCCCTGGGCTTATCTGCCCCTTTGGGACTCAAGTGCTTTTCAAGCATTACGTGTGTCGGTGGCTGCCTCTGTACTAGCCAAGGATGACGGGAGAGGGGACTGAATGTGAGCGAGAGCGCATTCACGCAAACCAGCATGACGTGAGCCCCTTCTCCCTGTGCCTGCGCGCACGGTCTCTCGCATACAAAAGCGCCCGCGCCCACCGGTGAGCGTGCCCTCTCTGGATTTACACCGGGCACACCCACGCTCTGCCTGGCGTCTCCCTCCTCTCCCGGCGCTTGCTCTCCCATTCACACCCGTAGCCGTGCCCACCGACAGACACGCTCTCCGCACACACAGACCCGCTCTTTTTCTCAGGGGCACACCCACTCCCTCACACGCGCTCTCCCTTTGTCTCTCCTTTCCCAGACACAGACACTCTTCATCTTAAAAGGACACACCCCACACACCCCCAGCTGGATCTGGCCTTGAGCTCCTGAGATGAAAGGAGCTTCTTCCTACTTAGGAAGAAATGTTACTGCTCCTTTTGAAAAAAAAAAAATATATATATATATATTTTTCCTTTTCTGATGAGCCACTGAAATGCAGAGGCTGGGATCACCTTACAGCGGTGAAACAGCGCAAAGCACTTTTACCCTGCAGAGTAACAGATCCTTTGTGAGTGAAGGATCAGGACCATCATTCATTAGGAGGATAATGAAACAACCCGAAAGCTTCGTCACTGCACTGCAGCAAGGAGTGAGCAAAATGGGGTTTGGGAGCCCTTTTCCTCTACCAGAGAAAAAAATCTTGCCGGCACTGCCTCCCAAGGGCTGCAGATGCGGTTGCCATAGCAATGCTACATCTGAGTCAGAACTATTAAGGATCACCATGGCAACAAGTGTCTCACTTGCCATTTCCAGAGAGCTGACGGGGTTTGGACTGGAACCATCGCACCACAGGGAAGGGGCACGGTGGGAAACATCGCCCAGCAAGCCCTAGCAGGGGGGCAACGGCCCTGAGCCCTCTGGGCTGAGCTCACCCCCAGTATCTCCTCCCAGACCCCATGCCCCCTACCCCAGCATCACCAGCCTCGATGGAGCCCCAGCACTGGTGCACCGGCCTCTGCACTAGAACACGAATGTGCCAGGTGTTGTACCCCACACCGGCCCCAAACACGGGGCAGGAACAGGGTGGTTGCAGAGAGCTGAATCTCCCTGTAAAAAAGCCTCTCAGATAAGCAGATTTTTTAACCTGTAAACTCCAGACAAAGGAGGAGACAAAGCTCCCCGCTGTCTGCCGGCTCTCACCCTCCCCTCCGCGCAGGAGCCTTCATGCTCCTGTGAATATTGAGCGGAGACAGAAGCCCGGAGGGATTTGCATTTCACACTTGCCAGCAAATGAGCAACAGGAAGATCACACCGAGACCCCGGCACGGTGCTATTACCAATATGTGCACTACACATACACTCACTGCAGAGTCTGAAATTGCTCCTTTCTCTCTCTCTGTGGAGATGGACCAGGGGCTGCCTCTGTGGTCACAATGTCAGCGCTGTCTGAAGGCAGGTGGCAGGTTGATGGCACCGGCAGACCCGGTCTCCTCCGTGCGTGCCATGCTGTGAAGTCAGAGACAGGTGTACACGCAGGGAACGGTGCTGCATTTTGGCACAGACTGTCAGTTCAGGCTCACGTCTAGAGGTACCTGGGAAATGCGTGCAGAGCTTTTAGCACCCCCCGTATTTCCCTGTGGGAAGCCAGGTGTGGGGAGCACAGATTTGCGACCTGCAAAGGGAGGGAGGAAAGCATCCCCGAGACATCCATGTTGCAGTTCTCTTCCCTGCCATATCCAAAGGTACTCTCGCTACCCTCCTGCTGTAGGACCATCTGAGATGCTGGCAACACAACTCTGACAGAAAATACGTGGGAATCTCAAGTTTCTGATCCCATGCAAGGCATTAAGTACCTCTAATAACTGGAACTTTGCCTCACCTGCCTTTCTTTCTCAGTGCTCAGTCTCTGCCCTGCCCTCCACACAAACTCCCCACATGACACCTTTACACAAGGGAGCGCTTGGTGGAAAATGTGCTGATACTGGTATAGATCACCTACAGGGCAGAGGAGGCATAGTTTTACATGACAAGGGCTGCCCAGGTGTATGGGGTCTCCTACCATCTCATTAGGCTGGCAGATGTGCCTGCATGTTCCTGCATCCCTCCAGCCCGTGTTCAGGACAAACTCCTATTGATAAAGCCTGCTGAAGAACAACCTACGTCCTTCAGCCACTACCACCTCCCTGGGAAGGAGAAACCATCCAACCCAGATGTGTCAGAGCCAGATGTGTCGGTGAGTCCTTGACGACCGGGACTGTGCCAGGTCATCTCTCACTCTGTCCTGAGCCAGGGAGCCAGGATGTGGCATGCTGCTTTTTACAGACCAGGTTTTGTGGTCCTGGCAGCCCTGGTGTCCCTTTTTTTCCCCGTGACTCGCACAGCTCTGGCAGATTCCATGCTCTCTCTCTTCTGCGACTAGAAAAGAGCAGCGATACTGCACCCCTTTCTCCACCTCCTTCTTGCACCATCCTACCTCCCTGAGTTTCGTTGCACCACCTTGCCAGCTGGCTAGAGCACACCATTGACCACTAAGAGGCCCAGACAAACCTGCTCCACTAGAAAAGTTCTTTTTTTTTTTTTTTAATGAAAACATTAGGTTTCAGGAAACACGAGGCATAGTGAGGTACTTACTGCTCCCTGTTTGTCATTGCTGAACCCGCCTTTACCTTTGAGCTCTTTCAAGATGAGCTGTTACGCGGCTCCCTGCTGGCAGCCCTCTTGCCTGGAGCTGTTGCGATTTGAGTGAGCTAGTCTTTGGAGATATTTTTATACTGTGGTAACTAAATTAACAGCGCTGTGACAAAGCCTTAGATGCCGTATATCAGAGAGCTGGTCGGAAAGACCAGCAGCAAACACTTGCCTGCAAGCAGGAAGACTCCCCTTCCACTTGGGACTTTGAAAATGGATGAGCAAGGAGCAGTTACACTTAGGGCTGGTACCTAAAACAGATATGAAGCAGGTCTCTAGGGTCCTTGAAAGACTGCAGCTTGCTTTCTTCAAGACAAGCTTTAGGAAGAAGCAAGGTGGAGGTGGAAGTGGCCAGGGCATCAGGGGATTTCCGTTTTCCACACCATTTCTCTGCTGGGTGAAAGCTGCTAACTGCTTTTGTCTGAAATAATGGGATATTTCATTGGGAAAAAAATTACCGAGGTAAAAGCTTGCCCTGCTCTCCTGTCTCCAAAAAGATGATAGCTTTTGGCTTTTTGCATTTTCTGATTTTACGTATTTTGGGGGGGGGCAACAATATTTCTTTTTCTCTTACAAAAAGGGGTGAGGTAAAGAACAGTCCTGATGAAAAGACAATGCCACCTTTTTGCCCCCAGCAGTGCCATCCTGCTGCCAGAGAGTGAGAAGGGAATTGCACCATCCCTTTTGTTTCTGCAGTCATGCTGGCAGGACTTGCTCTAGGCTTGGTATAGGAGTTTGAAATCCTTCCCCACCCTGCTTCTTCACAATAATTCCTTCATTTTGTCATTAATAGATGGTGTACACGCCACTGGCAGTAGAGCTGGTGCTTTTTAGATCTGTGCAGATTCTTGGTTTTAGTTCTGATTTAAACTGGCCCTCGCAAAACCCCTGCCTTAAAAGCCAAGAACAAAAAGCCTCATGATGAGATTTTTCTAAGTAAATGGGTAAGCAGATTTAAAAAATGGCTCTGAGGCTCCTGAGTCACTTTGGAAAAAATTATTTCTTCACAAACCACCTCTCCTTCAGTGGGACAGAGGTGAGAGACACTTTATAGATAAGGAAGATTATTTTTTTCATTAAACGGTTAGATGTGTTATCATTAGTTCTCAGAGTGAATGCACCTATTAAGTTGATTCAAGGCCATCCACAGGTCATGCTTTCTCTGAGATTTCATTTCAGGTAATATTTCTGCTGACACTGCTGTGTCCGGCAGTAGCTCAGGAGGCTGTTCATATCATTCTTTAAAGATCAGTGCATACATGCGGCTGTAACACACCTATAAAACACCATCTTCTTTCTTTTTGATAGGAAGAAGAAAAGGCGAAGCTCTACTCCGAGTCTCAAATCGCTTCCTGACAGATTTAGGGCCAAGCAGCAGGATTCACCATCTTCCACTCTTCAGACAAAAAAGAAGAAATTGGGGCCAAGCAGCATCTGACTGCGGACCCTCTCCTGCTCCCCTGCTGCAGGCAGCGTGTGATGGGGCAGTGAAGCTTTGGGCAGACGTGTGCAATATTGATACAAATATGTGGCAAATTGCCCTCCACTAATGACAGAATGAGGCTATTCTCACTTATGAGTCACCTGTTTTTTTCATATATATTCCTCATATGTTTATTTTCTTCTATTAGAGGAATTACAGCATACCCACTGGCCAGGAAGCTAAGTGCCTCAAAATAGCACTGAGATGGGTCTGGCTTGCTCAGAGCCTGACGCTCCTTCGGTTGATCCCAGAGCCTTTTGACAAGCTGGAAAACATTGCATTCCGTCTAGGAGCATAGAAAGCCATTGTCTCACACCAAGGCTGGTGTCTGGATCCAGACTACGAGGTCACAGCGGGCTGGGGGCAGTAGGAACAGCACCTTTACCTTTCCTGCTCTCTGCTGTTTCTTCCCCAAAGTGTTTGTCTCGCTCAGATCCTGAGATGAAAGGATATACCGCAGGGACCAGCTGGTATTCTCCCACTCCTCCACGGACACAGCCACTAGACAAGCTATTTCATGTGCCCACGCAGGGATTGAAGGAGGCTGCACAGGAGCTCTGTGCCATGGCTCGGCCCTCTCCTTGACTCTGAAACTCATCTTACTTTCCACTCCTGGTCAGTCCCAGGACAACTTGATAGAGACACACAATAGCTGTAGCACGAGCCCAAGCTGACCATGTAGACCTGACCCAGGTCTGTCCTCTTGTCTCTTCAGTCCCTGCTCAGTCCCACGGGAAGCTCCTTTGACAGAGGGATGCTCCTGTCATATGTTCGAGCTCCTGGAAGGCTGTCAGCAGCTCCATGATTCCCATGTACAGGGATTCCTGCACACCAGTTTCACTAATTGGGCCCTAGGACAGCGATGAATCATGACCCTTGTGTGTCAGGGTTTTTCTATGCAGGAAGAGAGAGAAAGGGGCAAGGCAAATGTCCTGACTGGTGGATATTTTTTGCTGCTGTGGCTGAGTCCTTGTTAAGTATTGACTAAGGCAAGCATGCTGGAGGATTTTAAAAGGATTTTCCATTCAAATCAGTACACAAAAGCTTTATTACCAGTCCCAATGTTGGAAAATCACATGTCAAGCCCCATCAAAATCATGACAGTGGCTTAAATCATGAGTTTAAAAATAGATGTGTTAGCTTATTATTATTTGCTTTATGGTTTCTGAATCATTAGGTTAAACCAACATCAAGTTCTTACTGTTCATCCATGCCAAAAGCTCTAAAAAATCACTCTAAAAATACTAATAAAATCCCTGAGATCCTCGACTAGTCACATTCCACTAGAATATGACTCTTCATGAAAAAAATGCAACACATGCTGTCATAAGATCCTTGCTAAAACCATGAGAACTGCCAACTTCTTTCTTCTCCTCAAGGGCTTCAGATATATGTTTTATCTGCTCATTTCTGCCAGGCAAAAAATACAATCGGTGACTAAGCAGCACAAAGGCCAGGTTTACTTTCAGGAGAAAGTAACATTTCCAGTTATTTAGGCATTGGCAGAGAGCCCAAAGATGCTGCTGGCAACCCTGCTATCCACAAACTTCCAAGATATCATATTGCCTGCACGCTGATCAGGACCCCCTTTTGTGGTAGACCCAGTAGAACTGTGACCTGGAGGTCTCTGCACTGATACTGGATGAGCTGTCTCCAGACCCAGAAACAGCACAGCCCCTCATCTCTTACAGCCCTCACGTCGGAGGGACCCACAGCCATGGGGCTGCTGACCTGGGCCCAGTGGACCTGCTGGTCCCTCAGCACCAGCTTGGGGATCGGCTGTATCACGCTGTGCAAACACTTGACATTGCAGGGCAGAGGCTGTGCTCTGTCTGTGCCTCTCCAGCCATATTTAAGAATGATTAATGAGAATAACGTTGCTTTTGGGCAGAGGCCACAGCAACCACCAGGATTTGTCAAATGCCATCAGCAGCCTGTGCAGGATCTGCTGCTCCCAGATCCCCAGCAAAAGGCAGCGATCCCTGCCGAGAGGTAAATCGGCAGCACTGTGCCCTGCCTGGAGCTGGGAAGAGGTGAGGAACCAGGATGGCAGCCTGTGGATGGCTGCCTGCATCTGCTCAGAGCAGGAGGCCTGATGCCTTCACTGACGAAGCAATGCCCAGGACTGCTGCCCACCACCAGTGGCCAAGGACCCTCCTTTACAGCACTTCTGGCCAGAGCCAATACAGCAGCACAGCACCCTCTAGCACCATCTTAAAGCATCAGGCCAGTATTTAATCAGACCAAGGGGCACTTGCTTCTACTCTCCATCACCCTTGATGTCCTTGAGCCGCTCTTACATGATTTTCTTACCCACAGTCAGCCCTGGAAACCATCTTTTCCTGTAAGACCCAACAGAAGTCCCACACAGACACACCATAGTGGCGGGGAGGGAAGGGGGATGAGGACAGAAAGGAAGCACAGAGACACATGGGTGGTGGACGCCAAGCAGTGACTCTGTTTCCTACTTGTGCAGGTGAGTCTACCTGGCAGCATTTCTGGCTGTAAAGCCCAGAGGGCTGAATAAGACACAGGCAAGCCTAAAATAATCAGCTATATCAGCAAAGCAAAAAAAAAAAAAAAAAAAAGGGGGGGGGGCAGCTTAAGGCCTAGGATTTCATTTTCCAGTTTCCTGCAGGTCCCTGCAGCTCCCAGTTTGCTCTCCGCGTGTTTCTCAGTGGCAGGATGCATCCAGTCCTTATTATTAAGTTACTACAATGCTGTCTAGATCTACCTCCATCCATTCAGAAAAGACTCTGCCTGCCAAAATGATTTTCTACTTCCTTTCTTAAACACCTGGACTAAACACGCCACTGTTCTTTGACAAAAGCTCCGTTCAGGTGTAAAAAAAAAAAAAAAAAAAAAAAAAAAAAAAAAGTGGTGGTGGCAATGACCAATACCTCAAACAGAAATAGGGCAAGGAGATTTCAGCTTGCTGTCAGACATGCTTCAGAGCAGACATGGAACTCTGTCTCTCACGTGGCCATGGACACCCATGCAGACATTGTAAACCCTGCATCCCTGTGCCGGCTGGCTGCTCTCTTGCATCTGGCCTGCTCCTGAGGGACTGGAGCGCTCCAGCATCAATTGGGATTTCAGTCCTTACCTCCCACCGGGCTGCAGTTGGGTCACCCTGTCCTTTGGCCACATTGCCTCCTCGCAGGCTGGTTGTATCCCATGCAGAGACCGTCAGGCAGCAGCATCCGTGCCACCACCTAAGGGTTTTCCTGGCAGGGAAGCTCTGAGGAAGGATGGCCTGGTGTTTTCTGTAGCAGTGGTGCAGTCCCCAGCAGATGTCAGGCTCACACCTCAGTCTTGAGGGGAAGTTTCAGGGCTCAGACTGAACAACCAGGCTCATGGTTAACTCATGCTCACCCAACCTTTCTGCAAAGCGTGGAAATCTTAGTGCCTCCAGATGTGCTAGGCACTTGCTGCTCCTTCATACCACCCAACAGTGGTGCTCAGGTACTCATCTATTTTTAAGCTAGCCCTTGTAGCTATTTAAAATAGAAGACAGTCAGAGAGCAGGTTACTTTTCCAACGTAGGGCCCCTGATCTGAGCTAGACCATGCACCCTTTGCTGGCTACTTGGGACTTGCATGGACAGAGCTCAGAGACCTGCCACCAGGGTTGGTGAATATTGGTAGACTGGGCAAGTGCAGAGACTTCAACTGGGGCAGACAGCTGGTGAGAGCTAAGGGAAGGACCCCAGGGAGCTTCAAGATACGAGAAGGGCTGAGACGAGCTGCTAGGGGATGCAAGCACTGGAAAATAAGAAATGCTGAGAGAGCCAGCTGGGGGAGGCTAATAAAGCCTGCCTGTCAGGGGAACTATCTGACAGGCAGACAGCCAGAGGAGGGGAAGAAACAGCTCACTCGAGTCCACGGACCCATAACTGGGTTATGGAGCTATGTAATCCACTTAAGCTCTAAAACTGTCCTGCTTCCCTCCCCCAACCTTTACTCTCCTCTCCTGTACCTCTAATATTCAGAAACATTTCCTAGAAGCTTCGCAGGAAGTCTTGACAGTGGTTCAATTTGATTAGGGCTGGCTGCAGAGTTTTCCCAGAGGATCTCGGGAAATGCAGAGATACATACCCCCCAGAAACCTGCAGGGTATTGACGAGTTCATACAGTATCTGCAGCACAGAAGAGACCTGCTCTGTAAGAGGGGCACGCACGCCAGCGGAGAGAGAGGGGTGGGGTTTTTTAACCTGCATTAGGAATTATATGTGGACGCTTAATGCAGTTTATTCAAAAACAGCTGTCTTTTCCATTATGTGTCATTTACCCTGAGAGAGATCGGAGAAGTGCAAGACACAGAAGGCCTCTTAGATCATCTAGCCCATCACCCCACAAATGAAGAATTAATCCCATTAAGGGCCACTGTTAGCTTCGGTGGCTTCAAGATTGGGTCCTAATTGCACAAGCACAAAGCCATTACAAGACTGCAGTCTGACAGAGGAGCTTTCTTTTTTACAGGGTATATAATTTCTTTAATTAAAAGGCCTTATCTGCATGCTAATAATTGGAAAAATATTGTCCACCTCTGTTCTCATTTTGTTCTTATATCCTGGTGTGCTGGAAGCAGGAGGTGGGAATGTGCAAACACGCATATGAACTACGAGATCAACAATGCACAGGCATATCAAAAAGACAGTTTCTTGCCCATGAGGGGATTATAATCTAATTTATTGTATGGATTGCAGCAGTGCATTACAAGGAAAAAAAAAAAAAAAAGTTCATTTTTATAGGAAGGATCAGGAACGTAGCTGCAAACCTTGATCAAAAAGGGAGGGGTCCCCACTGATTTTCACATGCTTTGGATCAGCAAGCCACAAGAGCTGAACACATTGTTGGCTTATGTACACATTTTGTTTGCTCTCTAATTATTAATTTAGAAAGGACATTCAGTCAGGGAGGGGACTGGATGATAAATGTCCCTGAGAGCTACTGGAAAAAAATGAACAAGGAGGGATTTATGGAATGAGAGTAAGGTTGTCTCCTGCAGACAGGGTACAGTGGGAGAAGGTAAGAGGGCAGTGGGAAGAAGAGGACAAGGCTGAATGTACTGACAGTGTCAAGGACACAACCAGTGATGCACCACATGGTGGGTAAATGTGTAAAGAAGCCCCTTAAGAGGAAGGCAAGAAGATCAATAGGGAAGGACCATGCAAAACTCTTAGGAATTGTACAACTGGGGAATCACGCTATAACTGCTGTTTCTTCCTCATTCTGCATATTGCAGACGACAACTAAGAGCTCAAAATCTTTGCTTATCAATTAAACAAATTATAAAAAAATAGATAGAATAGCAAGAATAGAAAGAATTTACGAAATTTGACTTGCATTTGCAAATTTTTGGTCAGCTTTGGATGGACTAAATTTGCAGTTTTTAGTGGATAGACACTTTGGTCATCTCCCCCAATAAAAATGTGTCCCGCTGTTGATCAATGCTAATGGCTTTCAATAACAGCTAATTAAGTAATGCTGTAAGATTGGACAGAGCATAAGCCAAGTCCTAAGCATGCCCTAAAGCCAATCTGAGGGAAAAAAGAGAAAGGGATCTTACCCTTACAAAGCTACAGGGGATTATTTTACCTACTGCAATCTTTAATAAGACTATCAATCAGCCAGGAGGGATGTTTATCCCTGTCTCCCAACATATCATACAGAGGCATTCATTCCCCAGACACAAGCAAATAATGAATTGTTCTTTGAACCAAGAGGAAGATGAGGCCCATCTAGTCACCACCTCAATCAAAATGGAAAGCACTAAGTCAGAAATATAACCCAAGGCAAGACAGGGGAGCAAACCAGATTAAACATATGTATAAATGTTTGTACGAAATAAACGGTGGGATTGGAACAAAAGAATAAAACATAAGAAACCTACAGGATAATCCAAGAGATTTCTCAGAGTTGCTAGTGGGACAGATACATAAATTGCTACTGACATCTTAACTTCTGTTGAACCTCAGCATAGTGAGTAAAGCAAGTGGGAGCCAAAACCCAAGAAATCAGAGTTGTTTCTGCTGCCTCACACCACTTAAACTACCTAGAGATTAAAGGAGACCCTCAGCTTTCCTTAAAAAAAAAGTATCTGTCCTTCATGGTTGTAGATAAAAGCTTGGAAACACAAAGCAATTGCACCCTAAAGGCAAGTGAAATGAACTCAAACCTTGTTATTTCAAAAGACATGATTAACTTAAACTCTCAGGACTAATCTCTGTGGGGACTGTCTCCTGTTTTGTGAATGCTTAGGACTGAGAAAAAGGTTCTTAGAGGAGGGGAAAGGAAGACTTCTTTCTGGACACCACTTAGACCAGGTGAGAAGGAGAAAATCAGAAGAAAAGATGGAGGTGACAGACATAAGAAAGAGACATTTGCCATGTTAAATAAGGGTGACTGTGACATTTGTAACATCCTTAATCTTTGCTCTGGGTCTTTTCTGTATTTTCTTGTCCCTTCTACACAGCAATGCATAATTAAGATCATACCTCCCAAAAGATCTGTGACAGCTTGTACCTCTGTGTGTGTGTAACATTGCACGTTGTACCACTCTTCAGAAGTTTCTATACGCATTATATTCAATACCACACATTCTACAGCAACTTTTGCAAAGATAATACATTGACTTTGCTGAAGATGAAATCTTTGAAACTTTCATTTACAGAGCATCATATGAAGAAGTAAATGGTGATATTTTCTAAGCAAAAATGGCTTGGAACGGATTAAAAGTGATGCAGCTATTGAGCTTTCTAATGCAAGCTCTTCTACGCTTGAACAGTGTCCATTACTGGTGTATTCCATATTACACTACTAAAACGTGCCTGAGACTCAGAGAGAGTTATCTTACCATTGAGTTAATTTTTGTTTTTAACAGTTCTGGTGCTAACATCTTCACGTATAAATGGTCAAATCAGTGGTTCTAAACCTGAAGTGACAAGCAATTATTTAAATCATCCTTACTCAAATGTTAAGAAACCTTGTTTATTCCTACGTCCTTATGAACTGTGATGGAACTATTCGTGAGAGGTAAATAAAATGGCACATAGACATCAATGGAGGTGTGCACGTAGCAGCTCTTTGTCCACACAAGCTTAATATAAAGTCATTGCAATAACAGAAGAGATAGTCATGACAGTCTAAGGAAATCAGCATGACAAGCTGTTGGGAGAAGTAATACCTTGTGTTAGAGCAGTTGATATGGTTAGAAAAAATGATAAAACTTTCAGGCACACAAGCTCCTTTTCTTGTACTCCCTTCTCTGCCCCCCCCCAAGCCCACCTCCAAGTATATCAGCCACTGCAATAGAAGATATTGCAACTCCTTACAAACCTTGCTTCATTTACAGAAAGATAACCTTGTGATCAGGTGAGAAAGTGTGACAAGCAGGATTGGCCATGCGTGCAAGCTGGATCGTGAATTATTGAAAGGCAGCCATGTGGCAGCCACCCGAGCAAGCAGAGATGAACAATAAGAGAAGTCAGAGGAGCAGTGTCTGTGGCTATACACCTTTCACCCCAAGTAAGCCCATCTTTTATTTGTATCCGTGTTCATTAATGGCTTGATGAAAAAGATTGTCCGCATGCCTATTCTCACATGCGCTGCCTCTGTGTATGGGCTCACTCCCCCTTTAATTCCTGCTTTCTGGCGTTCAACAGCTGAGGAAAACAAAATGGAGAATCAGTTAGGATTTGGCCTGTGTTCCTTCCCGTGTCTCTGGGTTAGACCTCAAGATGATGCAAACTGATGGAGACCCACTGAACTCACACGTGTCTGCTAACTTATGCCAGTAAAGGATCCAACTTGTTTACTTATCAGCTGGTTATGTCTTACATGATGAATTGTTCCTCTACTGACAGTTAATAAAAGATCTATTTATGTAAATGAGAGAGAGAGAGAGCATGTTCTCCAATGTTATGCCAGACTGGGGTTCATTTAGAAGGATTGTTTTCTCCATCAAAAAAAATCAGTTGAAAGACAGACAGACAGATGTCATGTTTGTTTTGAAATACTGGGGCTTCAGTTAAATTGAAAAACACAAAAGGACTCTTTCTTTTTTTTTTTTTTTCAACAAATGCAAACTTGTTATAAAAACAGAATTTCCATTTGGCGCCAAAGTTGTTTTTCAGGTTCTGCTGGAAAGCATTCAGCCTGGAGAAGGTCTTAGATTCCCAAAGGCTTTTCTGTTGTGGTTTTTTTCCTTCCAAATGTGTCAGTTCATCTAATAAAAGATATTCCAGCCTAAAAACCTCACTTACACCTTGAAATGTTCATACCATTTCTACAACAGCTTCTATCAGCTATTCACTAATGATGGTTTATTAGCAGCAAGCAGGGTCTGATATTCACCATCTTCAGATATGTGGCAATTACATATGTGTGTTGCAAATGCCTGAGAACATCCAAGACCAGTTTGTGTTTCTCCCCAAAAGGGAAACTATGAATCAGTCACAATATACAGCTGCAATATAACAATAGCTATTGTCCTTTCATTTTCTGTGACAACTGGAACACAGAGACTGAACAGCAGGACAATGGGTTTGTGTCAACATGCAGGAGGATTTTAGAGTGCTTACAGATATGAGTCATCCCGATCTGTTATTGAACATTAAACCTTTGGCGTTACGAGACTTTCTCCGTGGTTTGATACTCTTTATTTCTGTCTTAATTACTTCACCCCATCATTTCAGATGGTGTGAAAGGAATGTATTCAATGCTTGCAGAAAAAAAAGAAAAAAAAAGAAAGGGTTCTCTCAGGACCGTGGAGAATGGTCAAATATCCCCAGCCTTTCTTATTTGACTTATTAATTCTTACTCCCTTGTGTGCATACATGCACACAAACTCACAATTAAATATAAAATCTTCTACTAGCATTACAGATGAGAAAAATCCTGTCAAGGCACAGCAGAAGAAAAACCTTTGGGCTTTGTTATAGAAATATACAATAGTGCAGGCTGCTGCCCCGACCAATGCTTTCCAATGTGTATAGAGTTTGACCTCTTCTATATATTCATGTGCTTCTGGTTACTGCATAGTGGCCCTTTCTTTCCTGTTAGGCACTTTTCCATTATTGTCTTTAACAGAATATCTTGTGTCTCTCCTCATTATTAAAAGAAATATTCATCTCTCTACCCTGATCTTTTGGGACGTAAATAAGAAAGTGTCACCCTACTTCTTTTTCTCCATTGTTACTCCAGGTGCAGAGTCATCATCTCTAAGCACGGTTTAAGATCACTGATTCTGTATTTGGTAACAATCTGGCAGAATTTGGCACGCTACACAGGGTGAGGTCATTTGGTAGAGCAGGGACTCTGTGGGGATCTGTGGTTGTCTTGTTTGTTATTAATCTGTTCCTCCCAGGAACCCTCCTGTTTTAGCTTTTAATCTAACAACTATTTTGAGTACCATTCCTTTTCTGGAGAGATTATTTGCTCCATTGTCCTAAATGCTGGTTTCTACAGCCTCAGAATGATTTGCAGGGCTGGCGGGTGGGACTGTGCTTTCATTTGGAAGCTGTGTTTCATCACCTGTTAGGGAGAGCACATCTAGCTCTTTGTGGTCTTAATGGTGGTGAGGAGCATTTGCAACGAGTCGGTTTTTCGCCAGAATGTCCTTTCCCATGTTGATAACACACAGATTCTCCCTCCCACCCATTCAGCTCACACACTGCTCATCCGTCTTATCCAGCTAACAAACTCAAAGCACCTCCTGCCCTGATCATGACCTTTTATATTTAAGTCATTACAGCAAGGCACTTGGAACACACTGGGGATATGGTGAAAGCTGATCATACAAGAAATACAGCAATCATTCTGCAGCCAACTCTGTCTAGATCCCTATCCCTCTTTTATTTGAGTCCCTGCCATGGGAAGTATTGAACTGGACTAATGCACAGCAGAAAGTAAATGCATATTGAAGAACTGCTCAAGTTTTATCTCACCACATATTAAATGATCTTGAATTTGGGGTAGAGATGGGCAAGGGAAAAAAACAAAGAAGCAAATGATGTGTCTGACAGGGCTTTGGAAGCGAGCCGTAACAGTCAAATCTCCATGCTTATGTATGCCTGTTGTGAAGGGAAAGGGGGATGCACAAAGGGAGGGGAAGCCGGGCAAGGGGAATATATCTGTATGAGATAATCTGTTTCTTGCTTCCCTCCTCCCCTCCCCATCTCCTTTTTTCTGCCTGTCTCTCCTGGGAGATGACTCACACCTGCTCTGCCCTGATACTACCATTTCCCATCAGAAGCACGCAGTCACTCTGATGTCACCCAAGCTGTTCTGTGTTAGATCCCTGCATTGCTTACATCTGCTCTTTGGTGTGCAGGATTCAAACGCTGTGCTGGAGAGCATGCCCGTTACTAAGCACAGACTCATGAAATCCAGCCACCCACCCATGACATGCTGGTGTCCCAATGGCATCATGGGCTTCTGAGCACTTCAGCCTACTGGGAACACCATTTGAGAGCAGGTCACTGAATCTTCTCTTCGTCAGAGAGACAGTCTTTATGAAAACCCCAGGCAAAACATTCACCAGTTGGCATCAGATCCTCAGACAGACAGACTAATGACTTTTCAATTCTAAAGGTCTGAATCACTTCATCTGCATCTGACCTTATTCCACCTACACCTCCCACCATAGCTAAAACATACTCACCTGCATATAAACACAGTGGCATTCTCTAATGCTTCTTAGGTAGGATCCCAAAGTACTTTGAAAACGTTAATGGATGAAGAGTCAGGACTCAACCTCAATGTGGGCAGCCATTGTTTTAACTTACAATTTAGGAAACTAAAGGCACAGAGATAAACAGAAACTTCCCTAAGGCTGTATAAGAAGATAGAGACAGAAAATTGGAAAAGAATGGAGCAACATGACTTCCAGCACTGTATTTGAACCTTCAGTTCAGTCAGAAGGATGTGCAGGCATTTATGTGCCTGAATACTTTAGGGACTTTCAGTTATAAAAACAGAATTTGAGCACCTTTTTGGCTCAAAGCAAGGCCATGGACTCAACAAAACCTCAGAAAATCATGGAGGCTTCTGGGTCCCAAAACCCACTGACATATCACACAGGACAAGCTGCATGTTATTCTAAATTTCACTAAATAGGTATTGTTCACCCTTACTACTCTGTCTTTTTTTTTTTTTTTCATTGATGGGTACACCTAAAATACCTGTCACTGTAGTATCCAGAGCTCCTTGCAGATATTATCAAAGACAGGAAAGATTGTTTGACTCTGAGCTGTCAGAAGCAACCTCTCTGTGTGCACAGATACTGTACTTACCCAGCACATACCTCTACAGCAGACAGCATGAATTATCTGAAGAATATGACAAATCAAGGTGTGACAGCTTTCCCTAACTAGGAGGATGTTTTCCTTCAGATGTGATCCCTGTACTGTGTTCTGACAGTTGCAAGCTTAAGGTTGGTCTCCAGGAGAAGGTGTATCTAAGATGTGAGCCTTTTGTGGCCACAGCTAAAGCCCCTGGAAGAGGCTTCCTGGGAATGTGAGTGTCCTCTTCAGCCACAGCTGTCACTCCAGCTCTTAGGGAAAGTGGTGGGCAAGCCAGCTGCCCATCACAGCATGTATGACCTAATTTTTGGAAGTGCTGTGGACCTTTACTGACATGAACCCAGACTTGCAAACAATCAGGAGAAAAAGGAATTTCCTTTCTCCTTAACATGAGAGAGGCAGTCATCCTTTTACAATTAAAATAATCATGAGCATATGTCTGACTGCTTGCATAAGGCAGTAAAATTACATCCACAGTTATATTTCACTCTCATTTTCTTTGGGAAATGTGATACTGAAATAGTGCCTTGGCCCTTCCCAGTGAAAATTTCCCTGTTCTATTATAGGAGGGATAGAACAACAAAAAGAATTCAGCACAGGTTTCCAAGAGAGATTTTACATTTAGAGAGAGACAGAAGGATGCATACCCTTCTTTCTAGAAATTTTTATCTCTGTTTGGTTCAGCCATTCATTATTCCAGATGTCACTGGAAGTCCCAACAAAAGGCCTATTTTATATATACACCAGAGTTTTTCTGCAATTTGCCAGTCACTCACTGAGCCCCTGGATTTATGCTCTGACTTCTTGTTTGCCTCTCCTGGATGTCTGTCTTCCAACCCTCTGTTTCCAACCTCTTCCAGACCCTTTAGATTTGGACCATCTTTTATCACACTCCTGGGCTCTACATGCTGTATCTCAGTGAGGAGGTACAAAGCCATGAAAGAGCCATTCCAGGCACTACCTTTCCAGTGTTGGGATGGAAAACTACTGGCCACATCCGCACTTAGCTGACCCAGTGAGACTCTGAAGGGCCCAAAAACCCTCCCGCACAGCCTGGGACCTCTTGTTCACACTTTGTTGATAAGCACCACAGACTTGAGCTGCCCCCGAGTCTGCCCTTGTAGTCCATGATAACGTGGACCTGCTGGGAAACATCCCACTCTATTTCTCTGCTTCAGTGTTGGTCACTTGATGCCATCCAAGGCCCCTGGGGTAGATGGAGGCAAGTCTGGATGACTGCAGCTGATTCACTGTGTGCAGAAATGTGCTTCAATATGCACCACCTGCATATTCCCCCTCCTTAACGCTGACCCTCCTGCTGGCAGCCAAGTCTAGCCAGTCCAAGGCATCGTCCAGGTTAGCAGGGTGGAGGTACTCGGCACACAACCACAGAGTTATTACCCACCTGCTACACGCACACACTGACACACACACACATGCATAGTCCCTCTAAACTTCTAATAAAATGTGATTGATTAACATTTAAATGCCAACACAAAAGCCTCTATTGACCTGCACTTACACTGATCAATGTTTCCAAGAAACCTAAAGCTCCAGCTTGCTGAAGATGGAGCTTGGCCCCTGACAAGTGATTTCTGATGCTGTACCGTGTCTTCTTTGGATTAACACCTTTGGACAGTGTCCCTGTGGCTCAGGTGGGAGCAGGATTACACCTGCTCCCTCATTGAGTAACCATGAATGAAAGAGCTTGTTCAGCGGGCATAGAGAGAACATTGAGGTCTCCAAGACTTGTCAGGGATGAAGACGGAAATAACATATCTCAGGGTGACTGAAAAATAAGGGTCCTAATGGTAGTAGGAAAAAGTACTTAACCAGCAAGCTTAAAGCTTTCTGCTGAGTAATTATCTTGCTTTGGTGTTACGGAGCTGACAGGGAGGGGAGCTCCGATGCCTGGTTCATGGGATGTGTTAGTGTTGTCTGAAGATCCAGTGCTTTCTGGCCACCAGTGCCTGAGACTTCTCTTAGCAAATCCATAAATTTTTGGTATCTTCTTTTGTACCTGTTAACCTTTGTAGCTCACCACTTTATCTCCATTTGCAGGCTGCTACTCATGTCAGCTAGCAGCTGTGTTCAAGTGTGTTCCAGTAGGACTCACATGACAAAAGAAGGTGAACAAACACATTGAATAAAATGTGTACACATGGCCCTTACCTTTCAAAATTGATTCATTATTATATATTTCTTCTGGAAGTTTTACTCCGGAGACTGGCAGCCTGAAGTGGTTGCAAATGTTAGGGCTTCCTAGGACTGTCCGCAAGCTATTGTAGAAACCCACAGTTTGCCCACATCTTGGAGACTGTCTGCAGCTCTGGCCTCTCCATCTCAGGAGGGGACATAGCAGAGCTGGGAGAGGTTCAGAGAAAGATAAGGATGCATGGAAAAGCTTACATACAAAGGATGACTAAGTCATGTAGGACTCTTCAGCCTAGAAATGAGACATCCAATAGGACTGGAAAGTAGCAAGTGCCATGAAGATGTTGAACACACAGTGACTGTTACCTGTCTTTTCTAAAACAACAACCTTGAGCACCAAATATAGCTAGTAGGTTCAAAACAAAGGAGATGATAGCTTATCTCCAAACACAAAGTTGAACTGGGGAACTTCTTGCCACAAGGCGTTCAATTAGCTTAGGTGCTCTCAGAGGGCAGTTGGACAAGCTGATGGATGAAAAAAATCAGGCACACAGAAATGGATCCCAGTTCAGGATACCCCTGAGTTGGAATTGTACTTGGAGGAAATATTATGCTTACTTTATTCTGACACTCTTCTCTAGACATCTGCTTTTGTCCAACAACAGAGACTGCACACTGCACCAGCTAAGACATTGCTCTAACCCAGTACTGTTGCTTTTATATTCTTATGTCATATATGTGCCTGCTAAACCAGCAGCTGCCGTTCTCCCCCCATCGCCTTTCACTGCATCGGGCAACATGTGAGAAAGAACCCCATAGAGCTAAGACCATCTTTTTCAGAAGAGCATTTTAAAAAGGAGGCAGTAAGGGACACATCTCCCATTCACAGAAACAAGCTGAAGGGAATGACTTTGGGGGGCAATGCAAGGCAGTGTGGGTAAATGAAAAGTATCACTTGAGATATGGCTCACACGTAGGAAGAGACCGAACAGAGCAGCACAGAGCAAGCTCTTGAACAGATCATTTTCCACCTCCATCAGCCTTAAAAAAAAAATAAAAATCAAAAGTTGTTTTTGCTAGAAAGGCATCCATATCACAGAAAACCACATGCTTTTAGTTGGAGCAACTTTAGTTACAGCTCCATGGGAGAAATGAAGACCTGGAAGCATATGGAAACAAATCTACAGCTCGATAGAAGAATCCCTGCAGCTAGGAAAGCCAGCCTGTGATAAAACCCTTGGATGTCCCATGTTTTGGTACTTCCGAGGGACTGAAAGGAGACTGGATCAATAGAGTTTGGATCATATTTGCATTGTATTAATTTCATGCGTCTGTCTGGGCCAAATATAGGAATTCTCCCCCCACTTTTGATACCTTAATTGTCTGTAGGATGAGAGAAGAATTAATGCTGCCTGTAACTAGTGACTCAACGCAGGCAGGGCATGCTGGCACTCCCACTGGCACTGAATTTTTTTTACCAGGCTGATGTGTTTTCCACAGATGTGCCCAAGGTTAAACTGAGCTTTCAATTCAGGAACAGGGGTTGCCTTCCACTGGTCGGACTGCCTAGAATCACTAATGTGGGGTTTGGGGTTTTATCCCCATAAATCTTCTTTTAGCATTCTTATTATGGTTTAGTGGTTATTTGGATGTCTTTTTTAACAAATGCCCTACTATACCAGCAACCTAGCATATTATTGGCAGCAAACTTTCTCCCTGTCCTCTTCCGTGGAACATTTTAGTGAACCTTACTTAGTAGAGGTCTTACAATAGGTCATGAGTTTGTTGTAAAGGTATAGGAATTTATATTATTGTTGTGAGTAAAACCTCCTGAACTAGATCCCAAAGGCATGGCGGCGCTTTCCTAGGTGTGTTGCTGGGAGGACAAACACCCTTCTCACATTCAGCCTCCTTGTGTCAACGTGGAGGCGCAGTGATGGCATGCAATGGAGATGCTTGCTGTACTCTGCAGTATCTACGTTTTGCGGACTTGAGGATCTATGAAGATTAGGTTTCTGTGGGTGTCCCAAGCTTGTCTTCCAGAACAGGACAGAGAGGTTTTGGTTTGCATCCAGACTGCTCACAGATTTAACAGTTCTTTTATTGTGCTTGTCCCCACATGGAAACTAGCAGGCACCCACACTCCTCCCTCTCTCCCAAAGGTCTCAGCATAACTCATAACTCTTTTGTGTTTACTTGCAAGGTTCAGAATGGAGAAAATAATCTGTGAAGGTAAGTGCTACAAAAGTTCTTAAGGTCTTTCCTTCAAGCTTTTGTTTCACAAACCCCTCACATCCTCAGTGTCTACAAAGGTCCTGTCTGCATGCTGGAGGCCAGCCCTGACTTGACAGAACTAGAATTGGAGACATACTGACCTACATTTGGCTGAAGTGGACAGACTCTGTAGTGAGCACCCAGGGTGTAAGACTGCCCGTTCATCACAGCTCTCACCATCTGCTGCCAGCAGGGAAGGCCACCCAACACCTTTCCTCTTGTCTATGTGCAGCAGGTCAGTATAAAACACTCTATGTTTCCACATCCTCTGATTTGTGACACAAATCTCAAAACCTTCTTCTATGGTGACTAAGATGGCTGTAACCAGAAATGGAGAAAAGAGAGATCTTTTTAAAACTGCAAGGCCTAAAGCTTCTTCCCCATTTGTTGAGAAGAAAGGCAGCATACACTAACTTTGCAATTTTTTCTAAACAACCACAAATGCCATTGCTGGAGCTGTGCTTGGCATCCTCACGCTCCTTTTCAGCCACTAGACTTCCCTCCTTTCCCTTTGTATTTTTTATTCTCTCCTGTATATTCTGGCTGCTCTAGCTACTCCTTCAGTTGAACACCGTGGCTTTGCTTCCTGAGATTCAAACAGGCTGCCACCTTTCATCAATAAGAATTTCCCTTTTTTTCCCCTCCAGAGAGAGGTGCCTGTTGGGCAGACAAAGGAAAGCACCCCTCACATAAAAGTGGAGCAGAACTAATGTATTTACTGTATTTGCCTATTCTATTATTCCTTAGAGATGTATTAGTTTAACAGGTTTATTTATGGTATGTGAAAAGTTAAATATTCCTTTGTCCTTGGGATTTACATAAACTGGTGCAGTGTGAGATTCTGGGGGTTTTAATGAGGTATTTGTCAAAATACTCTCCCTGGTAGATTTTTTTAAATACCTTTGAGACCACAAAGGATCATTTTACTACAATAGTTTGCTTCTATTGGAGCCTGCGTGAGTGGCTTGTAATATCCTGTGGACATATTCCCTCTAGACATCTGACTTCCCTTTTGGAGCAGTGAGAGACGAGCGGAGCCTGGAGGATCCCTTGCAGACCCTCCCCTGAGCCAGGATGGAGCAGGGCAGTGGAAGCTTCATGTGTCCCACCTGTGTCCTTGGGGCTGGATCAAGGATGCTGCAGAGCCCACCCAATGGTGATGGGGCCCCATGCCTGGAGTTAAGACCCACAATAGGGTTCACCCAAGCTGTTAGCATAAAATCCTCCAAACCAAGACGTCTCCTCCCCCATTTCTCTTCCTTAGCAGAGCGGGGAGAAGCAGCTTAATGTCAAAAAAGATCTGGAAGAAAATGGTTGTGTGTGGTGTTGCTCTGAAGAAAGAGTAGCAAACACGTGATACCCTACGCTCTCAGCATCCAAGGCAGCCTTTATCTCTACTGTAAGGATACCAGCCATAAAAGCTGGGCTTTACCATAAGAGCTTTACCATAGAAGCTGGGTCAAACCCACCACTTCCATGGATTTCAACATCAGCCTCAAGAGACACAGCACCCCTCCTGTACTGCCATGGCAATGATGCTCTAGTTGGACAAAACACGGGCTCCAGGTGGGGTTGGGAAGATGACCTGTCCCTGACCAGGCCCAGGAAGAGGCATTCCACTTGCCTGAGTGGGGAGAGACCCAGTTTCCCTCACAACCCACAAGAATATCCCCAAACTTGTGTACCACCACACCATAGCCAGCAGCAGGTCTCAAGGGGAGGGTTAGCTGCCACTGGGATGTTCCTGAGGATGGAGAAGCAAGAAGGAAGCTTGTTCTGGGTAAAGAGAGCAGTCTCTGTCCTGAGACTCCAGCCAGGAGGGGGAAATGAGAGAAAAATGGGAGCAGGTTATGTAAGTGGTGCCGATCCTTCTATTTAAGGACACAGATGGAGACGAGGGAAGGAGACAATTATGTAACAACATTAATTACAGGTCTGACAAAATTCTTAGCAACTTCTGTATGTCCTTTATTGTGCAAAGTAAGCCAGACGGGGAGTAAAAATTACATCTAGTTAGGGATACCTTCATTAATTCTTTTTTTCTTCAGTAACTCTTTTGCAAATTAGAAAACACTGAAAGTTTCCTTTAAAAAAAAAAAAGACAGGGAAAGAAGCTGCACAAGAAAAGAAACTAATCTGTAATTATCAACTTAGTGGAATGAATCAATATTTACCTCAAAACATGCTAACAATGTATATAAACACATCCTCATTCTTTCTCAGTCCCTGTGGGTGTTGATCTCCGGCTATGGCTCAGTAGGCACAACCTGGGTAGTGCTAAACAACTCCTGATGATCCCACGAAGAGATAATGTAGGCTTGGCTTGCACCAGAAGTCAGTACTGAATCATATCAAATCCCCATGCATTGGTGACTGGTACAGAAGCATTAGGTACAAATTCCAGTATGAAGTGCAATACCTAAGAACTCACTGAAAAAGGCCACACAGGCAAGAGGCATGGTTGGAACCCCTTTTTGGGTCTTTTTTCACATTGCCATGTAGAGAAATCACCGTACAGAATGTTAAGAGTGTCAGGGCTATGCTGAGGTCCTTTCTTCAGCATGGTTTCTTTGTTATGTATCTATGGGTTCCTTTCTAGCAAACTGATCAAGAGCCCACTGATGATGGTCAGTCTTTCCATTGACTTTAATGGCCTTTTGATCAAGACCCACAAGGTCAGTTCTATCGAGTTTTAACTAATTTCGAGTACCCTTGATTCTCATTGAAATGCTACTAGTCAGCATCTCCAGAGGTGCCTTATAGATTGGGGCTCTAGATCCCGTATGAAATGCAATGAGTAATTTATTTGTTTTTCAGGTGACTGTTCCAAGGTCACCTGAATCATATGTGATTGGATGGACAAGAGAGGCCATCTCTACGGACACAAATACCTCCTTATCCTCACGTTGGCAAGAGAGGCAGGATCGATCAGCAATGTCACACACAGTGATAGACAACCAAAAAAAATTGGGTGTAATATTATAGAGTCAGGTTTCTATTTGCTGTAGGGCTGTTACAGCTCCTAAAATATTCATTCAATTTTTAATAGGCTATCTGTTAAGCTAAAAAAAATAAGAAATAAAAATGAGTGCAGTTCTCCGAAACTAAATAAACACTCTTGCTGAATGGAAGCTTTAAATTTCAGAGTACATAGCTAGCTTTAAAAGCTGAAATGTACCCATTCATTATTTATAACCACTTATAAATTTTAAGTAATCTGCTAAGAGTTATTACCTAACACTTGCTTTTCAGTGTCCAAAACATACTTGCTGCATGTACGCAGTTAGTGAGATATTCAGCGAGACAAAGGAATGAATCTGCTCTCTTGGTGGGCTGAGGTATTCCAAGCATCAAGGCTCCCACTGGCCATCTCTCTAATGGTGGTACGGTGCTTTCTACAACACTTGCACTCCTCCCATCTGGAGGGGATGCACTCTGAAAGCAAGACAGATCTAAGCTATCCCCTAGGTCCCTGCTGTAGCCAACAACGGATGAATGAAGCATCTTTGGTGAATTAATCCGAGGGGCTCTCCCATCTCTTTGTGATGATTGTAGGGGAAGCCTAGACAGCTCATTTATTTTACCCTCAGCTTTTTATGAAAGACTTTAGGTTGGATATTAGGAAAAAAATTTCTTCACCAAAAGGGCTGTCAAGCATTGGGACAGGCTGCCCAGGGAAGTGGTTGAGTCACCATCCCTGGAGGTATTTAAAAGATGTGTAGATGTAGACTTAGGGACATGGCTTAGTGGTGGACTTGGCAATGTTATGTTTATAGTTGGATTTTATGATCTTAAAGGTCTTTTCTAACCTAAATAATTCTGTGGTTCTGTGATTTGTCCATTTATAGTGCAGTCTAAATGATATACTTGGCAAAGACAAATGCAAAAGGACTACAGTACACAGGGCCTCCAAAAATCTACATGGTAGAGACAGCTTCCTAGGATGGCATTTACCTGCAGATACTAATGCTCCCAGGCGTCCCTGCTCCATGCTGGTCAATGTGCAAGCTGCACTGATCAAGATGAAGGACTAAGGCTTTCACACATTCTTTCAGTCTTATTCACATTTTTAAACGCTTTCTGTCAGTGCTCATCTAATCCCATGGGCTGCCGTTTGGCCTCTCAGGGACTGCAAATGCGAAGTCACTCAGAGTCCCAGGGAGCTGCACTGCCTCTCTTGGCTGAAGGCTTTGACATTCCCAGCTATGCCTTCTTTGCTCGAGGGGGAAGATGGAAGCCATTTCTTGTGCTAGGCGAAGTAGAATCATAGAATCATAGAATTGCCCAGGCCGGAAGGGACCTCCAAAGGTCATCTAGTCCGACCTCCCCGCAGTCAGCAGGGACACTCCCAACTAGACCAGGTTTCCCAGGGCCTCATCGAGCCTCACCTTGAATATCTCCAGAGATGGGGCCTCAACCACCTCCCTGGGCAACCTGTTCCAGTGCTCCACCACCCTCACAGTGAAGAACCCTCTCCTAATCTCCAGTCTAAATCTGTTCCCCTCCAGCTTGAAGCCATTGCCCCTCGTCCTGTCACTGCAGGCCTTTCTAAACAGGTTCTCCCCAGCTTTCCTGTAGGCTCCCTTCAGGTACTGGAAGGCTGCTATTAGGTCTCCCCGGAGCCTCCTCTTCTTCAGGCTGAACAATAGATCAAGTAAATAGATGCCTTAGGGGGTTTAAAACAGACATGGTGGGAAGAAGAAGTTATGATCATGCATATCATCACGTCTTCCCAACATCATTTCCGCACGTTGCCTGAAAGACTGAAAGATTTGAGTGCCAGAGAGCAGAGTTGTGACCGTACGAACAACCGTCCTGGGTTAAACAAAAGGCTCAGCCGTGAGGCATTTAGCATGCAGGAAGGCAAAAGCAGTGCCTGGGAGTTAGCTACTTCCATGCATTATCCTTGTGGGTTGCCCATTTAATTCTCAGAAATATAAACAACATTATCTCGAAAACTAAGTTCAAGAAATGAAGATAATCTCTCTCTCTCGCTTGCACACTCTCTGCCATTTCTTTTTGCCTCTATTAAAAATGTGAAAGCAAGCCTGAACTGCTGAGGGGAGAAGCAGCTGCACTGATGTCAGAGCTTCTCTGAGGACATTTCCCAACAGGCCTGGAAAAGGATTACACTGTAGCTGGTAACAGTAGGGGATGTTGATTTTCAAATCCCTTTTATTCAGCATTTGTGTCAGCGTTTTCATGCGTGTTACCTCTGGGCTGAGTCAAACATAAATCTGTTCTTCCTGGTCTTCTCATTAGCATGCATGAAACAAACATTAGCAGAGTGGGCATCCGCACTGAATGATAGCAATCCATTTACATAGCTTTGGGAGGCAAAGGGGAGGCAGGGAGCAGTGGAGTCTGACATATGGATCCAGTAACACTGCGGCCGAAAGCCTGCGCACAGTGCAGAGGGCCAGGCTGCTAATTACAAGATGGGGAGTTTGACCACCAGTATGTCAGAAACAGGTACAGGTACTGGAGCTTCAGTCTTGGAAACTGGGGATGTCCATCATCCCTTGGTGGACCAAACTTTCTTTCATGCTAGCTTTGTCATCTGCTTCTATATCCAAAGCCAGAGAAGAAGTTACACGGTCTTTTCATTTGTCAATCACAACCTCAAACTAGCCCCACAGGAAGAAGGTCCCAGATTTGTTTTTATCACTTTGATGGTGGCTGACTTCTGTATTTAAAATATGTTGATGTCCTAGTTCATCAAAATCATTAGGGATCATTAGCAAAGCAGGGAGCACAGAAGAATGGAATTCTCTGCAGTACAAAATCCGATATGTTGAACCAACCAATACATATATGTTTACTGTGAAAGCTTAGGCATATGTGAACACAAGATCTGCATTAAGGGTCATGCTAAAGAACAAACGTTTCATACATGCCTGTAACTGTGTTAGCTGGACTTTCTCTTTTCATGCAGCAAAGCTACATGCAAGCAAGGCTTTGTACCAGACTAAGCAGCAGATTCTGTATCGCTAATGACACTGGAAGGTTTAGAAACTGGTGTCTATCAACAACATTCCTTGTGTTAAATTAATGACATGTACCAGAAGCAATGCAGAAAGATTGTTGTCTTGGTCCCATCTGGGTCCTATGCTGGGGAAGCAGAAAATGATGGTGCTTTTTGGGGAGAAACATTTGGCTCTCTAGCCAACCTGTTGTGTTTTTTTCTTTTTTTTAATAAGCCACAGCAACATGCCCTGGTTGCTTTCTAATTCTTCTCCAATCCTTTGAGAAATGCTCTGGTGAAGAAGCAAGGTATATTGCAAAGAATATTGCCTTGACATGGTAAGGGCAGTGTTCTCCTCCACAGCTGACTTGAGCCTATGGAAGTAGAAAGACCGTGTCTCTATTCTTTAGCAGCGTAAGAGTTTGTGTATCAGTGGAAAATGCTTGAGATCCAGCATCTCAATCCACAGGTCTCCCTCAGCTTATATGGAGGACCAACACAAAACCTACATGAATCCCAATGACTTCATAACTCCAGGGACCTTGAAAAGAGACGATACAGCAGGATGCTAGGGCATCCCTACAGATCCCTTCAGTGAACTCCATTAAGCTGAGGGGTGGGACAAGCTATCAAACAGCTGGCAGCTTCTTTGCTCAGCGTCTGTCTCTGATGAACACTGAGCCCCTTAGAATTGTGATGACAGTCATTTTAAGTTGCTCCAGTGTACTGACACCTCCATATGCCCGATAGTAAGTAAGTACCTCAGAATGGTACTTACTTACCATCAGAATGCATTTTTAAAAACAATCAGGTCTAACACTAGATACACCTGTCCCATGGTGTTACTGGCTGCAGAAACTGGCGCACCTTAACTTAATTGGCCCACTGGGCCAACAGGTTCATATGTAACATTGTTTTATTAGCATATTTAATTGAGCTTCTGTGGTGGGGACACAGCACAGTCTTCCCACAACTCTTTTTCAGCCAAATCAGCAGAGTTTAGCTCCCCTCTGTCCACAAGCCAAGCACAGAGCCATACCCTTCAATACCTGAACAGATTCTCAGTTACCTTACACTCAGGAAGATGAACCCTTGCAGCCCAACTATGCCGTATTTGTGGGGACAAACTTGTCTTATCATTCCCAAATGACATCCTTGGACAAATACAGGCCCTCAGGCTACCTGTGAAGGCTGGCCAGTGCCCCATCAGCACTACTCTTCCCAGTGAAGGGCACCTCTATGCATAAAAACTTCCACAAACCTCTGTGTGTGGCTAATCCTCTTGTCCCACTATGTGTCCTCTTACTGTCCCGTAGTTAAAAAAGAGTTAAACACAATTCCCAATAATTACGTGTGGGGCTTGTCCTCTTTAGCGTTCCTACCTCAGAGTCCCTGTGCCAAGAGGCAGGAAAAAAATCCTAACCTAATGCTTGTGCCTGGCCCACCCTTGTTTTCATCCATCACTCTGGAGCAGGTAAGTTGGCCATTCCCAAGAAAAGGCAAATAAAAACTTACTGTTATCAAAGACGAAAAAGAAAGGAAGGGAGCTGTGTTTCCCTTAACTTCTGATATTGCTTTTTCTAAATAATGAGCAATGTTCCTGCTCTCTTCAGAGATTCAGCAGAAGGCCAGGGAACCGGGCGGTCCTGGTGTGCATGCAGTGTGATGGTTCTGCTCATCTCTCCTCAAAGTCTGTGGATGGCACTGTGGGAAAACTCTGGGCACTGTATGTTTTCTCTCTGTTGTTGCCCTCTGGCTGAAAAGGCAAAATATCACAACACCAACCTGCTTGGATGTGTTTTATGCCAGTTTTTGGATTTTTTCCTGAAAGACAGTAAAAAGGCCTCACGGTGTATTTCATGCCCTCTCGTGATATTCTAGTTATGGGATTTCTTACTCTAGGAAATCACCTGACATCCCAAGCAAAGCTGCTTTACAGCAGAGCTAAGAGGGTCTGGGTTTCAGTAGTTAAATGTAAGTGTTGGTAGGTCGATAGTAGGAAACTTCAAACTCTCTTTCTTCCTATTATTAAAAATAAGTCGCTCAGATGTACATCACATGCCACAATTCTTATCATGCTTTTCTGGCTTCCCAATACCAAAGCATCATCAAACTGTTGAAACGGCGACTTTCCAGTGACTTAGTGGGTCAACAAGATCAGTGTGTACTTCTCTCACTGAAGAATTTTTCTCCTCCTGGCACAATAAATACATTTTCCCAGTGAGAGGACGAGGGGCAACGGGCACAAGTTGGAACATAAGAGGTTCCACTCAAATATGAGGAGAAACTTCTTCACGGTGAGGGTGACAGAGCCCTGGAACAGGCTGCCCAGGGAGGTTGTGGAGTCCCCTTCCTTGGAGATTTTCAAGACCCGCCTGGATGCAGTCCTGAGTAACATGCTCTAGCTCTGGGCAATCCTGCTTCAGCAGGGGAGTTGGACTAGATGATCTCTATGGTCCCTTCCAACTCTAAAATTCAGTGAAATTCAGTGAAATTCAGTGAAATTCACTGTCTAGGACACATTTACCCTGAAACTTCAAGACCAATTTATTTTAAAGAACTGAGCTAGATGTCTTCAGATTCATCAAGAGAAGGTGCATTCAGACCCTGCACCTGACACCCTTCAGAAAAGGCAACACAGCAAATACTGCAGTACCATAATTGCTTTTAGGTGCCCCAAAAGCAGGCTGCCATTTTTTTCCCACTCCATCCCTTGTTCTGCCACAAGTGTTCATGGGCCACAAGGAAGTTGGATCACAGAGCTGAAAATCACCCCAAACAAACACAAAAGCTGAGTGCACAGCTGCACAAATGCTTGCACTGGCACGGGACAGGGCTGGGAAGCTGTTGTCACAGCAGAGCAGAGGGAGGGCTTCCAGCCTCCACTTTGGTCAGCTTCACCAATTAGGAAACCACAGCCTGACGGGAAACCACCCAAAGGAACTAATAGGAAATGCAGTGATTAAAGGCCTTTTACTGGGCGTTAGCACCAAAGAGGAAGGAGGAGAAGGGGGCTTTTATTAAATGCTTAAAATGTTTTTTTTTTAAATGCTTAAAAGTACATCTCAGAGTAGCCTCTGTTCTGTTCCCTACCTGAGAGGGGAATCTGGGTACCTCACACCATAATGAATATCATAAGTATTGGGTACATTTTCCTACCAGAGCAATGACAGCACCTCACTCAGCTGCATTGTGTTAGCTCTCTGCAATTTAGACACACCTGCCAGATCAGGACCCACCAAGGTGGCAGCTCTTCTCCTTAATCATTTGCAATCCCAGTCAAGGGCCAAGGTTTAAAAGAGGCATTGAGCAAGTCAAGGTGTTTGGATTTCTATACTGAGCAGCAGAGGTTTGGTACTTTACTGGTAGCCTATGCAGCTAAGGTGAGTGCAAGGATTGGAAGAAATATATGTGGGACACAAGTAGTGAGTTTAGACATTGAAAGTCCACTTTGTGAATATTGCTTGCTCTGCTGAGATTTATTCATTTTTTTTAAAAAATCACTTTGGGATTCTAAAACTGGAAATATTTGGCTACTAGCAAGTAAAGATTCACATGATGCCTGCCTAGCAAAATCTAGGTTCTCTGCCTCTTGCCACTTGTAATGCTGGTGCTGGCACACATGTATACATTAGTTTTTTTCATCTCGGGGCGGGGGGGGGGGAATAAATTCTTGATTAAACAAGAAACATAATTAGCTTGGTTGGTATTGGCATTGGATTTCTGGGTTTCCTTTTCTAGCTGAGTCTTTTTTCTGTTTCCTGTGTCCTTGTGAAATATCAATGTGCTTGCAATAGAATGTATAAGTCTTTCCTCAGTGAAAAATTAATAACCTGTTAAAACAGAAACAAAAATATCTCTTCTAATATTAATGTTTGTAATCTACCTTTAAAAATACATCTGTGCCCTCCCACATACACCTCCTCCTGGTTCTAAATTAATTGTTGGTACTAACAGTGCCATCTCTTGCAAGAAACCTAAAATGGAGTTTCTGGCCATTTATAGTCATTGTGATTCCTGTAGCACTCTTAGAAAGCACTGGCGCTACAAAATCTGATGTCTAGCTACACTTTCCCTTCCACTTCAACTGGATATGAAGCTATTTGTCAGCTTTTATCTGAAATTTTACAGTTTTAATCACTGTTGGGTGTGTTCTGCTTTGGAAGTATCTGTGCTGTAAGGTGAGCAACAACATGGCTTCCTACAGAACCTCGTGGAGATTTTTGAGGGGTGGGAAGATGGCACTGTATAACCAACAATTATTTACTACAAATATCTTCTGGAGAACAGAAGGGGCATTGCCACTTGCAGCTGATGAATCCCCACATAAGCAGGGATCCTATCTTTACATAAACTTGTGTAATTAGAATGAGAAGTGAGTCAAAGTGAAAACAGTATGTAAGGAAATGCTACTAAATATGGGTATGAGTAAATATGCAGTGATGTGCTAGATATTGGGATCGCTCATTGAGAGAATGGCCCTTTCTTTCAAGTGCTAAGTGGGCTTAAGCAATCAGCGGCTGATGTCCTTTTTGTCTGCAAGTATTAGCTAATAACACAAGATGTCAATATTGGAATTGGGAGTAGAAACCAATGCCCAAGTCTGTGCTTTAGTCACCAGACCATGTGGCTCACTGCTGTGTGGAGCGAGATCCCGTCAGGATGTGGGTGCTGCAGCACTTGCTGTCATGGCCCTTCACATAGAGCCCAGACTCCTGGCGTAGGTTTAGACTCCCCATGCAGCGTTTGAGGGGAGATAAACGGCCCAGAGAGACACCTACAGAAACCTGCTCATTAAGCAAGGGCACAGCCCAGGGTCAGCAGGCAACTGCCAAAACCTAGGCAGCATCCTGGCCTGTATCAGGAACAGCGTGGCGAGTAGGGCCCGAGAGGTGATTGTCCCCCTGTACTCAGCACTGGTGAGGCCTCACCTTGAGTACTGTGTCCAGTTTTGGGCCCCCTACCATAAAAAAGACATTGAGGTGCTGGAGCGGGTCCAGAGAAGGGCGACAAAGATGGTGAGGGGTCTGGAGAAGAAGTCTTATGAGGAGAGGCTGAGGGAGCTGGGGTTATTCAGCCTGGAGAAGAGGAGGCTGAGGGGAGACCTTATTGCTCTCTACAACTACCTGAAAGGAGGGTGTAGAGAGGTGGGGGTCGGTCTCTTTTCTCAAGTCACAGGTGACAGGACAAGAGGAAATGGCCTCAAGTTGCACCAGGGGAGGTTCAGGCTGGATATTAGGAAAAATTTTTTCACTGAAAGGGTTATCAGACATTGGAATGGGCTGCCCAGGGAGGTGGTTGAGGCACCATCCCTGGAGGTGTTCAAAAGACGGGTTGATGAAGTGCTGGGAGGTATGGTTTAGTGATGATGCTCCTTGTTTGTTGTGTGGGTGTCTATTTTTGTCAGTTAGGTTGACGGTTGGACAAGATGATCTTTAAGGTCCCTTCCAACCTAGAAGATTCTGTGATTAGGGAAGTGCTGGGGTGAGCAAGTCCTCACCCCTGCCCATGCAGTCATTGCACAAGGCCAGGACCATCTGCTTGTCTAGGACCCGCTGCTCCAAGAGGGGCATTTGACTATTTGGGGGTAACAGCAGGGATACTGTGCTGTGGAGGCCCCTCCTTGGGCAGCTTGTTGCTGCCTCTATACTGAGCAAGTAGCTTCTGCAGGTGTGTTAGCTTGAGGGCCGGGTTGGTTTCTCTCAGGGCAGGAAACAGAGACATCAGGGGGAGGGAAAGATTTTGAAAGAAATACAGACAATTCCCTATGCCCCTGCAGAAGAGAGTCCCTCTGTTATTACTGAGAGACAAATAAGTTGTGACAGAGGGCAGGACCCATCTTAGTTGTGCGCTGCTGCCAGATCCTCTGCTGATCACAGGTGTGTCAATGTGTCGGTCAATGGAGTCAGCCAGCAATCATTCTTCTCCTCTAAGGCATCCAAAGGGGATTATTTCTAGAATAATAGCCTGTGGTCACTGTAGTTGTGTGTGGCATGGGGCAATCTAGGCTCTAAGGGTATGTATAAAGAAGAAAACTTGAGCTCTGATCAGGGTGAGGCAGGAGTTCAGCACAGAGGTGCCTCCATCAGGCACGCGGAGAAGCAAAGCTAAGCTTGGAAATCTGAGATGTGCATGTTCATGGTTCACCTTATATAGGGATGCAGTTGTGTGGCGTTCTTATTTCTCATTCCCGTTGTGGGAAAAGCAGTGGGATGGCCTTGTCTCTGGAGTTTATTTTGCTTACAGCTGTATACACGCAGCACCGTGAGTGTCCCAGTTTTGGGAAACTGGTCTAAAGGCATGTATGCACTTCTGGAGGGAAGTGAAGAAACGTACAGTCTTGGTGACTGGGGGGTGGGGTGTGATGGGAAAGGAGATTAGGGGTATTGAATTGCATTTTTAGACCTATGCACTTCTGTCTAATTACCACTACAGGTGCTCCAGCCTATTACTGGATCTGCCTAGTCCCAAGTCTCTGCTTTTCAACCCTTCTGGCAAGTGTTTTACTGCTATTCTGTGTTCTGCCAAAAGCTTATCGGATATTAATGTTCCTTCCTGTGGCTTCAACAAACCAGGTCCCTTTAGCACTTTTAAGAAACACCGGAAAACCACCAATCCCATTTGCTTTCAGCACACCAAACGTCTTTGCTTCCCACTGAAATAAGTCTGAGGGCTGCAAATCCTCACATTTTTCTTAATGCTTCACAGGAGACAAGTGTATCAGACGACCTCTGCTCTGACCATTGCCATAATCAGTACAAAAGTTAATTATTGGGTGTGGTGTGCCTTTTCCATCTTTCTGCTAAAGTCAGTCAGGATCAGGACTTCAGGTAAAGACAAATGGCTGAGTGTGGGGTCTTTCCTACCCCAGGAATAGAGAGCACATACAGCATCCTCTGGGGCCCCAGCAGGCACAGGCTGCAGAAATAGCACTGTTCTACTCATTCGGCTTCTCATGAGACCAAGCTCTGAATGTTCCTGGCTGCTTTTCAAACAGCAGTCACTTCTTCAATAGGGCCGGTCAATAGATCAAATCAAGCTTTTGCTAAACTCTCACTTCATGGTTTCCAGTTCAGTGCTGGGTTTGTTCTACAGTGACTGCAGTGGTCCCAGAGAGGAGGTTTTTCTCTTCATGCTTGAAACAGGCATCCAATATCACAGTGACAGAGAAGTTGAGCACCAAATCTGGTTTATTAAATAAAACTGGAAGTGTAGCATGTGCTCCCACCCTAGTACTTGCTTACTGTTGGTAGTGCAAGTGTCCAGTTGTGGTGGAGATGTGACAGTATGAGCTAGCAGACAGAGTACAAGCCAGTGCTTGGCCTTTGGGCATGCAGTCTAGTCCTAGTCCAGTGGCTAGAATACATTTCTATGCCTAATATGATATAAATTCTGATTCTTTCTATAATTGTATATATTAAATTTATTAACTAGACTCTGTCCCCAGTTATGGGGGAGACGGTGTCCCCAGTGCAATCTGATAAATGCCAATTTTGTTGCTTTCACTGTGTATCTTCAGGGTCTAAGTTCTTGCCTGTAGTTTATGGAAGGACTGGACCAAGTCAAAGATGACTTTATGAACTGTGCAGTGTTTGCGTGTATCAGTGCACATTGGCTCAGCTTGACTTTTCTTTGAAATTATTCTAACCGAAATGGCGAAAGGATGTGCAAAATTAAATATAGCAGTACTCAGAAATCGAAGGATATGAACCTCTAACAATCCTCCTTTTTCTTCTGTCTACTAGAATAATTAATCATATGTAGCTTGAGGATCTCAAAGCATTATATAAAATGGGAATACCTCCTTTCAAATAAGGTTGGCAGAAGGGCAAGGGTGAAGTAGTGTGTGTCAGGCCAGTAGCAGTGCTGGCAACAAGACCTACTTCTCTTGCACAGTGATGCAATGTTCTAAGCAGTAGATTAAACCCACCCTCATCTACTGCTGTATTTAAACTTATCTTCAGTGAGCAACTCACATTCTTGAAGGTTTGCAACAGTGTAAATAATGTTCCATAAATCAAGTGCCATTTGCTTGAAACTATTTCAAGCAAAAGCTTCTGCTTCTTTCCAGCGTGATGTAAAAGAGCTTTATTGATGTCCTGTCTACCATCTGTTTTACATATGAACCTTGTGACTCCTAGTCTTTCAAGCTTGTTAATTAGGCCAATAAGAAGCATACCACAGGAGCTCTGAAATACAGCTCTGAAATGAAATGCTGGTGGCACATCTCTGCCAGTATGAGCTTGTTCGCTTTCCCAAGTCTACAAGTGATTGCTATTTCCCTGGATGGGGAACCCTTCAGTGATCAGCCCTTTTCTTTATCTTCGGGGAGTGGTGCTGCGGTAGCTATTTGTATTTCCTCTTGCCTTCTCACCTGTTGCAGGAAGAACCTGGGCAGGGAAAGGCTTTTGTGTATTTTCTCCCTTGCTGCAGCACAGGCTGGATTTTTCCAGAGGCACCACACTTCCATTGAGCTCATCAGCAGCTCAGTGCTTAAGGGCTGCCAGATGTACAGACAGTATAGGCACCAGTGTGGGCTTCCATGGGCATCCACCTCAGTGGATTATGCAGATAGGTGTTGGGAGGAGATGCAATTCTAGGCAACAGAGGCCCCCATTTGGTATGCAAGCTGCTGCTAAATGCTGGAGTCTTCTTTTTCTATTTACTTGCTGCTCTTTCTGAAGTCCAGTTTTGGTATTACTTATGCATGAATATAAAACAGTAACAAAAATGCAGACCACCTGCCCCCTTGTTCTTCTCTTCAGCCTCCCCTCCACCACCACCCTGTAAAGCTATATACTCTGAAATAGAGATGCAGTTGCCTTTCCCGCTGTGCCACCACCTGGGGAGGGATGCTAGTTACCAGGAGACTGCCACACCTTCTTGCTGGGATAAGGGCAGGCCTGGGCAGCTGGGGATGGCACACCAAGCATTGGCTTAAATTTTATTTATAGGTGTGTGATAAATTGTCCTCAGCAACTCCAAGGTGTAAATCGGCTGATATCTCTATAAACAGATGCACAAAGTCTTAAAATGGATGTCTGCTCTAAAATGTCATCTGATAAAGCACGCCTTTTCCTAGAAAGAGATGTGTGGCCAGGCAGCTCCCTCCTCCTCCTCTGCCTTCCTAGCTGAGGGAGAATGCTGCCCTCTCTTGGCTACAGAGACAAGCTGTGTTTGCCACCAGAAACTACCCCACTGGGGCTAGTATTTCTGGCCACCAAAAGGACACCACGGCATCCAACTGTGGGAGACGGTGATTTGAGGGAAGCTTGAGACATAGCATCGGGATGTAGATTCCAGGCTCCTGAGTGTTGTGGTCTAGGCAGGTCATCTGGCACATTGCGTAGGGCTGCTGGCAGATTATGGTACCCAACAAGCTTTGATGTGTTTGCATCCAAATTAGTGTAGATGCATTTAAAAAGGAATCGCTATAATTTGGGTTTTCTTGGGGGGGCTAAGGGGAAGTCTCCCATATCCTCCACTTATATATAAATGCCTGGGCTGAAATCCAAGCTCAGAGCCAGGGTGAAGGCTATACCAGCTCAGTTTTGTTCCTATAGGTGGGCAGTGGTGCTGAGACCCAGCTCAGGTCTGATGGAAAATCCTTGTGTTGCCTTTATAGACTGATTGTGCACTGTGAGGGCTGGTTTTATTTCCTATGTCTTCCTCCGTTGTCTGAGAATGGGCTGAGTGCAGGTGTTATGCAGAGCAGGAGATGCTGCTCTACCATGTGTGCAAGTGCAGTGTTAGGGCTTCTCAGGGATTTATTACCACAGAAGCAGTTCTACCGTCCACTTTTCAGCCATCTGTGGTAACAGAACTTTGTCATTCATCCATTTGGGATCTGTTTAACACTACCATCGGATTTCCTTCCTAAATTATTGCCTTCTACACCTTTCCTGCCTTATGAGGTGTAGGAGTCAATCGAGACAGTTTAAGCACTGCTTTGCCCTTTCCCTCTTTTCTTCCTCTGAGCTGCTCTCCACCCTCATCATCCTTTCAACATAGGATGAAGAGTACAGTTCCCTTCAGAGTTGCTTTCTCTCCTAAAAACACAGCTGATAAATGAGTTGAAGTCTTACTTTGGGGACAAACAGGGGCAGACCTGCACAGTTGCGAGAGATGGCTAAAGTTAAATTTCCCACTAGATGTGAGCAATGCTAATGAGTCTGTCAACAACCCCCTGTGAGTGGATGGAGCGAGCTCAAATATGAGACAAGGCTATCAAAATTACTTACCCCTCTCTCCCAACTTGCAGTTAGATGCAGTTTTGCCTTGGTAAGGTGTGCTGATTTTGAGCATTCCCAGCATCTCACAGAGTAAAAATATCCTTGGCTTCATACTGGAAAGCCATATGTGTTACTTGAAAGTTCCAAATTCATATTAATACATCAAATAAGCACCTTCTCTTCCAAAGAATCCCAAAGAGCAATACAGACAACAGATCAAAGCTTGTACTGGGGAAATTGCTGTAAAAGTTACTGTTAAGATCAGTCTGAGTAAGATTAAGCAACATATAAGCCCTAGCCCCTGTGCTGCAGAAGCACAATTAGTCTTTGGGTTCAATGCTAGCTCTTGAGGGCTCAACAGCAAGAAGCAATAGTAGACAACTGAACATGAGGAAGGCTTTCCTAGAGGTGATGGCAGAAGGGACTCGAGGGGGCAGGATGGAATTTTTGACCTCAGAAAGACACAAAGGTTGGAAACCCAAAATTTGGAAGTATACCCTGGGAGTGACAATGTCAACGTTTATGAATGTGGTGATCATGGTGGAGCAGTGGCTCAGCAATGATTCAAAAGGAACACTGCCATCTAGTGCAATTCAAACCCAGCAATTTCATACTACTTTGAAAATAATGTGATTTGGGTCTGTGTGTGCAAAGGCTGAAGGCACTGCCAGATAGGAGAAGGCACTGTAGTTTTATGTTGTGTAAAGAAATTATGTTTTAACTTGCAGGTGATCTCTAAGTATGAAGAAGAGGTGACGTGAACAACCCACTTCTAACACTCCCATTATGCATGAATAATCCCTTGAGATGGAATCCGTGTTTGATCTACAAAATGGATTTCCACAAGCTCTCTGGATGCAAGCTGGTCCTACACATTGCCTTGGTGATGTCTGATTCTCTACTAGCAGTGGATAACCTGTCAGGGTGGGGGCACACTCACCTATCTTGCATGTCCACTTGCACCCAGACTGTGACACGCAGACTCTCTCTGCATGCCAGCGAGACTGATGGTTGTAAGGAAAACTCTTGTCTGTGAAACTGAGATGGATGACATTTTTTTGATGGACTCTACTCAAGCCAATTAGAGAGCAGAAAGTGTCTGCAGCCCTCTCCTTGTTCGGTACTAACTTCTTTTTGTCCTAGCACATGAGCTTCTCACATGCTGAGGTGCAGGGTGGGGAATGCCTGCATGTGGCACCATACACCAGCTGTCTGCCCAGTGGCAGTGGACAGAGGGGTCACTGGGGAATGAGGCTTAGGGCTGGCAGAATAAACTGTCTTCAAGAATGAGTCGCTCAAGTTTGTTTCCAGACCTATTAGAAATCTCCCCGTTTTCTTACTGCAAGTCAAAATGATTTATACAGATACAAGGATGCTTCATTCTGTTGGCACTAGGGTTTTTTCTGATGTGCCTTGCTCATCTGACCTGTTGGCAAACAGTTCCCTCTTTCAGGGAAGGACAACCTAACAGTTTTCTGGCTCTGCGCCCCTTCCATGTAGGAAGAAGGGGGTATCTCCCTCTCCATCCTGCCTGTGACGTAGCTGAGAGCTCTTCCAACGTGGATCATGACCCTTATGGGTTTGTAAGAGGATTCAGAGGGAATTGCAAAATGTTTGTTAGCCTCAAAATGGCTAACTAGTTTTAATTGTTGGCAGCAACTCAGAAATTACAGCTGGTTCTCATGTTTGTGCCCTGGAGCAGCAAAGCTGTTGCTTGCAGTTAAAGGTTGCAAGATGGTCCTTTCTAGTGCAAATGTCTTCAGCTAGTGGTCACACAGCCATGGAAAAGGGGGATGACTAAACTTAAGTGGGCTGACAGGAAGACATAAGGTCAAAACAGCTGCATTTGTGGAGGGGCAAGGGGGCAGGCTAAACAGACATGGATCAAGTAATAGATTTCTTACTTCCCTGTCACTCTCAATGAAGCATTACTGCAGAGATGGTTTTCTCTCTGGGTGAGTGCTCCCAAATTGACCATTAGATTGTCTTTCTGACTTTGGTCTTCTGGTTCAACTACTACTATCTGAAATCAGTGTAAACTCTCAGACTTTTTTTTACATCAAGAAACGCACCCAATTCATTCCGCAATAATAATGTGTGAGCCCCTTGTGCAGGCTGCTTGTGTCCTGACAAGGCTGATAGCTTTGCTCCTACAGCCACGGTAGAAGTATGTGCTTACTTAGCAACAAGCAGCTGATGAATTAATCTGATCCCTCCACTAGATGGGATGGCAGCACCATAATTTCTAAGCACTTATGGTTAAAACGTGAAGTTGCAGCACAGCCTACTCAATATAACTGGTTCCCATGCCAGATACTACTAGCCAGGGGCTATGAAAGGCAAAAGTGCTTAGTTCCGGTTCCTCTTCATCAGAAAGGGCACAAAAAGGAAATGATTAAGTGCCCCGGAGACATGATACACAGATGACTGGGGCTGACATCATCCAGCAATCAGGCAACATGGTGACCCTGCAACCTTCTAGGTCATATCCTAACACGAACAGAAATAAGGGAGTAAGCAGAGGCTGAGAGCTGTCACTTCAGCATCGTCACTAAATGCAGCAAGTGCTGTTAGCTGTCCAAAGAAAGGAGAGAGATTATTTTTGGAAGCAGCAAGAAAGTTAACATTTTTATAGATCCCTAACCTTAATACTCAGTACAATCTTACAACATTATGCTAGTAAAGTAATGTCCATTATGCCTCTAATTACACTTCTCCTTCATTATCCCAGAGTAATGATAGCAGATAGTGTATGAGTAATACCTCTACTCCTCTTGCTTTATGCTTTTAATTTTGTGTGTAGAAATTAGGAATGTTGTTATTGCTACTTTCTCTCTGAGGAAAAAGAGACACAAAGAGAATAAATAAGTTGCCCAAGAACCCTCAGCAAGTGTATAGCACAAAATGCAGTACCTGCATGTCCTGATTCCCTGCCTCTGGAACAATATTCTGCATTATCAGGGCCCTTCATCACCATAAACTTTGCAGGAAGCTAGACACAGTCCCTTTCGAAAACCTCTTGGATTTTTATCTTGACAGTGCAGCAGACTAGACATTGATTGTGTTGACTCTAATCTTAAAGGTACATTTTTACTGAAATTAAATGTGAAAATAAATACAACCTTAAGGACACTAGGTCATGTGTTATATTTTTATATTCAGTTTTGTTTAATCTTCTTATTTTCAGTTTTCAGAACGCCAAATATCTTTGTCCTGACACCACTCAGACAGGGTTCATGTGCTGTCAATCCAAACTGGACAGTTAAATAGAAGGCAAGGGGAGCTTGTGCAATCGGGGAAGGTGTGAGGAATAAGTAAGGATTCTAGTATGAGCATGAGTTGATTAGCAGTGAAATGATTATATGCTTTGTAATTTAATGCCTAGCATTATGTTCCAGAGTTAATGTCCCCTGGAGAGGAACTGAACACTTGTAATTCCCCCCAAGCTAAAGCTTCAGAGGCTGCAGAAGCAGTCAGGCAATACTGCATCAGGTGCATTCAGCTAATGCTTTCGGTGCTTCCTCAGTAACCTGAAGGACTCACATTCTGAAGCACGGTTTCATGGGAGAACATGAGGGCCATTCCCAGGGAATCGGGGAATACCCTGGTCCCTTCATGTCATATTTACTTTGAGCTAAGGGCCTCTCTTAACTTCATTCTGGTGCAGCTATGTTTCATTTGTCCTTGATGGTGCACATTGCAACCACTCTAACCGTTGCTCCTTTAAACAACAGTAGTCCCTGGGTATAAATATCCTGAGAGCATTGTCACATAGCAGATACTGTGGGCAAGGCAAAATCTCTTTTGTTCTGTGGTTAATTTTTGCCCCACAATGTAAATTCCACCGAAAACCACCGAATCCCATCTCTGCACGACAAAGAAATATTAGAGGGCCAGAAATGTAGGTACAAGTCTCCTGGTCCCCACGTTGATGTGCTGGCATTACTCAGTTTTTGGCATCAAACACAACAACTGAAAGGGCGACTCGAATTACTAGTGTGTGCCTCTGCTATGCCTTGAAGCAGCATTTTCTCACTCTATTACTATAGACTGTACTTGCTATTGTCTCCCCACTGTCCTTCTCAGAAGAGTCACAAGTCGCCTAAGTGACCTGTGAAGCTATCCTAGTTACTGCTTCTTGTGATGTGTGTGTACTATTCATGCTTTTAGTAATTGTGGCTTTCACGTTTTGCCAGTGTTGGTGCACCTTCAAGGGAACAGCTCTTTACTCCGATTGCAGGCTTCCCCTGTATTCCCCAATATTCCTCTTGCCTATGATGGTGGACCAGTTGAGACAGACGCTGGCCACCTTGCCTGCTGGTATTTTTTGTCTAGTAGTGATGTTCAGAAGTTGTGTTCCACAATGAGGTCCTAATTTAACAGACAATAACACACAGATAGCTCCCACCCACAGAGAGCTCACTGCCTAGGGTTATGGAAAAATATATCAAGCGGAGGTCAAAGAATAATAAAGGGCAATAACGCAACACCGGCCGTCCTGCTTTCCATGGGCCTCTTGCCTCAGGGTTAACAGCCAACCTTGCCTGCATAGGACCAGCTGTCTCTTACTTAATACATACATACACACATGCACATACATGCAGGCTGTGCATAAATTAAACAGCATTTGCTGTTCGTTAGCACTCTAAAGACTAAATTCAAGCCAGATGTGACCCAATCCCTAGACACCAGCAAGCAGCTTTGGCCTGGAGATCCGTGCTGTTGGAAGTGACTTGGAAAGTAGGCCTGATGGGAAGGCTCCAACACCAAAATCCAGTGGGTCTCTCCAAAGTCTTGCCTTTCCTCCAGCTAAATGGACTTCCTGGACCCAGGCTATCCAGGGAGAGTCGCTGTTTTGATGTCCTTGCACTTTGTTTTAACGCCGTACTTCTTGGAAGAAAGCAGGTGAGGGGGTTTTTATGTCTGTGATGTGGGTTAGGGTGTGTACTTAGAGGTTTGGAAGAGAAAGGCATGTAAACCTTTAGAGTCGGACAATCTCGAGGATGCTCTTCTGTGTAGGCATCTTTCGGGGCCTTTGCAGATCCAGACTTTTCCTGCTAATGTTGGATCTGAGTCTCATATCCAATGTAGCCGACAACTGAGTTAATGCAGGGCTGAGGAGCTAGGACTCCCGCGTGGTTTGCAAAATAGAGCAGAAAGCCTGCTGCGAAGTGTCCTGCTCCATGGCTTCAGAATGAGCAGCAAACCTGGAGAAAACATCAGTGCCCTTGGCACTCAGACTGCATGCCTGTGGGAAAAGAGCCATCAGAATGGATTTGTGGATTAAGAAATCTTTTGTGGACAAATTCAAAGTTGCCCTTGAAATGATTTTTTTTTTTTTTTTAATTTCAAAAGACTGTTGCTTCTGAATTTTTCCCTTTTGATTAACTAGGAATTGCATCAGCATCCCCATTATTATTACTAAATAAAACTCTGTTTGAGTTTCAGTCCATAAAGTTTGATCAAATGCATTTCACTATTGCTGTCTAAACATTTCATCTAGTTAATGTCTAACTTCAAGTATTTTTAATATTTGTACTTCCCAAATTATTCGGAGAGAAGCTACTGATCGTAGGCCAAACGCTGATGTCATTTACACCAACAATTAGCCCAACGTTGCTCAACTCTTGTCAGGTGCTGCCAGGGTTTGAGGCTCTGGTGTCCTCCCTTGTTTCTCCCAACAGATGGCAGCCTCTTGATTTCTCATTTTCCCTTTCGGATTTTAGGTAAAAGGCAGCAGGGAAAACACCCTTATTATATTTCTGCCTTGAAAATATAAGATTTTTGTCCTTCTTGATTTAACCTTTTCTTGTCAGACTAATGGTGGTGGGGAAAAGAAGCCAATCCCTGAAGCCCAGAGAAATAGGAGTGGATTTCATATTAATATTAGAAATAACAGAGAGGACTTCACAGTCAATATGTCGTGAAATAGCTGTCAGAGAAGTCTGAGTCAAATGCAATGTGAAATGTTCACAGAAAAAGGAAGCAAGCCCAGCTGAACTCCTCCGCTGTGGCATGTTTTGGGGCACAGCTGCCTCTTGCAAACACTCTTTAGAAACTCAAAAAAGCTTCTGTAACTGGCTAAAAATAAGCCTTGGCACCTTTCATGCAGACTTTGCAAAGCCCTGTTACAGATAGGAATTAAGGCTCCACAGCACTGCAAGGTAAGAACTAAAAGACCTTTATAGACGGGGGAAAGTGAGACACCAAAGGTGGTCTACACACAGTTTTACTACTAGCTAGAAGTATTTTGGTGAGGGCTGTGATCTTTTTATTTTTTTCCTTGTAACAGTACACTCCCCACTGTGCCAGCAGTTATAATGGTACAAAGGTACATTATAGTGGCAAGATTATTCCCTTTGCCCAACATGAACATATTATTCTGATAAAAGTACTTGAACACCAATATAGTTGTGGTCATACTAGAGAGTTTGTATAGCTTTACTAACTGGTACAGTTAAAGCAGTACAACCTTGGCATATAGATAAGGACTAAGTATCTTATCCAAATCCATAGAGAAAGTAAATGACTGATCTGGGAATAGTACACAGCAGTCTTCCTTCCCAAGCTGCTTCTCGAATTGCCCGAAACTATTCTGTTCACATTTCTTCTCACTAAAGGGTAACACAAAGCATCATTGTTTGTCAAAATGTCATGGTTTAAAAAGAGATGCCACCCTCTTATTTATAAAACCAAGTGAAACAAAACATTCAAAAGTATTTGTCTTCTCTCTGTCTTCCTTCCAATACCTGGCATTTTTGTGTGTGCTTCCACAGGAGCGAGTTTTAGTAGCGCTTTAGTTGGGCCTGACAAAATAGAGGTATTTACGTGGAATTACTTGTGATAGTTTCGGGGTTTTTTAATGTATATTTACCAATGTTCAGCCCAAGTGGATGGTTGAAAAAAACCAACACCATCAAACTTAACACAAAGACCAGTATATCCAACTATCAGGTGGAAGCATGACAGTGGCTTAACAGTGTGCACCTAACTACTTGTTAAGTATTAGAAATCTATCTGTCCCTGAGGGATTTAATGAAGCCCTGGATCTTAGATTTCCTCTCCATGTAGGTATGGGCTCAACTCAATGAGCCCTGCAATGGGGACAGCCCTAATACAAGGCCAACAAGGAGGAATGTTGTCTCTAAAGGGTCTAATGCAGGAGGTGAGGGGCAAGGGAAGAGGAGAGGCTTGGCTGAACTTTGCATGCAGTATTGTCCCACAGTCTAACAGTGCAGTAATAACAAATGAAAAAGGCAATGGGCCCTTATGGGGGCCCATTGGGGGCCCCCCCATGGAGGGGAAGGCAGGCCCACAGCTGCACATCACGTGAAGACTATGCTTTAGTTGTGGTGATCTCTGTTCAAGTTGCTTTACTTCTATGGCTCTGCATCCCTATCTGAGCTACCACATACCCCACTATTGTAGCAGTTCAGAGGATGCATGTTTCTATTACCTTCTACTTGATCAGCCTTTGTGAGTCATCTTCCTTGCACATTACACCAAAACTTGCTCACCACAGAAGAGCTTTACAGGCAATGTGGGCTACCCCTGGAGCTGGTCTCTCCAAGGAGAATAACGGAGCAAGCCTGCAGAGCTCTGGCCCTGTAAAGGTCCCCAGAGGCATCTAGGGCAGGCACAGACTGATCTTCAACGGAGCCAGACAGAAAAATTTCAAGACAGTCATCAAGCCCAAATGAAATACTTCTAAAGTTCAGTGTATTTCTTTTTTTCTTTTAAAACTTCCCTTTCTGTGAAGAACTCTGCTAATTCAGTATTTCAGGACAAAAATTAATTTTGAATTATCTGGATTTCCCTTGGGAGGGAAATTCTGCTTTTCAATGAGCTGGAAGTGATGTATCTTAAAATTCCCAGGCAACAATCTTATATTGGTATTTTTAATTCTGAAGACCATTCCCATGAGTTTCTAGTATTTTTAAAGTAGGTCAAATTTTGAACACAAAAAAACCTTAAGAGTTATGCCCCTTTCATCTTTTCTTGGGAGCAATAAGCCTTTTTGGTATTATTGCTGGCTTAAATATTAAACAGGAAGCAAATTACATTTCCAGTCATTAAAGTACAATAGAACAGCTCTATTGTCTGAATCAGTGCAATATTAGGTCAGATTGTCACAAAATGCTCAAAAATGAAGTCATATTGAAAGAATGCAATAAATTAGAGTTCTTATGCTTTTACTATGAGCTCTGCCTGATGAGGGATTACTTCTTCATTCCCCGCCAATTAAGGTAGGAAATTCAGGCCCCAAAACTTGAATTCAGTACGCAACTACATGGAATTTGGTATTCACATGCATAAAGTTACTACAAAAATGCAACAAAAAATTTCAGTGTTGCTGTTTACAAGATTCCAAACTTATCAGTCCTTCTACCGTGTGACCAGATGCATTATTTTTAAGACCTGGTTTAGCTCAAGGGGCACAGAGGTGTGGAGCTACACAAAGTGGCCTTTTGTTGTAACACTCCCCATGTTGAACCTCTTCTCATAAAAACGTAATGCTAGGACAGACCCAAAAGATCTTGCAGGGACAAGTGTAGACAGCAGTTACGGTATTTGATACCCAGTGCCTCCTAGCAGTGGTGTCCTGACTATATTTGCTATCCCTGACTTGACATTAAGCCTGACAACAAAACTAAGCAGAAGCTGGAAACTGCCGCTGCTTAGAGAGGTAATGATCGAGCTGACTGGTGGGATTGTGTCTTCAGGAAATGCAGGAGGTGCTGGCTGTTGCTGGAAGACATGGGGAGCTTTGGGTTGTTTCTCACAGGCGCTGTGCTCCCAGTGTTGCATTTCCCAGCCTGTCCCAGTAAGGCAGTGTGCTACTAAAGATCTTCCTGCTTTGCCACCTCGGGCAACTGTCCAGAGGGTGGTTGGACCCAGTCTGCTGTAATTTTAAAAACATTCAGTATCCTGTGGCCTCCAAGGACTCTCTTACTGTGCTGAAGCCACAAAAGGTTTTCCCAATATCCGAACTAAAATGCCGCTGCAAATGAAAGCTGTTAACTTTTTCTGTTGACCCAGTGGATTTGGAGTACAATTTATTTATCTTCCTCCACAGTAATTTTACTTAATGCAAGAACTTCCCCTCTTTCTTCCCTTTTCTAGACTAAACAAATCTAGTTCCTTTGCCCCTTTTTGTGTAGGCCATGTTTTCTAAGACTCTTAGCATTGCCACTTCAAACCTTTTAGTCTCTGATCTTCCAAATGTCATCTACATGCAGTGTTCGAAACCTACACAGTATTCCAGCTGAGGCCTCCTTGGTACTGGGTGCAGAAGAACTATTTCTTCCTGGTCTTACTTTAAGTACGACTCTCCTGTTTGCACACCCTAGAATGAGATTTGCCCTTTTCACCTCTGCTTTGTGTTTCACTTCTGATCTAGCCTGACTTCTTGGGTCCTCTTCTGTAGTCCTTCTGACTCCATAGTTACTCCTTTTTTTCAGGAGGAAATTCCTCAACTATTTCTATAGCTGATTTAGATTTCTATACCATAGTTAGCAATTCTATTAAATACCAGGTTGTTGGTTGGATCACTTCCTCAATGCAAACGGTTCGTGTTCTAATCACAGCCTCTGAGAGGTTTGTAACATTTTTAAGTTTGCTCTCTACTCCACAGTTATCAATTACAACATTAAACAGAAGCAGACTCACATCATCACTGGAAATACTCTCCTCTGTTGAGTCAGCAAATTGCCAATAACTTGCTGGGCACCTCTGATACAGCTGCATTTCCCACCAGAAATGCAGCCTCATGATCTGTGGTGGACAACAAATGCTGTTCCAGGAGAGGAACCTCCTCCTCTGCATCTCTTTAAATCCCCCCCTGTCCTTCTGCAGTATGCCTTTTAATCATTCATTGTCATGTACTCACTGCCACCTTTACCTGCTGTTACCTTCCAGCTAGTAACTCGAGGTATCTGCTCTCGTAACGGTCACATAATTTCTGATTCGGTAAAATAACTCAGCCAAAGGAGCCTTCAGCTCATTCTTGATACCTAGTTACAGACTGTGAAAGATTTATGTATATGAAGTGTGCTCAGTTTTACTGTCATGCGCCATTGTTTTGACAGCCCAGATGAAGTTCCAGGTATGACATTATCAAACAGAATATGCCCTAGAGAAATTATTTTTCTGAGTGTTTTACTTCACACTCTGTCTCAGCTTAAAAATGCAGAACAGGCCACAAGGAAATGAAAAGAAAATTAAAGCTTTGATTCGGCAAAGAACCTCAGCATACGCTTATGTTTAAGCAGCTATGCAGTCAGATTACGCCACTGCTTAAAATCCAAGTGCTTCACTACAATACTGAGCTGAGTCTGACGGGGGTCCTCACCTTCTTTTACTACCAGTTGTAACTTGCTTACTAATTAGTTCCATTACATTAAAAAAAAAACAAGCCCTCCTCCAAAAATACAAAGGGCAACATAGGGCATGTTCTAACTGGGGCAACAGTGGGGCAACCCACACGACTGGAACACAAATATAAAGGTAATTCCTCATTCGGGGAGGATAATAAGGGGGGAAGGGAGAAGAGAGATGCCCTTGCTTATTATACATCAGTTCTGAAATCAAATACGCTAAGGGATTGACAAGTGCTCCAAGTCCATGAGAATGAGGAAAGAAGCTGGGCACTCTCCTGGTAAGGATCTGCTACAAAACCCAGCTCATGGGGCAGAGGAGCTTTCTGTGAGCAGCTGGCAGAATCACCCAAGTTAATGGCAATGGGAGACTCCAACAAGGGGCATTTCCTGAAGAACACCGGTGACAAACTTTGACATGGAAGATGGAGAAACCAACTGGACTGGGAGCTCTTCCCCACGTGGCTCCAACACACAGATATAAATGTTTGTGATATGAGTGTGGGAGGTAACTTTGGGTTAGGGCGATAACTTTAGATTGGGTGATCCTTGAAAGGGAAGGTCAGAGGATAGCGAATGTAACCCACTGCTAGGATGAGGGAATTGGAGAATTGTTATGTTGGGTCACAGAAGAGTGGTCCATCAGGGAAAAAGGAGGTAGGAAGCTCAGTCTTCTTCAAAGGAATGATAACCACCAAATCTAAACTAACTTAGTGTACAGGAAGGAAAAGGAAGTATAGTAAGGTAAGAATTTGGAGAAAGCATGAGTTTTATTTGACCTGAAACAAAAAGCAAGGTGGCAGAAAGTGGAAGGCAGGGCAGATGAAGAGAATTGTGAAACAACAGCAGAAGCTTGCAGGATTGCAACCAGAAACACCGACAAAAGGAATAAGCAGAAGAGGTGTCAAGGACAGTAAAAACTTTATAAGTATACTATGTGGAACATAGGGTTCATAAACATAAAGGGTTCCACTTGAATATGAGGAAGAACTTTTTCACGGTGAGGGTGACAGAGCCCTGAAACAGGCTGCCCAGGGAGGTTGTGGAGTCCCCTCCTTTGGAGATTTCAAGACCCGCCTTGATGCAGTCCTGAGTTAACATGCTCTGACAAGCTCTGGGTGGTCCTGCTTTGGCAGGGGAGTTGGACTAGATGATCTCTATGGTCCCTTCCAACTCTAAAAATTCAGTGAAATTCAGTGAAATACTAATGGCAAGAATACTAAGGAAGGTCTTGGTCTTCTCTTTCATGGGAAGGAATGGAGACTGATAAAGCCAACTGCCCTCAGGTCCCTTCTGGAGGAACCAGCGACGCAAGCCAACCTTGGGACCCTGAGAGAATCCTTGCGGTGCTTGTGAAATAGTGCGTATTGTCAGCCCGATTTGGACCCAGTTGCAAAATCAATGCATACAAATGATTCCTCCACTGAAAATAAAAAACCGCAACAAAAAACCAAACCAAACCCCATTACTGGGGGTAGCTCACCCCAGTCTGGGGGGTGAGGGGTCTGTGCCCCAGTTCTAATGACAGTGATATAAGAAGGACATGGACCTGATGTAGCGGGTCCAGAGGAGGGCCACAAGGATGATCAGGGGGTCGGAGCACCTCTGCTACAAGGACAGGCTGAGGGAGCTGGGGTTGTTCAACCTGAAGAAGAGGAGGCTCCGGGGAGACCTAATAGCAGCCTTCCAGTACCTGAAGGGAGCCTACAGGAAGGCTGGGGAGAACCTGTTTAGAAAGGCCTGCAGTGACAGGACGAGGGGAAATGGCTTCAAGCTGGAGTGGAACAGATTTAGACTGGAGATGAGGAGAGGGTTCTTCACTGTGAGGGTGGTGGAGCACTGGAACAGGTTGCCCAGGGAGGTGGTTGAGGCCCCTTCCCTGGAGATATTCAAAGAGAGGCTCGATGAGGCCCTGGGCAACCTGGTCTAGTTGGGGGTGTCCCTGCTGACTGCGGGGAGGTCGGACTAGATGACCTTTGGAGGTCCCTTCCGGCCTGGACAACTCTATGACTTTGTGATTCTATACCTCGAGCCCAGCACTGAGGTGAGGAGTCCCTGGCGCAGGGCAGAGGCCAGAGCACTGTCGGTAACACGACTTCACCTCCCTTCCCGGGAGGAACAGCCAAAATCCGCCTCAGAAAGGACGTGCACCGAGGGCTGCCGTCGGTGCGACGGGGCCAGGGCGAACCGAGACAACCCGCTTCCCCCGGGGGTGCGAGGCTGAGGGAACGCCACGGAAAGCGGGGTGGGGGGGGTGGGCGCTGACGGTCCCCGGGTGTCGCTCGCCCCGTCGCGAGGAAGGAAACGGTTGTGTGTCCTTTCCTCCCACACCCGGGCCGGCCGGCGCCGCTGCGTGAGGGGAGGTCCCCGCGGCCCGACCGCTCTCTTTGCTGCCGGTACCGCCGGTACCGCCCCTCCGCGTACCCCCCCCTCCCCGCTCCACGCGCCCCGCGGCCGTTGGGCTCCCGCGGCGGCAGCGGGCGGGGGGCAGAGGGGGCCGCTCCATTGGCCGGCGGCGAGCCAAGGGCGGCCGGGCTGCCGTTGGCCCGAGCGCCTGATGGCTCCGCCCCCCTCCTTCTTCCCCATTGGTCGGCCGGGGCCCCCCCGCCTTCCTCCTCCCCCCCCGCCCC
>NW_015091072.1:5912470-5913104 GCF_001431845.1 Calidris pugnax
CGCTTCCCCGGGGGGTGCGCGGCTGAGGGAACGCCACGGAAAGCGGGGGGGGGGGGGTGGGCGCTGACGGTCCCCGGGTGTCGCTCGCCCCGTCGCGAGGAAGGAAACGGTTGTGTGTCCTTTCCTCCCACACCCGGGCCGGCCGGCGCCGCTGCGTGAGGGGAGGTCCCCGCGGCCCGACCGCTCTCTTTGCTGCCGGTACCGCCGGTACCGCCCCTCCGCGTACCCCCCCCTCCCCGCTCCACGCGCCCCGCGGCCGTTGGGCTCCCGCGGCGGCAGCGGGCGGGGGGCAGAGGGGGCCGCTCCATTGGCCGGCGGCGAGCCAAGGGCGGCCGGGCTGCCGTTGGCCCGAGCGCCTGATGGCTCCGCCCCCCTCCTTCTTCCCCATTGGTCGGCCGGGGCCCCCCCGCCTTCCTCCTCCCCCCCCGCCCCTCCGGGGTCATTTAAGTTTATGGAGAAAATAAATAAATAAAGTGGGAAATAGAAATGCGTAGAAGGCGGGGGGGGGGGAGGAGGAGGAGAGCGCAACCTAGCCTGCTGTTTGGGGGCGGAGACGCTCGCGGCGACCAATCGGTACGAGGCTGCCGGAGAGAGTGGCACCTCGCTAGAGCCAGTCAGAGCGCTAGGCCGGCGA
>NW_015091072.1:5913361-5929874 GCF_001431845.1 Calidris pugnax
CACCGGCATTCTGCCTCCCCCCCGCCCCCCCCGCTCCTCCTCCTCCTCCCCCGCGGAAGGGCCGCTGGCCGGGCCGCCGGGAAAAGTTGCCAGCGCCCTTTTGTGAACGGCGCGACGGCGGCAAGGCGAGGGCCCGTGACGACGGGGGGGCGTGTGGGGGGAGCCCAACGGGACAGCTCGGCGGCAGCCCCCGGGAGGGAAGCGGGGGTGTCCCGCTGTCTGGCCGCAGCGCTGGCTGCTGCGGGGCGGCCGGTGGCTCGGGGTGGTGGGGGAGAAGCGGGCTTGGGAGGAGTTGATGGTCCCTCCGACACCGATGAGCTCAGTTGCCTTTTTTTTTTTTTTTTTTTTAAATGCCGTCCCTTCGGGCTTCTGGACAAAATTGGCACGTTGATCCTCGCTGAGGTTGGCAGCGCCTTTCTACCTGAGCGAGCCATCGGGATACGTTATGTGGCGGGTCCGACAGCGGCTTTAAAAACAGGCAGCCGCTTGTCCTTCCAGTGCCTGACATCTGTTTATGCCAAGATGGCAGGGTCTCGCACCCAGGTTTCTTTAGCCTTGTCAATAGGCAGTGTTCTCACATTTATAAATCGGAGCACAGAGGTAAAATGAATTTGGTCGTTGTTGCAGCGAGAGGACTAGAAGAAGGGCTGCCTTACTGACAGTCGTCTTATGCAGCCTTTGCTGCTTTTTCTAGCCGAGTAAATCTTTATTTTTCAGGTTAAATGCACTCTTGTAGTCCTCTTTGCTGAATGGCAAACGAGAAACTAAGGAAGTAAGAGTCATGGTCTAGTAAAATGGACTAATGTGCACAGCCTGAAGCTAGGTTCTCAGTTCAAAGTAATTATTTAGGAGGAGAAAGTACTCCTATAATACCTGTCATTATTTGCAACTGTGTAACAGTCCTGAAATCCGAACACCACCTTGGGTCCTTCTGCATGCCTGGGATGTACTCTTATGTAGAAATGATGTCTTTGAAATTATGAGGTTAATGCAGAATCACTTAGCATCTATGAATCTTAGGGTGCTTTGCAAGAAAGAGTAACCCAAGACAAAAATAAATCTGTGGTAGGAAAGTAGTTTCATCCTCTTACACAAGAAAACATCAGAGGCAAGAGCTCTTTTAGCAGCTAGGCTGTCTTCAGTAGATGCTATGAGTATACAATACTAAAGCTGATGGGGAGAATCCTTCCCACCCCAGTGGAAAATGTGGTATTTGTGAAGTTGCAGTTTTCTGCAGGAAAGTTCCAGTTTTACTGGAAAATAAAAAAAGATTTTTTCTGACCAGAAAATTAAAGTGATGGTTCATGGCTACCTGCCTTGGAGATTTCTGTCAATTCCACTTTCTGCTGCTCACAGAGAGAAAGCACAGTTAACAGAATTGTCCCCTGCGAGACCTCCACCTTTTTTTTTTCCCCTCTTTCTCTCCTTTTAAAGGAATTGCTTGGAATTTTATTCCACAAAGGATGTGAGAGCTTTAATTCCTACCCTGCAACACAACTGAGCATTTTTTCATAGGACGAAAATTCCGGTATTTGGCCAGCCCGAATCAAAACTTCTGGAAACTTGGGGCCAGATCTTTGGCTTGTACAAGCTGGCTAGTTCCATTGTGTTTAGTCCACAGAGGATTTGGCCCTAGTTAATTAATGGTTCACTCGAGGTCATGCAGTGAGTTGATTTTTAAAGCTGGAGACTGAATCCAGAGCTGTTATTATTCAATCCTGTCATATATCTTGAAGTTTACTGCACAACATTGTATTTTTCTTAGACAAGCTGGATTAATAAGAGCCAGAATCCACAAGGCTCTGATTGCAACTTTTCTTAAAAATCATGTTCTGAAAAATCTATTCAATTGTGATCTTACTAGAAAAGAGAGTAAATATGTTGTAATTAGTGCATAGGTGACACTGACTACCGAGGGAGAGAGAGGCCTGAAAAACTGCTTTTGTTATTTAAACCTTTCTTTCAAAGTACAAAAGCATTTGATTGGCACTTCACTGATTTAATAGTCCATTTGTAATGCAGGAAGAACATTACAGAAGATTTTAGCATTATTTTAAACCTCATCATTTAATCTGTAGGTGTTTTAAAAAAAAAATCCTCATTTCTAGCAGAAAACTTTGATAGCATGTAGAATCCGTGACTCGTCAGTTAAAGATATGGATGCCTGTGTCTTCCAAAATGAAATAGTTTATAAATCTTAAAACACAGCATGTTTGTTGTGTTAGCACAGAAAAAAAACCTACTAAGTTATTCTGGCCAAGGATTTCATGGCTGTTGGTACTACCTTGTAATGTTAGGAATGGAATCCTAAACCCCCTGCTTTAAAATCAGGGTTGCGAGCATTCAGAGTAAAGAGGAGAGCAGTTTGGATCCCGTGCGGCAGTACAAGATACCAGCAATAGACAGAATTTACAGAGGTTGTCTTTCACCTGTACCTGCATAAAAATGCTTTGTGAAGGTTGAATTTTGTTCTGCTTTTACACGTAGGGAAGATAAAAAGGCAAGAAATCCAAACAGATTGGCAGGCACACCCCACATGCCCCCAATCCCCTGCGGTGTTTCTGATTTTGAAGGGAAAAGAAGATTTCATAAAGTTCATGAGGGCTCATTTTTGCCTTCCAAATGTTTGGGGAGTGACTTCATTGCTAAAATATTATATGCTAGAAAGACCCTGAATTATACAGCACTGAAATGACTTCCCAATGTCAAAGAGCAGTCAGTGACAGAGTTTGAACAGACCCTCTGCCTCCTCGGCCACAGCTGCACCTATTGGCTTCATTGTCCCATCCCTCCTACGCACATGCATGCCTGGCATTGTTTTGGAAATACAGCAGAAACTTGATAATTAAAACTGATGACTCGGAGAGGCACTTGTGGAATTAATTTATTGGGTAAATCAGTGACTAGATATGCAGGCAGGTTTTAAAAAAAACATGCTGTGTCATAGTGTACGATTTGTTCTGTTACCTCAAACAGTGTGGTTTAATTGTCACTGCACTAATTGAGTATCCTGGAAAATATTTTGTTTGAAATTGTAAAAGTAAAGTCTCAAAAGACCTCAGCATGGCTCTATCCTTGTTATTTAAATCTTTGTAGGGAATTGGGTTTTCAGATCTTCAATGAGGAGTTATAATTTGGGATTAGAAATTAATCCATAGCACCTATTTTATGGCACAGGATTTATAGCATGCCTCAGAGGTTAAACCAGAGCCCTAATATACTGATCTGTGCTGTAGGCTTATTTGATTTCAGCAGGACTGCCTGCCTAAGACAAATAGGATTTGATCCTTGCTGGGTAACCTTGGTCAAATTCCAGGTGGCCCTCAAGACTTAGTATTTCCATCTTGGTATTAGAAAATAAATGTGTTCTTTTTGTTTATTTTTCACAGGGCTTCAGTATTGTTCAGTACAGTTTGTCATGTGAGGCTGTAAATCCCTTCAAGTGAGGTGGGATTTTAGGTTTGCAAAGTGTTCCCAAATGATCGCATGTGTATCATGAAGGAAGAGTTTGTCCCCTAGCCAAGTATGGACAGAATTTACCAAGTTTAGCTCATTAAGATTCCAGAGTGACTGCAGATATTAATGTAGGAGATGCTATGGGGAAAATAATTATTTTTAATGTGTTCAAAGTACCAAATTAATGTTAAGTAAGCAGAATTCAGCTGTAATTGCATACATAGTAGTCCAAGAAATCTTACCAGCAGTTTAAGCTCTCTGAAGAGGGCAGGTAGTGCAGAAAGCGTGCACAAATCACTATGGTATTGACAAACAAAACAAAAACAATACAGTGTCTCAGATTGACAGCTTTTAGCAAACTTTGTTTCTTTATGCTTCCATAGGCATGCTGACCCATGATCTTGAGTATCAGAGCAACTCAAACAAAAACAAAATTCAGTTCCTTAATTTTCATGAACAGTATACACTGAGATGAATCACTGGGCATTTCTGAAACAAAAGAAAATGGTTGCCATTTACAGGTTTTCACAACCAGAGATGATTTTGGAAGGTCTGTATTTCTTTGTTGCCTGAGCAGAGTGAGCAGAACAAAAAAAAAAGATTTCAGGACGTAGATTGGCACTTGCCAATATTAGTAGATCTCAGATTCTACTCTGATTTTCCCGAGTATTCATGAAAGGTGCCTCAAGGAATACCAAAATACAGCACTTTGTAATCATATTTTCTCAATACCAGCCAAAGTTCTGAGTCTGATTCTTTTACTGCTTACTCAAAGAATTATTCCTTCAGCTTTCTTTACTTATTTTTCATCAAATATGGGGTTGAACTCAGTTATTACTTCTTACATTTTCATGAAGTCATACTGAAGACTGAGTACTTGTTTACTGGTTTTGGTTCCTGGCTTAAGACTTGAGGCTTATGAAGCTCTCTGCTTTGCCACGAATAATATATTTGACTTTAGGGAAAATTTCTCAGTCTTTGTTTCGTATCTGTATAATGGGAATAATACCATGTGCTGTCATCACAAATATTTGCAAAGGTATGTACACAAATAATTCCAAAATGCCGCTGTTAACGGTTATATGCAATATTTCAAGTAATAGTTTCAAATTGTAGGTGCCAATTATTCCGTTGACTTTCTGGTTTGACAATACATGCCAATGTCAGTAGCTTTATAAACTTCAGTGTAGTTATTCTGGGTTTGCATCAGAAAACAGAACGTGGCTTAGACATGAATTTCCTCTTTGAAATAACTGAAGTGACATCAGTGGAATTATACAGGAATGATTTTGGCATTGGCGCTACTGAAAGACATAGTACTGTGTGAGTGCTTTGGTCTCATGCACAGTGAGCTGTATTAGTAGTGCAGGAGTTCAAAGCTTCTTTGGAATTGTAGTATCCTCTTTACCATTTAAAGTTTTCAAGTACTGCAGCTAGCGAGCAGTGTTTCTGGAAGAATTTACAGGATTCAAAAATGTGCATGTCTCACACCCAACACTAATTATACACACAAATGACTTAATCCCCCATATGACCTTAGCACATCCATTTGACTAAATCTTAAGAACTTCAAACTTTAAAAGAATTTTTGTGACAAACTGCCGTCGGAAATCTAGTCTGCTTTTCTTATATATACTTTCTATTTCCAGACACTGTAAATATTGGCCTTCAGAAATCTTTGTGCGGTTCTTACCCACATCACTTTATGGAAGACGAAGAAAGCAGAAAATAACCACTGTTTCAAAAATTGGTGACAGCATGCATCTTTTGAGACCCTGAGGCTTTATTTCCACCAACAGCGCTACTAATTCTGTACATTTCCCTCTCCCACTGATGGTAGTTACAAGTTGCAGTCATTAAGCACAACTACCTCAAATACGGAAAACTCTCAAAACCGAGGTAGAAGTTGCAGGTTTTAGGCATACTGAAACAAGGGCAAAGTTCTTTGAAACAGATTGGGAGTTCCTGAAGTTTGGTGTTTGGGCCACTAGAAAAGTTGTTGGTTTTCAGTATTTTTAAGTGTAACAGAATGAAATTAGGGATTGAACTAGCAGGTGCTGCTCTTGTGCTGTAGAAGCAGCAATATCTTTTTTGTTAAGCAATTTCCTGTTTCATATCTGCAAAGTAAATAAATAAAATCTTTGTGCTGTTTAGCTGGAATGTATAGGTTGGGTCCAGTTTCTCTCCCAAGCATTTGTAGGACTTCTCCCCCATTGTAGTGTATGAATAACACCCACTGAACTCAATGCGAGGGTTTTTTTTTTATCGTGTGGCTGAAAAGAAGAGTCCCTATTTATAGCATTCAAACATTGGCAGGTGCAAGACTGGTGAGAAACTTTAGTCTCACACATACAAACTAGTTGTTTAGGGGAGTCTTCTACGTGGTGGTAGCTGCTCCTAGCTGGGCTGCTAGAATCAACAGCGTTGCTCAGTGGCTTGTTGAGATCAATCAGCTTGTATTTCCAGGAGGGTGTGTAACGAAGAAGGGCCTGATGGTGCTGATTGCAGTAATATACTTAGCTATGGCAGCTTTAGCTATTATTTATAGAAGTGCTAATTATATCAATAGAAATAGCAATATTAATACTGTTAAGTGTCAGAATCCACGCTTGACAGCATGAACTAAACGCAGCTACTGTGAAACAAAGCAGCCAGCTTGTCTCCCTTGTCAAACCACCAATATGCATTTCAGGAAGAGTACACACCCACCTTAATTGCTTGGGGTCTCACCATTTTTGCTCATCTTGTTATATCACTATCATTTCAAGCCGAAAACTCACAAAACCGGCTGTTCCCATGAAATGTAGGCTGTATCCAAAGTCAGTCTGGAAAATTCAAACTATGACTAAAAGTGGAACAGTAGATTCCAGTTTAAAGCTGTCATCCTACAATGCTGGAAACTGAAAAGTGTCTCGAAGTTCAGAATCTGACCCAAACTTTTTTTTGAGTCTGTATTTTACCACTTCTTGTTTACAAAATAGTTGGTGAAAACTCACATAGATTTCAATACCCACAGTTACGTGCAGACTACGTTATAACTAGCCTTAATTGGCATCTTTTAAAGGGCAGAAATCATATTACCAAAAAATAAACAAAACTAAAAGAAAACAAGAGCATATTGAGACTCATTTTCTGGCTGCTTTTTTAACATTTAAAATGTGCTTGATTTCCTGTCACAGCTCTTGTTACTTCTGCCTACCTCTTGTGACAGTGTTTTAGACTGACTTCCCACAGGAGCTTACAAATCAAGCAGGTTAATGTCTTCATTAAAACTGAATAACAGTTTACTTTGGGAAAAAACATATTAAATATTTCAGGATATTGAACACCAAACTACTATTAAGCTTTAACTAATGCATTTACTTTGCTGACACTTGCTCTCCGATGGGACATGTAGCTCAAGTTAATGTCACAAGAAGTGATGTTTAAGACTTCATGAGAAAGTGTTTCCAACCCCTTCCAGATGATTTTACTCTAATTCTATCACTCTCTACTTGAGAAAAAGTTTTAAATAAGTTATTTCAGCAACTTGCCATCCTTATTTTGGAAATGTACTGGGTATAAATGTCTCCTTTAGAGTTTTAAATAATCCTTTCTGTGTCCTAGATACATGTGGTACACTGTGTAAAGAAAGCGACACTCTGTTGGCCTTCGGACATATAAAGAATGTCCTTAGCATACTTTCTTTGGGGAGGAAAATACAAGGACTGTCACAAACAGAAAAAGTTGGGGTTTTGTCACCCATGATTGTGAACCTACCTCCAGGTGTGACTGATTCGGTGGCTCAGTAGAATAGAAATGGAGGCACGTGGCCAGTAGGTCAAGGTTTCTCAGCTGGCAAATGGTGATATTCTGCGTGGGCTGCTGTTACTGCCCAACTGTCTCACTCTCTGCAGAATCCATTTGCAATGATGCCATGTGGGACACAGGGGCATCCCATCAGTAATAGGAATGGGGTTTGTTTGGGTTTCTTTTGTTTGTGTTGCACTGCAAATTCTGTTGGTGTAATTTGCTTTATCAGCTCTTTTGTTTTTGTTGGGATTTTTTTTTTTTTACCTCTTCATTTGGCAGTCCTACAGTTTACTTATCTATTATCAGAGCCATGTCAGACTGTGATGCGTCATTCTTTCTGGATCCGACTGCAGCAGCATCCCAGTACATGATGCAATCAAACAACATTCCTCCACTGGCAGATTTAGACCAATCCCTTTGAAGTTTGTTAATTTATCCAAAAGCAAAGCGAGTTTCAGTTTTATGCTATAATAATACCATTATTTTGTTATGACCTTTCCTATCATTGGTCTATAATAATCCTGGAATTCTTCTGATATCTCTTTAAACTCTGTGAACAGGTGATCTGTGAGTAAATCTCCCTGAGGAGTTACAAACTTTCTTGAATTATTTACACCTACTGTAAGAATTCTGTCTTGTATTGCATACTGGGCTGATTGCATAGATGATACAAACTGAATGATGCAGAAAGAAAGAGAGACTGTGCCTAGCACGTAAAGATATGCATCAGTCTTATGAATACATTATATAAAAAAATAATGCCTGTTGTAATGCTGCTGGCTGTAGCAGAGTTAACTTGAGGAAAAGATTTGCCCACAAAACTTAGGATCTTGGTTATAGCCATTGGCAAAGATGAATTGCTTAGAGAATAATTTATGCAACAAGACTAAAGTAGAAAGCCTAGTTTAACTATTAGTGGGTATCTGAAAGACATCATCGCTCTGTGGTGGTGTTCTGGAATATAATGATCCTTATCCTCATCTCTTTTGGCAAACTTGGTAATTCCTGGTAGGGTAGTAGATAATTAATGAGTACATGTGGAATATGAATTGGTTTTTATCTTTACTTGTGGTCATACCACATTTAAGTTCAGTAGAGTAGAAAAAATAATTAGCAGTTTTATTTGAGTAAGTCTGTGGGGAACTTCACTTTTTGACTAAACAAATACAGATCAATATTTCCTTGAATTTACTTGTCATGCACATTTATTCATGATATTGTCATTCTAACCCTTTACGTGGTTCCGCATGTCACATTTTTGAGAATTTTACACTGGCAGTTTGGTTTGAAAATAAAAATTGTCTTGCAAGATAAATAAGACAGAACTGGTTTTGTTACCACAGTGGCTGAGTGCTTATACTCTTGTGGTGAAAAATGCATACTCAGGTTCACGATTTGTTTTCTGAAAGGCCTCATGGACGTTTGTTTAGGCTTTGCTTTTGTTCTAGTAAAATGTGACATTTCAGTCAAAGAATGTAGACTTAAATGGTACAGGTTGGCCTAAAGTGATGTTAGCAGAAATCAGAGGTTGAGGTGATGAGGATTAGTAGTCCCCCTTTTTCAATGGATGGGTTGTCTTGGTGCCACATTTACGACGTTTTGTTGTCTTGCACCTGTTCTGTGCATGCCATTCTTTTGGGTTGGTAATCTGGCACTTTTTACCAAAGCAGTACTGCTTCTGGAAAGCATGCTAACCAAGGTTTTGGGAAAACAGTTTAAATTAATATTCTCCAGATTCCCAATTAATTTTAAGATTATTTGTATGTATGTATTCTAACAGAAACTAGGAGTCCCAGATGAGATCAGTGCCCCATCCACTGGTGCAGGGTATTTTACATATTGTAAAACAGAAACCCTGTTTCAGAAAGCTTATAGTTAAATAGACAAGTCAGGCAAAAGGTGAGGGAAACAAAATACTAGAATTCCCACTATAGTGGTTGCAGACCAAGACACAGAAAGATTTAGTGACTTGATCAGGATAATCCAGGGAAAAGAAAGAGACGTTTTCAGAGGCAACTAACTCCCACTAAAGCAAGCATGAGAGTGATGTGCCAACCTGCCATTTGTGCCTTTGAAAATTTCCCCAGGGAGTCTATTGTAGAGCCAAGCATTGAACCCTGATCTTCAGTCCCCCACCAGACAACCGTTCCTTTCTGCTTTAAGTGTTTTTAATTGAAAAATACCATCTGAACAGTGTCTGTAAAGAATTACTTTTCCTCAGAACCTCCGAAAGAAAAGCAAAATGATGTGCTGCAGCAATAAATTTACCAGTGATCAAAATAAAAACCACAGTCTTGTTATGAAAACCAGAACTGGTGGGTAAATACTGTGAATTTATGACACCACTGAAAAAAAATCTAATCTGGTAAATGTTAATACTTTTAGAACTAAAGATTTTTGGCTTAATTATTAAACTAGTCAAATATCTTCTAAAGAGCCTTTACATGCAAAAGCTACAAATTGTTTAAAAAAACAAGCAGAAGTTCACCCCTTGCTTTTCTGCAGGCACTATTTATATCTGTGTCGGTGTTTGTTTCAGAGAAGAGAATAAAACTGAAGCCTACATGACCCTATCTTACTCTTCCCAAATAGCAGTAACACTTTTCCATTTTTTATAGAGTTTTATGTATATTAACTCACACGTTCTCATCACTTCATGAGGAGGTAGACTCTCTTCCCATTTTGCAGTTTGGGAAACAATGGCAGAACTCAAGGTTATATAAGTCCAGAGAAATTGTTAGAGTCAGATTACGCTGCTGGAGTGACCCATGTTCAGGCCACTCCAACACGTCCCCTAATAATATTTTACAAGCCTGAGCCATCTGTGTGTGATGAGATCAGAAGTAAGGAAGTCTGTAGTTGCCAAGAGAATTCTAGCTTGCAGAATTGTACAACTACAAAGAAATCCTACGGCATCAACAAAGGAAGCTCAGAGAATTATTCACACTGTGCTCTTTTGGACTATTTTAATTGGAGACTGTTTGCTCCTGTAAAATTTTAAGGGTTCATTCTTCCTTTTGCACGCCTACTTGTTACTGACAGTATTGTAAGCTTTGCGTATGTTTTCATTACTCTCCAAAATGGCTAATCCCATATTTTGCAAAAGCAAGAGGATACTATTTCTACTGTACCTCTCTGTGCACCTGTGGGGTAGCCAGTCTTTCCTGACTTGGCTGCATCCCAATGCCTTACCTTCCTTCCCCTCATGAACATGCACAAGCTCAGAAGTACCCTAAACAAGAACACCTCCCCCCCGCCAAGAATTCTCTATCCACTTCTGATCCATGGAATTATTGCCACGTGTGGACCCCAGAAGTATGATGAGGCCTATTAATTAAGTCTTCCTGCTTGTATTTGTTTTAAGAAGTACTTCACAGAAGCAAATAAATACAAAGCATAGGCTTTTTAAAAGCTCTCAGGATCAGTCTAGCTCTTCTCCCTTTGAAGGTAACCCAGACTTGACTTGACTGGAGATGGAATTAAGCCAACATTGAGCATTCTCAACACTTCCAGTCATAGCCTCTCCCCAGAGAATTTATAATCTTACAAAAAGGATTAATTAATTAATACTGAATTTGACCAATGGATAGGAATCTTTAGGTCTCAAGAACAGCTCTGCTTTTGGGAACAGAAAGTCTTTTGAGTTTTTTTTTTGGTTACTATGGGTTAAGTTCTATTAGGTTTTCTCCCAGTTTGTTTTATTAGAAAATGGTATTTATTTGACTGCGGTATGCTACCTAAAATTGTTATAATTTGTTTCTTTATTTCCATAAACATTTCTCTGTTTATTTTGGAAGGGTGGTTACTTAAGAAAAAAAATACAAAGCTTAAAAATATATTGGTTCTCTCCCATACCTAATTTTCTCTTGTAATCAGTGTATAGAACTTTCGTAAAGCACCAATAAAAAAAAAAAAAAAAAAAAAAAAAAAAAAAAAAAAAAAAAAAGAAAAGGGAGAGGGAAGAGAGACATTAGAATCTATTTTCAGGATGGCATATCAGACCACACGCACTTAAGGGGTAGAGTAGATTTGTTATTTTGGGCAGTACTGTGGAACTTATGAGAAGCTTTCTTTTTTTAATACAAAGTTAGTTCAGAGTAGATTAAAGTTTATTTCAAACTCAGCATATTTGACCTCAAGCATCATAAGAGTCATGTAGAATTGGCTCATGCTATTAAATTCCTACAGCGAACTCCATAATAATGATTAATTTCTTTCATAAACTCTCTTCATAATTAATACAGGTTTCATTGTGGGCACTGCTATTCTCATATTGATTATCTCTACAATTTAGATTGGACTTGTAAAATGATGTCTTTGTTTACTCTGATGACCAGACATTTATTTTATTTGGATAACTCTCATCATTTGAGAACTGAACTGGGGATATTGCTACCATAGAAATTACAAATATTTCAAAGCTGTTTCATGAAAGAGCAGGGATAATTTTTTTGGCACTTGAGATTAATAATACTTTGGTGTTCTCTGATGCCTCTCATCTGAGAATCTGAGTTCTTTATGAACATCAATTAATTAAGCTTTAAGACACCCTCCTGAAATAGGGAAGCATTAGTAGCCTCTTGCACTGATGGATAAACTCAGATTTAGAGTTGTTGACTGACTTAGTCAAAGTCACCTGCCAAGTTATGAACGTAACCCAGATTTGTTGACTACCAATCTTGTCCTTCAGTTGTAAGGAGTTTCTTTCTCCTGGCATGATAAATTTTGACATGGCATAGTTTTAAAAAGTTATAATGGCTGGGGATACTTTAGCTGCTTGAAAAAGTATGGACCTTTCTTGTAGCTTGTTTCTTCTCAAAAATAATTTATTTGTATTTCCAGGATTCTCTCAAAAGCTGTAGTTAAATCAGTAGACTTTGAAGACTCTAAAAATCTATTTGGGGGAAAAAAGGGTATTTTTACATTTCTGACAGACTTCAGGAGAAGCAGCTTTAGTGAGAAAAGCAGAAAATAACGGGTGATGAGACTGATTTGAGCATATTGAAAGAAAAGAGCCACAAACCAGATTTTGTAACATCACTCCATATACATTATGAGGTGTTATGCAACAGGTGGACCTTCCTCTTGGTCAGTCCTGTTTATTAACAATATAAATCCACCTTATTACTTACAATATTGAAAAAAGTTCTCCTCATGTAACTCCAGTTCTAAGAGATCTCAAGGATGGGAGCAGTGTATTCTTTTTAGTTCTGTTGCCAAGGCTCTGAAGGGTCCTGAGTCCCATGGGAGCTGCTGAGCTCTCATTGTTTTGTTAACTTAAGAGGGTGCCAGGGAAAGTTGCAGTGACTGGCAGAAGGCAATCTTTAGAAAGCCTTGGAGACAAAAAGGAATTCCAGTTTTTGAGCTGGATTCAGCCATCCTGCTGTTGCCAAACCTACAGCAGGGAGGGGGAGATGTGGATGTAACAGGCAGCACGTATATCCGTATTAATACTTGCAGTACAACATCCCCCATGCCTGAGGACAGTAAGTGCAACTGAGGACATAGTGGAGTTTACAAGAGTACCTCACATGTTGAGATGCTTTATAGTCCCCCCTGTGAATAGCCTAGCGAAAACCATATGTGAAATATAAATACACTGGGACTTAAAAATGGAGCTGTATTCCAGCCTTTTAAGTTAATTTTGTAACATGCTGCATCTGAGGGCTTAATGTGTGTTGTATCCGATGCTAGATGAATAGTGCAGGGCTTAATAAATGCAGTATGTACTGGAGACACTAGAGGGTCTGATGGACGACGTGAAAGGAGAACATGAAGGTGGTGGAAATACCACATTTTAGTGAAAGAACAAATCCAGTTTGAACCAACTGTCTGCTTGCTTCCTTCGGTCCGAAGGCAACAATGAACTCCTGTTGTCATGCTGAGTCAGTTGGCAGTGACTCACTTTATCAGTCTCAAAATTGTCCGGCATTTCACCAGAACTGGATTACACAATGGGTTTTTCCTTTTCCCCCTTTTTTTTTCCCAATACACATGTAATATTAATAGGCACGTAAATCATGTGATGTTACTGTTTCCTCATTAACTTTTACTTTTTTAATTATAAGATTAGTAATCACACAACTTCCCAAAGAGGGAAATACAGTAATCCCAAATCTGAATTGAAATTCTAAAGCACAAACTTTCTTAGTTACGCGCTTCTCTCAGTTAAAAATAAGTTAGTCTTTTGTTACTTTCCACAGGATATTGGCATAGCTAACATATGCTCACAATTGTTTAGCTGAGGTATGTGTTCTCTATTGGGTGTGGAGAGAAAATTTGTATGCAGGAACAGCAGCCAACATATCAGGGTTGAATATTTCTCCCCAGCATGACTTTTTTGGTTATTTCTGCAAAAGCCTCTTGGAGAAAACACTCAAATGTAGTATTTTATGCACTGAAACAGTGCATGCATGTGATGTGATTTATTTTGCAGGCATATTTATTCCTCAAACACAAAAAGACCCATTATCTAAAATGTAAAGCTTGTGATTCTGTAATGAAAACATAGGAGCATCCTCACGGTCTCCATACTCTGTGAAAAAAAGTTAGGTCTTTGAGGATTTATATCTAACTGCCTATCGGTGTACTTCACTGGATTCATTGATTTTAGCACCTACATTTACATCAAAGCGATATGAATAAACTAAAAATATGTAAAAAGTAATGCTGAGTTGGCTGAACAGCAATGCATCTGTTCCAAAATCCAGCATTTCTAAGTTCAGCCATCTTGTCTGCCTTAATTTCACATCTGTATTTTCCACCTGCATGATTAAGTTAATTGTTTTCAATCAAATAAATTTTGTAATTACAGATTTAAAGCAAAAATATATATCTTCAGGTTTTTAATCTTGGAAGATTTGAGGTATGTGGGATATGTTCTTTGCCTGTCCCAACCTCAACATCCTATCCTGGGTTTAATCCCATCCATTTGTGTTTGAAATCATTCCTGGTGGCTATGAAATGGAAAGCTTCCAAGTGTCTTTGAATAATTTTTTAATTTTGTTCTTCAGTGGTTCTAGTGCTTTGTTGTTAATTAGATCAAACCACATTTCCACTGAGGCTGTAACGGTGGTGTCATCAGCCTGTAATCTCTCAAGTCCCTCTGAAACCTCCTTCAACTGCTTTTGTAAATTTAGTACCTCTCTGTAAAGTTCCTTGCAGAGTAAAACGTGTGCTATTTTTTGATCAAAGTCCTTCTTGTTCTCAGTGCAAATTTCAAGACACTTGTTGATGCAAACGTAGAGACACGCGTTCCTGAGAGCAACATTAAGTGGGAACCAGGGACATCAGTCTGCCTTTTCACTTGAGTTAGCCACGCTACTGGTGAAAGTGGAGAGATTTTTTTATTTAGGCTCTGCAGTACAGTTTTGGGAAAGTTTGGTTGTTAACTCTTTTGCTCAGTGTGGTTGAAGCAGCCGTATATCAGAAGCAGAAGAAATCATTTCAAACATTCTTGTTTCAATTTTGGTTTTGTTGTCTAACCAAATAGTAAAGACATTTTTCTCATGTTTTCTCTTTGTTCTTGGATAGTATCTTTGCTAAGACTGTACCAATATTTGTGGTTTCCATTTTGGTACAGGATTAGTAGCAGTCTACGAGGACATACAATTCATTGTCTGTATGCTTGTGGCCATTAGGAGGTCATTTGTCATGTTCAGGTAGCCAACCTGCACTAATGTCACTGTTCAATGCTGTTACTTTTTCTTTTATTTTTCCTCCTGTTTCTTCACTTGGAGATTCTTGTAGTGGACAGCTGAATTTACAGCTCTCTAAAAAAATGTTTCAATCATTGCTATCAATTGCTTCTTTTGTGTTCCGTGGAAGGCAATATCATTAGGATAAAATAAGGTTGCATCTGTCTTGTTAAGCAGAGCTTTTCTTTATAGCATAATCAACTAGTAAGCTTATTTCTGGGTCTTCAAGACACAAAGGTGTCTAATGTTGAAGAGCATCTAGGAGGTTTGGAACACAGATTTAAATTGTCATTGCAACTACGTTTAATAATGATAATGATAGCACTAAAAACATCTCACTTTCAGGATCATCAGACTCATCAGAGTTCTGCTTCAGTAGTTGCACTTAAAAGAACATCTCATCTTGAAGGATCTGCAGAAATGAATTGTCTGCACTTTTTGAGATGGATGTGGATTCATCCTAACTTCTTGAACAGTTTTTGACAATGCCTACACTATACTGCTAGAAAATAATCTTGGGTTTTGTATTACTTTAGTACATGCATGCACTTGTTTCCTGTTGCTTTCTTCAACTTCTCTTGAAGTCAAATAAATGAATATTCTTATGTGTGTTAACTATCAAGCTCTAGGTTTTAAGACTGGTATCTTTAATATTACAGTAGAGCAAGGAACCTACTGACTGCATTTAACAGTTGGAATTAAAAACCCGAGTGAAATAGCTAGCTTTCATTAGACCCTTGTTACGGCTACTTAATGGCAGCTTTTAGATCCTAAAAATATTGTAAGCTCATGCTCAAAACTCATTTCATTTATTACTTTTTTTTTTCTTCTAGCATCTGATGACAAAAGATTCCATCAACTAGCAGCATCTCTCTCATCAGGCCCTGAAAGCATTGCTTATTGCCCATATAAGTAGGTAGGCAAAAGTGTAGAGTTTTTGCTGTCTTTTACAAGGGACAGAAATCATTGTACTCTTGTCACTTCCCTATTAAATTTTAGAATGTTTAGATTTTTCATTTGCAGATTGAAATTACAGCCTTATTTTTTCAAGCATCACATGTTCCTATTCTTTGTTATTTTCATGTAAACGTTTCTAAGTGGCAGATCCTGAATAGTCAGCACAAATAGAAAAATGCCACTGGATTGTTCCTGTATCTGGTAGCATTGTAAATATAGGTATCATGACTCATGGGCTCTTGGCCAAACTAGATATAAAAAACAGCAGCAAAATGTAATAGTATCTCCACTGGGACCATTGTGAGGGGCTGAGGAGAGTTCTACTATAACTTGTGTTACAGCAGATGCAGGCCAGACATCTTGGGTCAAATGTATTTCTGCTTTTGAAGCTCTCGGGGCTCTATTTCAGTCACACCTGTGTGAGTCTTGGTTTGGTGTTTAAATGGGAGGGCATGAGGAGCACCTTTCTAAAAGCCAGTGTTCCTCAGATGCTTTCAGTTGCTGAAAAGAGAGAAGTATGCTAATTTAACAGTACTATACAATTTGTGCTGCTTTAGTTCATATTTGTTATTGGCATATTTAGTGGTCCTATATAGCTTATTGCCCTTCCC
>NW_015091072.1:5930490-5970924 GCF_001431845.1 Calidris pugnax
GTCTGAATATACAAGTGGTTTGGGAGGGACCAGCTTGGGGTTTTTTGGAATGTTTTTTGGTGGGGAGTGGTTCCTCCCCCCCCCCCCCCCCCCCCCCAATCTCTCTCATGGCTGCAAAGTAGTATACATCTATGTGCCAGTATTACCTTCTCTGTGTGGTCTTAGATGTAGATAAGTGAAAATCTAGCTACCAGTTTCTCAAGTAACACTTCATTTAAATTGTTTATTGACATTTTCTTGAAGATGGGGGTAGACATACTGCTTTAAGAGTGAAAAGAATTTATTGGGTACTGTGGGAAGTCCCAAGAAGCTTTCTGTGGATTGAGAGCCTGGCCACAGCAGGAGAATATGTGGGATGGTTTGCTCTTCATCCACCAAGTACTTCTTGTCCCTGCAGGGATGGTCTTAGGTCTGGAGCTCTGCTTAGAAATTCCCAGGGCTTGAGTGCACGTGAGGCAGCTGAGTACTGAAAGGCTAAATTAGCAGGGGGGAGCTGGGAGTATGAGGAGCAGGATTAAGGCTGCAAAGCAACCATGGCTTTTTACTATGTTTTTTTTATTACATGCCACAACAACTGTTTCCAGATGTATGCATGTATCTGTGATAAGCCTAAAGATTGCAGCTATAGGAAATTATTTTTTAGCCCAAGCAGTATTGGCTAGAACTTTTTTTGGAGCTGAAGGGACTTTCAGACTCAAATCCATGGAGGTAGGGGTGATTGTGGCTACTCTTAGAACACTGGAGTGCTTCCTGGCCATTTAATTGTGATAATGGAGTAATTTAGGTTACAATCTTTTATTTTGAACTTTGTTGTCTGCCTTTGCCACAATATTCAACATGCTTCCTAGTCTTTAATCTACACTTCTTTTAGCTGTTAAGGAAAATAAATTGGAAATATATTCTTTTACTCTTGTAGGGAGATTTTTTTTAATACTCCTTGAGGGGAGTGAGATAACTTTATGCACTTTTCCCTTATTTTATTCCCCGTTTTGCCTGTCTGTTCCTTGATGGCTTTCATTCTTTGATCAATTCCATCAATTTTAATTGGAATTTTTTTTCCCTGTCTTCTCTTGTGATAAAAAGGTATTTTCATGTAATCTGTTTCTTTGGGCCCAATGGTAAAAGGTCTGTCTTTGGGAATTCGGACATCTATTTTCCATTAAAATGAATGGAATATAGTGTTAGTATCTTGCAGGGATTTGAACACCTTTGAGCTATTGTGAAGCAAATATTCTTGTTCCTCTGAAAAGGAGCTCTTGCCATGGGTAGGGATGGATAATCTTGAGCTTTGAGACCTGTGGATAGTGCTGAGAGCCTTTAAGTCAACTCTTTGGTTTCATTTGTCTTGCACATAACTTTTCTTTTCTCAGAGGAGTAGCCTGTAAAGTAATCCCAAAGAACTTCCAACATCATTAAGTATCTAACACCAAAAATTTATAGAAATTCTTACATTGTGGCTTCTCCAGAAAATGATACAACTTGTGTCCCTCATATTTTGAGACCTACTGACTTTTAGCAGTATGGTAAACTGGTGCTTTTTTCCCTAATGGTTGACTTCTTGTGCTCCAAAATTACAGCTTTAATTTAGGAGGTAAAAATCTTGTAGCCTGCTTGACTGTGAAGTTCTAATTAAAGATTGCACTAGATGTGAGCTGACACTTGGTTATTTGCAGTCAGCCTCCTAATACAATGTCTTGGATCTTTACAGCAGTGTTGACTCTGAAGACTATTGACATTCACTTAAATGTTAAAACTATTTACTGTTTTATTGGGTTTTTTTTTCAAGATGTATGGCAGGAAAAGAAAAGAGATAATCCTGTTACAGAAACCTTGAGCATTGTTGTCACATTTTGATACCTCAAGTCCAGAGTGGTGTTTAGATTGAGACAACAGTTTGGGAAAGTAATGCCCCATAAATTCTCTTCATTATAACCCTGTAACTACCTTTCTCATACCTATTTCTTAATGATTATCAGCACTAGATGTGTGCGTGAGCTGGATGTGGTGCCTGAACAGCCAGTCCCAGATCTTGTCATGGAGAATAGATGTGTTGTACCAGGTAGCCATTAACAGGGCACTCCCAGTTTCCCCCTGTAAACCCATATCTGATAATCCTCAGTGATTTTTTGTGGTGTGTTACAGCTTTACTATATGAATCCCTAGGAATTTCAGATTGAAACTCAGTTGGATGAATGCATGATGTATAGCTTGATATTTATGTGGGGTTTCTATCAGACATGATTTTTGTCTCATTTGGTGCCTGGCCGACAAATGGTCTACTGAAGCTTCATTTAGCTGTGATGGTAGAACCTTTGTTTCTGAAACAGAGGGCTTTAAGGTATACTGGCATTTATGATTCTAACATCTGTGATGTTATCACAGTGTGGTAAAAACAAATGTCGATTCATTTTGAGAGTACAATGGAGAGTACCGAAAGTCATATTTGTATCCTGATTCTCACCACTATTTTGTTGGCTTCAGGACAACTCAACAAATGGAACAGTAGGACAGCAAAGTACCAGTTAATATAAAGTTATCTTTATTCCAACTTCTGTTTATTTTGTTGGGTTTTTTTTTTTCATTGCATACTATCAAATAGTTTCACAATGTGACCTCTGATTTTGAAACAAAACAAATTAAATGTTAGTTAGTACTGGTTAGAACAATCTTAAATTGTTTCTTTATTTACTCAAAAATCAGGAAATTAAAGTTCCCCTGACAAACTTAATTATGCCTAATTGTACAGATATTAAAAAGGGGAATCTCTCATTACATAATCATAGACCATCTTGGTAGCAATACCAAACATTGCAACCCTAGCTAATAATTGCAAATAAAGTTATAGACAAGGAGCCCTTTGACCATAAAATTATATCTAACTTGGGCTCATTACAACACTTGACTGAAGAGTAGCATTGAAGTTGGTTCACTTTGTTTCCATTATATCATTTTGAAAATATTATGTCACCTTGTTCTGCATGTTCTAGTTCTGTAATGAAAGACCCTTTTGTTCAAATACAGGCAAAATAAAATACTTGTTTGTATATAGGATACCCAAGCTCATTTCTGTCAGGCTTACACCACCACTAACCTCACCAGAACTTCCAAATTTTATAGGTCTGATTAAAAGAAAGGCTCTTATCTCTGTTGTTGTGTAAAAGAAGACCTGAGGCTTAATGTTCAGTTAATACAACTTTTTGTTTTTAATTTCTGTCGCTTTAAATAATAAACTCTTTCATCTTTTTCTTACAAAATGAATTTAGATTAATATTTCAGGAAAAGAAATGCACCTCTAAATGTGTCCTTTAAAACAGCTGAGCAAACTGTGTTCGGATTATCCAAAAATATTCTCCTTTAGGCTAAAACTAAAGGACTAATTGGAACCAGTCTTGCCTGGTTTTTCTAACAGAACTTACCTTATATAAAGTAAAAAAATATCGAGACCAGGACATTCCTTTTCTTTATTACACCTATTATATCTAGTTTTTTATTTTTCAGAAAAATCATTGAATAAAAGTTTCAAAAACAATGAATCCTGCCCAGCTATACACAAAAATAGTCCCTCTGAGGTGGTCTACAGATAATCCAGGTTTGTGAAAATGAAACTTTTATACTTAATTTTGGTGGTGGCAGTGGTAGTAAAATTATTGCATCCTTGCTACTGTTCCCTATGCATTTGGTACAGAGGTCAACATTTACATTTTTTCTTGGAGTGGGCTTCTCAGACTAACAAGGATAAACCTTAGTTTGATTTTTTACTCATTTCCATTTCTTTACTTCATGGTATCTGTAATATTTAGCTTCCCTCAAAACAGAGTCAGGCACTTTTACATACTCACAGGTCAGAGACAGTTGGCTTAACCACCACCCCCAGGTCCCTGCGTCTGATATTTTCTATTAGCTGGCTGTGGGATTTTAGGGGCATATATCCAGAAACACTAAGCATGGTGACCTAGCAGGAATTTGGGACATCTGAATCTGAGTCCAAGGGTGAAATTTTGTGCTGAGCTGCTTCGAAGCCACACAGCTCTGAAAAAAAGTCCAGCCTTTTCAGTAACTTACAACTTCAGTCCGCCAGGTAAATGCATTGGTCTCCCCTTGCCTAGAATACATGGAGAAAAATCTTATATAGGAACTTTCACACGGTGCCTATATTTGAGGAAAATAGTCCTGTATCAGCTGAAGGGATTTAATGGTGAAGTATTAGATGAATAATGGCACTTAGTGTTGCTCCTTTCAAATATTACAGCATTATTGTAGATGCTCTGACTTATTTTTATTTTTTCAGTGTTGGTCATATGGCCTTAGCTTTAATAAAATAAAAAAATAAGTTTCTAGAGTTTATAATTGTATAGAAAAGCTTTAAAAGTACTTGGGAGCACAACAGAGATTTAAAAAAGAAAAAAAATCCCTGGCTTTTAAGACAATCATGCAACTTTGAAAGCCTACTCAAGTTTTTTTTGATGTATGAAGTTTCTGTACTGTTTGTCTTTTTTCTTTAGAGGTGTCCACTTCATGTATAGTCAATCAAATTAAAGTTAAAAGTATGGAATTTCTGTCTTTGTACATCTGATACACTAAAATTGCTTTTTTTCTAATTTTTCCAGAAGTGGCTATTCATTTGGGGGGCAATACTCTCAGATGTGATATTCTGAACTAGAAGATAAGTACCTCTTGAAAGAGTAGCATCTTTGAAAGTGCTGACATACATATTTTCCAGGTAGAATGGATTCATGCTCATAAGCTTACGAAAATATTCAGTTGCACCCAGAGGGTAAAAGAAAAGCTTCCAAAATATTGCTAGTGATGTCTCTCTCTTTTTTCCCATCTAGATCAGATTGTCATTCATGATAAAGCCACTGCATCTCAACTTATATGACAATCACGAGAGTTGCAGAAGTTTGTTCTGGTTTGTTGGGTTTTTTTCTTCTACTATTTAAAGAGGGTAAAAATGAAGGGATGGCTACCTAGAGCTTCAGCGTTTTCACTGTGATTCATGTCATAACCATCTACAATTATGACAGTACACTCCCTAACTTTCTGGGACAAAAATAGAAATCTTTGATAGGCATCCTAGTTATCTGGTAGAAGAGAATGATGGATGTGCATCCTGACTTGTTTGTAACCGTAGCTCCTTTCAGATGGTAAGACTACTTTTTACAAGTTGTTCCATTTTGGATGGATTCAGTATGGATTTCCATAAGTAAATCATCAAATTTCTAGTCCTTAAATGTTGACTGAACTGCAACATGACTCTTTATAATCAAATTATAGGTAACCTTTGGGAACCATATAGTTATATAATAGAGGGTGCACCATATGATGCAGTAGGCTGTGTAACAAGATCCAATTCCATTGTAATTCCACGGCTTGGATGAGGGCCTTACGCGTTAGCTCAACAGCTAAATTGGTCACAAATGGCCTGTTGATGCAAATAAAGGTAATATCCCAGTACTCTGTAAGTGGACAGAATGAACACATACATAGGCAAGGCCACATACATAACTGCAGGTCGTTAGGTGTTAAATAATTACACACACATTCAAGACAGAAAGCTAACACATGAACATCCCAAATGTGTGTGAATGTGTGTGTAATGGGGCATGGAGATAAAGCGTGTGGGAGTCTGAGGACTTTTTGTGTGGTTTTGGTTTTTGCATTGGAGAATGGTATATTGGTATGATACTGGTCTTCTGGAGTTTGTTTTATGAGGAATCTCAGTTCCTGTAGGTGGTAAGTGATACACACCTGTGGTGATGGGTACAGAAGCAAGGGATTGGCTTTATTGGGACAAAATTTCTCTCACTAGCACAATTTAGTGATGTAGCAGCAATATTTACCCAACAGAGTACTAGAGTGATGCAGTACTGTTGTATCTGACATGGGATTATTATGTAGTGGAAACACCATTTTATGGCCTTTATGCAAAGTGGCCTAAGGGCTGTTAGGGACCAGTCATTGTGCAAAGTGTTCCTTTACCAAAGTGCTGGTAGTGTCATCATAAAAGAAAGTAAGCATTTATGGTACTTGGTACCTGTTACTTCCAGACAGATTTTCACAAATCCGTTGAAACTGTTGGAGATGTACCAGCTTTGCATCTGATCTATTATTCAGGACATTCTGGGATTAAAAAAAGACAAACCACAAAACAACAAACAATCAACATTAGAAAAAATGGTTCTGATTCAGCAAGTGCACCCCAGTCTTGCCAATCAATTGGCCTGTCTGAGAGCTTGATCCATAGAGGCAGCATAGCCTGAACTTCTGATCAAGAAAGCCTGGTATCCCAGTTTCACTTCAATTCTCAACAGAGTGGTTTACTCTTTCTGTTTAGTTTTTGCTATCTTTAAAATGGGAATGACATCAGCTGTTTGCCAAAGGAAGTTGTGAGATTTGATTTGTTAATGTGTATGTGCAACCGATGCATGGAATGATGGATCAAAGTGGCTAAATAAAAGTATTACTTATTTGGAGGTCTGGCAGTAAGTAATGACTGTTGAGATTTGAGAACAACTAAGATTCTTTGCATATTGAAAGACACCAGAAGCGCTCTGTATTTCTCTCCTTCTGTCTTCAGCATTTTCACCAGGAAATCTGCAGGGATAAAGAACTTTCGCGTGGTTCTTCTACGTTTTTGTTGACCCCTGCTGATGTAAATGAAACATACTGTCCTCCTGTTATCTTCAGGTTTAGAAAACCTATTTTTAATCACTTCATACAGGTATCTAATTTGAATCAGCCTGCCACGCTGCAGGACTCTTGTGCTTTTTTAATTGGCATCTTTCTCATTACATTTGAACAAAGTTGCAGAGACACTGCAGGACACCAGTAGAGACATCTGAATCACCAATCCTATTGGGCTGGCAACATGATGGTGTGATATACCAGGGGAGTCTAGGCGATCTGTCTAAGTAGTGAAGGGGACTAAGTGGAAGCAATCAAGTTCAGACATGTTGCTGTGAGTGTTTTTAGGTCCTGCCTATACCATCTGAAAGAGAATTGTGACAGAAATTTGCCTGGGATTTTTACCACCAGTATGGTGTTAAACCAGCCTTGTTTCTAAGAACAATTCCTGGGATTCTAGTAAAGTGGAGCTCCCTGAAGGGATTGATGGAACTGTCGTAGGGCACATATGTGCAGTCCCTCAAAACCAGTGTGCTAACCCTCCACAAGGATAGGCAGAATATGCAACCAGTTCATGGAGTCAGTTCCATGTAAATTTCTTTCGAATTTCAAAATCAGCCCTTAGATTACTGCTAAGAGGGCTTTTTTTTTTTTTTTTTTTTTTTTTTTTTTTTTTTTTTTTTTTTTTTTTTTTCAAAGGAAGTAGCGCTTGGCCTCAGACATGGTTGTATGATGCTGTGACTCCTTTTGCAGTTGTGGTTGCCAGCAAGATCATGGAATCATAGAATGGTTAGAGTTGGAAGGGACCTTAAAGATCAAGTTCCAATCCCCCTGCCATAGGCAGGGACACCTCCCACTAGACCAGGTTGCTCAAAGCCCCATCCAGCCAAGATACACCTGAACTCAGCCTGTTGGTGTGCCTAACAACATAAAAAGGAGAGACCTGAGCACTACAGAGTATGTTGTTTGGCACTGAAGCACCTTCTTTCCCTTTCAGTCCACTATCCAGAATCTTATCATTTGCAACAAACACTTTCACAGTTCTGGTGGACAGTTTGGTTTTTCCTATCTGCCCCTTATTACTGAAGACCCGTGTGTTCTTAGGGCTCTGCAGCTCCCTGGGAGAACTGTAGATGGGTGCCCCTGCTCCTGCACCAGAATTTTCCACCTGCATTATGGTGCTAGTCATTTTTCATTCTTTGTAAGGCATTGCTAGAGGGGTTGGGGTCCTTTGCCTCCCTAATGACAGTTACTGGAGATTAACTCTGAACTGAGAAGATAAATTTACAGAAGAAGAAAAGCAGGAGTATCATCTCCCGGGTAGACCAGCATTGCTTGTTCTTGCATTCAGGATGCATAATGCAGCTTTTTACTAAGATGGCTGGGAATCCTCTGTTACAGGCTCTTTCTTGTGGGGTGACCCCGTTTGTGGCATAACCAAAATCTGATGTCTCTGCCATGTCATACCTCTCCAGGTATGTTTCCGGGCAGATGATGAGACTTTGCTTGCCTGTTCTGCTGCGTGGCCAAGCATAGGCCAGCCATGTGACTTCTATGCCAGCCCTCACCATCACATGGCAAGTCTGTGTCCAGTCCTATGACAGAGCTGAAAGCCATCAGCAGTTACATGTTATCTCCCCTTCCTGCAAGTGCACCAAGTACATAGCCATCAACCTGCACACTTAATGGAGAGGAGGGGTTGCAGGCCCACAGGAACATGGTGTGACAGTGAGCAGGCTCTCATTGAGCTCTTTGATTCAAGCAAATAGGCAAACATTTTCATGTTGGCAAGACATTAAATCAGGAGTCTCCATTCAACTGCACCACTCAGATTTTTTTTTTTAATGCTCTTTTTTCTATGGTTTAGGTAGACTTAAGGATTTATAAGACAACAGAGAATCAGACCGTTGATGATTTGGATCCATTTAGAAAGTTGTGCAGAGCACATCTTGCAGGGTTTTTCATTCAGGTCAGACAGATACTTGGATTTTATAAAGATTAACGGCTAATTGGATTAATTTCTGATTGAGAGCTAAAACTAGCTTAAGTTAGAATCTACTTCATATTTGCTTTCAAACAATCTCAAGGACTGAAAGTGTTCTGTTTTAGTTCTACAGGTACACAAACCCCATGCAACTTTGGAAGCGGTGGCTTTGGGTTCCAGTTTCGGTCTGGTTCTAAGCATTTCCATAACTGTATGGAATCAGGCTCAGTTCTAGTGTTCTTGCTGAGATTCAGGATTCCTCAAAATATGAGGATATTTGGTCTGTGATCCTGGTTCAGATACATGTATGACATTTCTAGAAAGTGGCAAGACGTAAGGATCTAGATGCCTCCCAACTTAAAAGAGTTTTTGGATCTGGATCAATTGCAAATCTGAACATTTTTTTGAACTTAAGTGTTTCCGACTTGGATTTCAATCTGAATGTTTGTTAAAGTTGAAGGGTTCAAGATCTGTATTTTATCCAAACTTGGTATGTTTTGAATCTCTCTTCAGATTTTTATGTATAAGGTAGTTAGGACTGAGGAATGAATGTTAGTTTGGGATCAAATGTACCAGAACTTCTTACATCTGATATCCTCATTTTGGTGTAGATATAGTTTTTAAATTTTAAATTCAGAGACTATTCCTATTATTTGAACTGAATAGAAATATATAAAAAACTTTTTATCAGCTGGCTCTGATACAGGTCCTGTAGATAGGTCCCCTTGATAAAGTATTTATATTTTTCTCATAATATTCTCCATCATAAAACTCTTCAGAGATGTCGGGCTGAGATAGGAAGATGAAGCATCTCGTATATTTATGGTACGATGGAACTACAGTTGGGTCCATTTTACAGATGGAAAAACTGAGATGGTGCATGATCAATTAGCACATACACGGCTACGTTGAGTTACCGCAGTTAGAAGCAAAGTCTTCAAATGCTCCTTCTGCTTTCCTGACCTTATATACCTTTCAATAAGGTGATATGTCCATAACATCCAGAGAAGCAAATATGTAGTAGGGCTAAATTTTTGCAATATATATTTGGAGTAACTTGTAGAGCTGCCTCTACATATGCCAGGTGTGTGTGTAGCTAATAGTACAGAATGAGTTGAACTAAGTCACCTAATAGAGCTTTTTACTCTTTATAGTTTACCCTAGGGTAGGAAAGGCTGTGTTCTGATGAAAAAACTAATGAAAATTAACCTTTTGAAAAGAATTACTTAATCCTTCCGTATTTGCTGTGCATCTGGCTGAAAACAGAGTGTTTACAAGCGAAATACAAAAAAAGCGTAGCAGCTACCAGTGAAGAAAACTAATCAAATTCTCCAGTCACCAGGCTGGTTAATATTATAAAGACTGTGAATCATGAATATCCAGCCAGCCTCAGGGTACAAATCCATGAATCTAGGGAGTTTACCTATCTCTTTTAGTCAGCAGGCTATCCCTTTTCGATCACTACAATTTAGGCATATATTGCCTAATAATAAATGCGATAATAAAATGTATTTGGGGAAGCAGAATGTTGTAATAGAGCCTTAGATCAAAAGTGAGATTCATTTTACTTCATTTTAGCCAACTACAAGCTAGCTGCCTAGCCTAATCTAGTTGTGTAGGCTCCCTCCTCAGTGGAGAGAGAGAGAGAAAGCTGGGATGAATTGCTTTTGGGAGTTGCCTGTCTCTCCACTGACAATAGAGGGAGCCTACACAAACTGGCTTAGCCAGGACACTTAACTTTTAGGTGGGTATGGGTTACTCCAGGCAAATTCCATGTCAAGCTTGATCTGAGGTCTCGTCTGTTTTTCCACTGATTTATAGCATAACCTTGGGAATATCACTTAACCCACTTAACCTTTTTTTTTTTTTTTTTCCCCCTCGGACCCATTTTCTCCATCTAAAAAATACCCTGCAGAGAAAGTTTTTGGAGAACCTTTGTCCAAAGATGAAATGCAGGTGCAAAATCTTGCTTTCCTGCTCTTGCTACTTTCACATGCCTAGAGTTGTTATTAAAATCAACAGAATTTTTGTGACAGCCTAAGTTTACATGTGATGAGAGGCACGACTGAGTGAAAAAAAATTTTAGAAGCAGCATATATCTTCTTCAGATATGACAGAATATTGTAAAAATAAAAATATAGTAACTAGTCATGTGTATTGATTTTCCCATCTTTGCCTCCCCTTCACGCCTTCGCTCTAGCTACCTCCCCCCCCCAGCAAAAAAATATAGGGAGTGGGGAACGTTCTTCAAATTAGACCTATATTTTAAATAACCTTGGCCTGTTTGCAACTGGGAAAATGTTTTTTTACTTGAGAGATTTATTTCTGTCCTTGTAACACCATGTACTATATGCATTGCACCTGTTCAGACATAAGCACAGCACATTATTATAGCTGTAGGGGTAGAAGCTTCCCAATACATATTTTTGAAGGGAGGGAATGCTGGGGAGAATAGCCCCCTCTTTTCAATTGTTTACCGAGCAGTCTCTTACGAAGACTTCTTCCTCATCATGATCAATTTTCCCTGCTCCCCTATTGTCTGGGGAAACCTATCTTCAGGAGCGTTTTTCTTGAAAGATCTCATGACTTTAAAATCATCAGTGGGCTTTGTGTAGTCTGCCTGTCAAAAGAGATATGTTTACACCTTCCCTGCATGTGTTAAAGCTATAAGGTTACGGAGCAGAATGGCTGATACGTTTCGGCACTTCATGCTAATATGCACAAAAAATGTATTTATGATAATTCTATGGACTGTCTGAAACAATGCATTCCAACATCCTGTAACATAAATAAGAAAGGTGGAGCCAAGCCGGCGCGAAACTGTTTATTTGCCAGCAATCCTGCTCAGCCCCCTATACCTTTTCCGCGCTGCCTCAGCCTGGCAGTATTGAACCTGTTGCTGCATTAGCCGAGTTGTATTTTGCTGGATCGGGGAAGGAGGGTTGTCTGCTGTCTGGTAGGAGGGCTTTGTCTGTGTGCGCCTTTCTCTCCCTCGCTGGCTCTCTCTCTCCCTGTCTCTCGCACTCTCGCTCGCTCTCGCTCGCTCTCTCTCGCTCCCTCTCCCTTTCCCGTCTCTGTGGTTTGTAAGGTAGGTTGCAGTGTGTGTATATACACAACATCAAGAGCAGGAAAATGGACTCATTAGGGAGGCAGGCAGTCATTACCACTCACACTGTACTTCCAGGGAGACAGCGACTATGAGGAGACAAACTGAGGACTGGGGAACAAGGTAGGCCAGTCAACTTTTATAAAAAATGAAAGAATAAAGCTTCTACTCTCCTTAAACCACCAGCACTTCTTTATTCTCTCTCCCTCCCTCCCCCCCCCCCCCATGTAAGTTTGCCAGACCTATTTGATAGCTTAAAATTCGGAACATCTATAGGAGGCCTTACCCTCTACAAATGTTTTCCCCCCTTTTACTTATTTAAGGGTGTGCCCCCTTATGATTCACTTTAATTACTTTTTTTTTTAATCACAAAGGAAACAAATACGTTTGTTTTCCAACAGTAGTTCCAAGTAAATCAGTATCTTTCACTCTTCTAAAACAGCCCTCTCCGTATGTTTGTGGGTCTCTCTGCTTTTTCTTTTCTGTTTATGCAGTTCCATCTGTCCGTCCATATATCATGTTCTCCTTATTTACTGCTAAATGGGGTTTTATTAGTATTTGCCAATGACTTTTAACTGTAATGCCGGTGACGAGGGTTAACGGTGACTCTCATTCTTTGTTTTCTATATATATGCATACTGTAAGTTTAAAGTCCATGCTTGGCATACAGTAAATAAAAGCAAAAAAAGAGAAAGCAGGTTCCCCTCCTCCTGACAGGATTTTTATTTGGAGATTTTGCTGTTTGTCTGTTTTGGTGTGGGGGCGGAGGGGGTTAATTTTGGTTATTGCACATGTACTTTTTCCTCCTGGATATTTTTAACGTCTAATTTTCATTATTAGTATTTTTCCAGTTTCCTTTACTAGGAAAGAAGAGAGATGTATGTTTCAACTTTTATGTTGCTGATCTAATGTAATGTTATGGAGGCATCACTGGGTTAATAAGAATTCAAACTTTCTAAGAGGGAGTTTGTATCCTTGGCTGCCCCCCACCCTCCCACTTTATGCATGGTTATGCTTGTGTTTCCGTGTGTACTGCCGGGGAAGGGAGGGGGGAAGGGAATAGATATTTTTTACAGTGGTGGCAAATTATGAAATCTATCGAGCCATTTTGTCCAGAAATAGTAACTATTTATTTACCAATTTTCATTCCACAAATATGCTGCTTATTTGTAATTTCAAACATTGAAGCTTCTCTCTGAATTAATCTTTTTTTTTTTCTTTTTTTTTTTTCTTCTTTTTTTCTGGGGAGGGATTTGTGATGCATTTCATAGCCCATTTAGCATTGTCGAGTTTTTGGAGCTCAGATTTATCATGGGTTCTAAAGACTGCTTAAATTGATCCATTTGAAATGGTCTTTTTTTCTGAGCTTCTGTCATTTCTGTTGGAGGGTAAAACTGCTACTCTGCTGGTACAAAAAAAAAAAAAAAGAAAGAAAAGAGATAGTGGAAGTGAGTTACATAAAATGTTCTGGAGAATCCTAAGTAATTATATAAAATGGACGCTGATCAGTGGAGATCTCTCAACAATAACAATCACCTTTTTTAATAGAAAATTATTTATTTAATAGCAAGAGGCGGACTTCTTAAAAACATGCATTAGGCCTTTCTCTTAGCACAAAGAAGTCTATAATGCATATTCCCAACCCACCTGGGACTGCCTAGGAGATTCTCCAAAACCTTCAAATCCTTTGAAATGTTTCTTAAAAATCCATTATTTTACAGCCAGAGAGAACTTTTGCTGCCAACAGGTTTTTATGCTGTTCTTTGGGGCTTTTTTTCAGCTGTCCTTTAACTTACGACTCCCCAGTTTCAACAGAAGTGCCTCCTTGCTGAACAAACTAATTTAATTGAAATCCAGAGCAGCAGATCTATTCAGTGGCACTTCAACTACAGAAACTACTTGCTCTGTTTTATTAGCAGCTTTATTTCCAGAACCCGAGCAAAACTTTTCAAGGTTTTATGTATCAGTGTGCCAAGAATTGGTGGCTCATCGCTTAGCTGACGAATGACATTCATTGCTTCCTATTTTTTTTGTCCTCCGTTTTATTCAAGCTTCTAAATTATTATTTTGTTGATAGACTTTAAATATGTTTATTGCTTCAAATGACCTGTTAACGGTAGCAAGGTGTTTCCTCCCTTCCTAAAGTTTGAATCTCAAGCTTTGAAACTCAGATTTGGGCGTAGAGGGGATGCTGAAGTTATGCCAAAAATGTAGGGTCTAAAAGGTGGAGTTGCTGATGCCTTTGGATGGTGGTTAGCCTGGAGTGATGCAGCTGGAGTGTTAGCAGCCGTCCCCCTCGTGGGATGGGTGGGTTTTCAGGCACCTGTCATTTTTTTTCCTGAACCAGTGCAGGTGTACGTTCCTCAGCAGTTCAGGTTTTTTGTAGGAAGGCACACGGACCCGTCCTCAGGCTTCTTGCGTGAACGTTTAGCAGAAGCCCAGCCTCATCTTAACATTTTTGAAAAACTTTAAAAATGACTACAGACACCTCTTGATTTTATGAAAACCCCAGGCAAGAAGAATTTGAGCAGAGAAAGAGAGTTGGAGTAGGAGAAACATTTTTTCATTGCCCGGTAAGATATTTTTTTAATCTTAAAAACTTTTTCACTAGGAAGATTTAATTTTCTTTGAACCCTAAGTATATTCGAGCAAAAAAAAAAAATAAAATAATAATCTTAGCCCTTTCAATAGCACAAAGTCCATATGCAATCTGGATACAGCAGCAAAGGGTAAAGTATGCTTAAGTAAACTTAAATCCAGCATTTGATGCTGTAGCTGGAAGCCTGAGCACGTCAAGGCTGTTGGCCAGGGGGGTAGGAGTGAGTTTGGCAGGGTGGCGTGTGAGGGGCGGCGTGGGGTGCTCTGGGCTCCCATGCCCGCAGCCCGGGCAGCTGTGCGGAGCAGAGCTCGCCGTGTTGATTGGGTCACAGTGTGCTTTATTTTAGCGTTGGAGCAGACAGTTATCTAACACACCCACATGAGGAAGTGCTCTGGAGCAGTTATTTCATGCTTTGCCATGCCCTGTAGCTAGGGTAATTTTGGGCTGAATGGCGTGCGTATATGCTTCTTTCACTCCTGTGAGACGAAAAGCAACGCTGTTGGGCTTTTCTTTTTTGTGTGTGTGTGTTTTTGTGTTGTGTTTTGTTTTTGTTTTTAACAGGACCAAAAATGGGATATAAGACAGTCAAATCCAAATACCAAACAAATACCAAGTCAAATTAATGGTAATAGTAGAGGATTTTTCTTTTCTCTTAAAGGAGGAAAAAAATATCAATCTTGTTTATTTTGATAAAGACAGTTGTAGCAATTTCCTGAGTTGGATATATCATTATTATAAATATTACTCACAGTTTTCCTATTTTCACATTTTCTTCATAGGCCCAGCTTATTCATAAGGGAAAACAGCTGCAGAAAATTAAAAAAAAAAAAAAAAGTAATATTATTTATATAAAACTTTGATGTAAATAGGAAACAGTGTCCCCTGCTAGACAATTCTGTGGGATGGCTTACAAATCCCATACAAGAGAGATTACAGTCTTAGATAAATTGTTATTTAAATCATTTCAAGAAAACCCTGTTCATTTTTGCAGACCATATGAGCTTTTAAGCAGAATGATTGGAATAGGCATTCTGTTTAGAGATTGATGGCATGCCGTGGCCTTATAGATTTCAGTTGGTTTTACTCCTGTCTCTTTTTACAGGACTCTTTTTACACTGTGATCCGTCTGGTGAAGAGCTTCTATTGAAAGAGATTCATAAATGTTCATGAAAAACTAAACACTGACATTTAACTTCAAGATATTTAGATTTTTTTTAAGCAAAACTTTTAGAAAATCCAAATCCTTTGTAAATGTGTTTTGTTTTTTTTTAATGAAACAATGCACTGGAAATAGTTGTTTTTAAAGAATAACTTGTCTCCTCTGTAGAGTCTGCAGTTCAAACTGTGCTGCAGAAGGAAAATTATGGCAAATCAAAGTGAAACGGACTCACTGATTTTGTTAGTTTGGCCCAAGAAAATTCAGAAAATAAACTATATCAACTGTGAAAAATTTATTGGATTTTAAATAATCTACCTATGCCAATAAACCCGGTTTCTCTTGGTAAAGAGTACTGTTTAATCATGCACCAAATTTTGAGTTGTATTTGTAATATTTGTACAGCTTTAATTTGAGCAGATTTTCACAGATTTACCAAACTTTCAGTGAGGAGTGAATAAAGGCGAAGGCTTTTGTCCAGGATGGTTTTTGCTTTCCTGGTGTTACCTATATTGCTGGTTATTATTTATCTTGAAAGTTAATATTTAGTTCTAACGGCACTGATCCAATTCTTCTCTAATAGGAAACTGGCATTTCAGAATGATTACTGCCTATGTCTTTCGTGTTTTCATACATTTTTATATGTAATCCTTCAGTGCCGTCGTGTACTGCGGCGGCATTTTGACCATCCGGCGCTGGCGGAAGTTCTGTTTGCAGATGGGTCTTGTAAAATGGTCACCGGAGGCCCAGGGACACGCGCCACCTCTTTCATCCATAGCCAGGGCATCTAGGGCTGCTGGTACCACAGGGCAGGTTGCTACACATCCCAGAGGTTTGCAAGAAGAAAAATGTTTAGCTTTTATCACATAAAGTGAAGACTGTGTATCTTGAAGAGGTTAAAATACGGGAGTGGGGAATCGGGCTAATGGGAAAGAGCTGTCCTTAAGGAAGTAAATACTGTTCCTCTGAGGGCTGGGGTTTGGCTTTGGTGAAATAAGCGTAGAGGGTCCCATCCCGTTTCCGATGGGGCAGATGTTCCCCTTGTAGAAGAGCGAGCCTCTGAGCGAGTTGGCACTAGGTGGCACTATGGGAAGAAAGGCCATGGACTACGGGAGCACAAAGGCTGAAATCCTTTCATGCCAAAAAGTGGTCTTTTCCCATCAATGGCAACCTGCCCCGCCAGCCCTGTGGAGGGCGGATTTGTAACCTGTGCTGTACTTGTTGTTATCAGGTTCCTTAGCATCTTGTATGAAAGACTGGTATTCTAACAGAAACCAATCCTACCTAATTCAGACACTGGCAGCATCTGTAGGACTTTATTCTTCCATGCCCCATGGCATACGCCTTTCCTTGTGCTTTTCTGAGGTGGGTAGACACAGACCCTGAGGTAACATTTAATGTCCAGTTTGCACAAATGTAAATGACAGTACAAAGGGTGAACTAAAACCCATCTCCCTGAATGTTTGAGCTAGTATCGGATTGGTGATAATACAAGTCCATATTAAAAATAGTTGATAATGACAGGGAGGACGAAAGGAAACCTGAATAAGCAGTGCATCCAACCCTCTGCAGAGCACCGATGGGAAATCCTTTACAGGACAGAAGTGGTGCCATTCTGTAAGTTACACCTGTAGATGACCTCTTAAAGTTACGCTTCCATAATAAATTTATCTTGGGATTGTGATAGAGCTAAAAATGCAGACAATTATAGTGTGCCATTTGATTCTGAGTAAATACAGCATGGAAATTACTGATGCTTTGGGTTTGTTTTTTTTCCAACTAAAAGACAAGCTTTCTAATATCTTGCTTCTAAAATCATCGATAATTGGAAGTGTGATCAATCCCTTGAGGATACAAAAGTAGGACTGGGAAAGTTGCCTTATAGACTTCAGAGTTGTCCTTTCAGCCGACTGAAAGTTAATTATTGATTTCTCTTTCCTCCCTAGAGATCCATATGCCTTTCTTTCTGGCTAGAAAGTTAGTGGTCACAATGCAGGAATTTGAGAGCAATCGTCGTGTGGCAACACAAGATTTCATGGGCAGGATGTCAGGAATGGGTAAGATGGAGGTTAATATGGGGAGAGAGGAAAGAAAGACAACTCCGTAAAAGCTTACGTTCACTATCGTTTTATGCGGGGTGGACATGGAGCGTGTTATTCTCCATGGCTTTGGCTCCTAAACTGCTAGCAATTTGATAGCTAAGTGAGTCACAGACATAGTGACAGAGAGGAATGCTGAGAATAAAAACAAAACAACAACAAAAAACCCAACCAAAAAATCTCATTGTTTAGGCACGAACACAAGAAAACCATGTTTAATTGCTAATGTGCTCCCTCTGCTGGTTCTCTAAAACTAACAAATGCTATTCCCCGGAGACCGGGCCACACCCTCTGGGACACTGCCTTACAAAAATTGTGTCTAAATGAATGGTTTTGAGCTCTCTTGCAACGAGCAGTATTAACAGCAAAAGAAGTCTTCTGACGAAGTACGTTAAAGCCTTGCATACCAGGCATGACTGCTGAGAAAGGTCATGAAATGTCCAATCCTGTAATTCAGCCTTTTTTGCTTTGTTGTCTTACTTATATTTGATAGGCGTTTCTTTTTCTGTCATTTCCCAAAGTTTGTATTTTGCTGCTGCTGCTGCTTCTAGGATTTTTCCCATCTGAAGGCATTTTAAAAAAAATGCTCTCATTGGTGCTTTTAGTTTCAGTTTTAGTGCATGTAGTATCTGAAGAAGCCCTAGTGTAGCTTAGGCTTTGGCAGCTTCTGAATCTTTCTGTCACTGTCAGTTAAATCTGCTTGTCAGCTTTATACTGTTGTGCCCACTTCATCCTGTCCTTTGGCTTGAATACCGGCTGTTTTGTCAGGATACTCTTGAACATCCTTCCTTGTGATGAATCTGTATTTCTTTTCCAAACATAGACTGAGTTGTTTAATGTGTTCCCTACACAGCAAATTTCCCCAGTAGGTAAGTTTTTAAAATCCAGCATTTTGTACTTTTGTGCTCTGAAAAATGTCTTAAGTCCTGGATAAGACTGAGTATTGGAGGAAAAACGGAAGAAAGCTGTATTAATTCCCATAGAATATTTGGAATGTGTGGAAGATTTCTGACATGGTAATTATATAATGAAAGATTGTCCTGTATTTCCTGTATTTTCCACCTACGTGGACTGTCATGATAAAGAGCCTTGTCTTGCAGCCGTTGACACATCGGTGGGAATCAGCTGTGCAGAGCTGTTGCAGGACTGGGCTCAAGTTTTCCATGTAGAGTAGTGAAAAGTTTCCTTTCTGCAAGTCTCATGCTTCCCGTCTAGGTGACTGCTTATTAAATCTTCATCCAGTAGGGACAATAAACCAAACAGCCTGGTGGGTAGCTAATTGGCTGGAGTGACTCAAGCCACATATAAATCTCATTTCTGCTCAGTACATTGACTCTCTCTGGCCTTGTCTTTCATTTTGAGACGGCTTGAATAAAATGCAAAGGAAATAATCCCTGGTTCTTCTTTCTCAGAATGTCGTGGAAGATGCTTGTAGGATGATTCTCCGTTATTTCGTTTTCATTGGCTGTGCAGTTTAGGAATCCAATCCTCCTGAGACTGGCACTGGTGTGGGCAGTCACAGCAGAGACGTCAGGGAATCAGTACAGCACTGAGACCACATTACCCGCCTGTCACCAGGTCCCTGGATGTGAGGAATCGTAGCAGGGGTTTGTATCTCTATGATAGCTTGCCCTCCTGCTGTACCTGCTTTGGGGATAAATAGAGAATTCAGTGCCTGGGGCTACCAATTTGGCACCTTTTGCTAGTGCTAAACTTGCAGAAGTGATTAGAAGCGACACGAGTTCCCGGTGAAGGCCCAGCCTGTCCTGGCTCATGGGCGGACTGTTTGAAGTCCAAGCTGTGTTTTGTAATTTCCAGCATTTCATAAAAATACTGCTTTTATTGTCCACTCCAAGCCACGGCCAAGCTCTGAAAGCTCAAAACTTGCTCCAATTGGATAGAAAAAACGTTTTTTTAAGATAGTTACATGTCCTAAATGAGCTGGTCCTTCTTAGCTATACCAACTTCAAATCATTTATCCACTAAGTCAGTCAGGCTCAGCCTGAAACATTTCACTGCTGTGAAAGCAGCTGCTCCTGAACGAGGTTAAAAGCCAGTTGTGCTTTGCTGTACTTTTTGCTGGCCAAGAGAAAGCTCAGTATTTTTCCCTGGTTCTGGGCATTTCTGGATTCTGGAATTAATTTTCTTCTTTCTTTTTCTGCTAATCTCTCAGTCCCTTTTTACAAGGGACTGGATCCCATTCAAAGCCTTTCTTAATACTTTTAGAGACAACTTTTTTTTTTTTTTTTAAAAAAACTTGTGTACAGAGATCTTAAATGTTTTTGTCAGCACAAAACTGTAGTGCAGTATCGGAAGTTGTAATCAGATTACAGTGAAGTCCCTACTGTGATGTATGCAAGTACATAGGTACCAGTAAGAATAACCCACTGATTAGGGAAGCCGGATTTGTAGTTTGTTTCTAGTTTTCTGTGTAACTTTCAAAAAGCCACTTCATTTCTCAGTGCCTCAGTTACTTGTCTTCAAGTTAGGCATAATGATGTTTATCGTCTTCTGAGGGCGGTTTGGAAACCATTAGTTATAGCTGTATTATCTAACTTTGTTGTTGTAGTAAGTATGCTTCCCTCTCAAATTTGTGCCTTTTTATCACCCTAAAAGTGCACTGCAACCTCTCTCTTTACTCTAATGGATTTGCTTTAACCTCCAAATGAAGTTTTTGAACCCTAGTGGTCTTTTTCTGGCATGTCAGTATAGACCTGACACCTGAGCTCTTGAGTTTGGGTGGGTTTAGTTTTTTGGAGAAGTTTTCACATCATGGAGATTAAGAACTAGCATTTACTTAGGTATTTTAGATGGAAGTAACTGTTCAGCCCTGTTTGGCTGTATTATGTTGGATCTGAGGTGATTTTTGGATATGTTTTGAGCCACATATTTTCACTGCATTCAGCCCTAGGCTGTCTGGACCAAACTGCTATTAATAACTGAGTTAGCTCAGTTAACGATGGTTCTATGGTGGGGTGAGAGTCCTTTTGTGTAGATTTCATCCATATCCAGCCCCATGAGAATTTAATCTACTAACAAAATTAATTTACTTTTTGTTCCACTTCTTTTTCAGGTGAAAAAAGTGGATAACAAAAAGGAAGTGAGCTAAAATGAACTTTTCTAGAGTTTCCCGATTAGGACTGGTTGTGCAGGAACACAGTTTAATTGACTGTAAGCTGTTTTAAAGAGTTATTCAAATCTGGTTGAGTAATGTTACTGTGGAACGTTGGCTTCAATGTGGTAGAAGGACACAAATGGAGTATTTAGGAGGGAGGTTTGGGAAGAGTGTGAGCAGCTAGGAGAAATAAAAGCTGAGACGCAGGCAGGGGGCAGAGCTGCTCAAAGAAAATGAGGACAAAAAGTCTGAACTTCATGCAAAAAGAGGGGCTCACTTTGTCCCACTGGCAAAAGGGGGAGAAAATTTAACAGCAGGATTCTGTATGAGTAGGACCAGGCTGGGGTGGGACAAGGCCACAGCTCTTTCCTTTTCCCTCATGAGCAGTGAGCTGGAATAATCATCATACGATAATCATCTTCAGAGGACTGTACTCTTGGGATAAGAAGTTCTGCATGAAATTTCTGAATGTCTCTCTCGCTGTTGTCTCAAAGTGTAACGTACATCATCTCTGCTAAAATACTCGTGGGTCATATTTTGCCCTAAGTTACATTTGTATAAAAGTGGACCAATTCTATGAAAATTGAAAGATTCAACATTGAACCAAGAGCTCAGCTTAGCTTTGTATTTCTAGCGTACTGGCTGCAGCTGGCATGCGTCTGAAGCAATAAAGATGATGCATGGTGTTCCACAACTGATTTGTGACCAGGAGACAGTTTCCTTCAGGACAGTGCTGCTGAATTTGACCTCATTTTTGCTGTGTTAGATACTGTCTGTCTTATGGTGGCATATATGGTTGTTTTAATAAGATTCTTACCAGATCCCTCCTTGAAATCTGAGCTTATGGCGTTGATGAAAAGGATTGCTTTTAGGAGGTGTTGGTGATTATTCTCATAATGCACAGGCAAAGCCTGCAAAGAATTTAACATCAAAAAAGATGTCTTTTTTGTTGTTGCTCATCTGCAAAGGTTTAATCCTGAGACCTTGTGTGATTTTTTTTGTGTGTTTTGTTTTGCTTTATTCTCATTACCCAAAAACCAGAAGTGCCAGTTCTAAGTCTTCCCTAGGCATTTTTAGATAAAGGAGTGACACACGTACTTCAAAACTGAGAGCAGTTATCAGCTGAGTTCAGCCGTAGAAGGGAATGCTCACAAAAGGTTCCAGGACAGTTTAACCAGAGATAGCTCCTGATATGAATAAATAGCACTTTGCATTTCTGAAGAAACTTATTCAAATCTCTTAGCTACTTTCGTTAAATGCTATAATTTAGTTTTGCTTAACTCCAGTAGCTAAATCAACATTATAATTTCTATTTTTTAATCAGGAACAATTGAGGCACAGAGAGAGAGAGGAAGTGGTGCCTTTCTTCCTTCCTCAGTGTATTGTACATGCAGATGGGACTTGGAAAAGTAAAGACCATGTTCCATGGACAAAGGAAGCTCAGATGATTCTTGGCTATATTAAAGACTGTTAGGCTTTTTATACACCATTGTGATATTGTAACACATATGCAACTTCTTTGCCATTAAAGTCTTATTTCTACTTTCAGAATGAGATAAAAAGACCCTACAGTAACTGAAAATTGAGGCCAAACTCATTTAACATACCAACATGGCAACAAAGTCTTATTTTTAATATCAGAATATAAAAAAAATTAAGATCCTTTTTGGTGTTTTGTTTGCTTATTATTTATAATTACTTAACTCAGTTAGTACAACTTCAAAGACTTGTAAGCATAAAAAGTTTTTTTTTCCCAATTGGCTTTCCCACAGCTGGATATATCTCAATGAACTCCATTGTTAGCTTTGTCCAAGGAGTAGATGTTTGAAAACTGGACCAGTCTTTCACCTCTTTTTGTACAGTAATAGTCAGAAGGGAAAGATTTTACCTGGCTCAAATAAATAGCGGTGTTGCTTGCTCCACAAAATAGGCATCAAAGGAATACTGAAGCTCCCTATCACAAGTAAAGACAAAAGTACCTTCAAAGAGTTACATTCTTTTGGGCTTCTTGTACGTATAATTGCTTGTATGTGCAACTGCTGTTAACCTCTATCGGATCTGCAGTAAGTAAAGGAGAAAATAGCCCCTAAGGGTTCTTCGGACACAAGCATTTAAAGAGGATTGTAACTTGTCTGTTTAAACTGTCAGTGGAGACAAAGTGCATGCAAGTAATAGCAGACGCTTGCGAGTACTGGGTTTGGGCAGGACACAGATGTGTTGCTGCTTAGGCGTCTGTCAAGAGAATGAACAGTAGGAGAAACTGCCTTGTTTGTATGTTCAACCTGAAAATGTACAATGCGTTTAACTTTTTGTTACTTGAGAATGAGACTCAGATCTCAATTCTTGAAAACTTGCAAACAAGTTTTGGGTTTATACTGCTAGTATCTTTTCACTTTACAAGAGTCAGTTTTAATATCTGTTGATGCTTAGAAGACCAGATTGGAAGGACAGCAACAGAAAGTTTTATTAGCCAGCACAATTAATACTTTGTTCTTTGAGAGCCAAATTCATCTAGTGTAGTATATTTACAAAAGAAAAGGCTGGAATGAACAATAAGGTTTTCCCTTTATCAGAGACATATGGACTCACCATCACTGGATGTGTTTGTGAGATACTATAACAAAGAACACTCCTCAGGCCTGTCTCGCATTTCAAGATTGAAGGGCAAACTGGATGAATGTCCCTTCTAGGGAATGGATGAACCAGCTTTTTCATATGCAATCTCCATTTTCAGTAATCCCTGAGAAGCTTATAAAAGCCAGGATGGAGTCAGTAAAATCTCGTCTTATTAACATCCAAAAGGACACAGAGGGGTTTGGATCGCAAGGCTGGTCTGGATGCCAAGTACACCTCTTAAGAACACTCATACTGCCTCAGCCTGCTATAACTTTTGGTTGACACAATACAGTAAAGTTCATGAAGTGGATGAATACAGTAGGTGAAGGAACGAGGTTTACTGGGAGAATTCCCACCCAAGAAAGGCAAATCCAGCTTCTTTGTACGAGAAAGCCAATAAATGTCTTCCCCCCCTGCACACTCTCTTAGTAGAGATTTTTTCCCCTGTTCCCCTTTCACATACTCATAATGACCTGTTGAATCATCTCTGAGATTTGTTTGTCTCTGTTGAAAAGTATTGGTCCTGTGAGAGATCCTCAAGTCAGTTGTGTTTGAGTCCTCTTACTTTTTAGGACACTTGTATCCACTTCGTATGCTAAACTCAGATACAGGGAAATTCTGCAGAGGTTCCCTGTTACATAGTTGCCTCTACACGCTATTGTGGTAATAAGAACTGGCAACTTTTTTTCTCTCGTTAAGCATCTCCATTGTTATGCTTTTGTTTAAAAGAACTTCTGGTTTGTTTTTTAATTTACTGAGGTGCAACTTTTGCTGTATATAATTAGGATGTTGTCTTCAGAATTCCAAAGGAGTTGCTTTATATTTTTAACCCTTTTATTTAACTCATGTCTTTGTGGCCCTTCCTTTGGTTTTGATGGGGATCACTGATGTATTTAAGGGGAAATTCTTCATGGCCTTCTTCTTTTCCTAAGTTTTAAACATGCCTAGAGATCGGTGAGGTGGGAGCACAGCAGGGAGCTTGGAATGTAGATTAATGATTGGCCAGGGATTTCTCCAAGCTTTCTGGGAAGCCTGGGTAAATGAGCTGAACTTTGGGCTGAAGCACTGTTAACCAGCATTGGTGAGGCTCCTTGGCTTGCCAGAGAGAATCTTGCTTTGTCTCAGAGCATTTCTTTGGAGAAGGTCCAGGAAAGAAATAATTCTCCATGATTCAAGAGAGACTTTAAAGGTCTATGCTCTATTTTTTAGGAAACAGGCAGACAAGAACCTAGTGTGTCGTATGCATAAAACGTTTAAGCCTCAAGTCTTTATTGCTCTTTGCTTATTTTATAAAGACTCTACTTTTCTGTATCTTTACTCTCAGTGCCTGTATATTTAACCTTAACAAAAGAAGCGTAGTAAGCTAAACAAATGGAGTGGCGTTCAGTTTGCTTACTTATTTTCTGCCTGAGCAGGTCATGTACCCACTCCTTGTGGCAGAAGGAGCCACAGTTCCTTCTCTGCAGTGCGACCAAATCTGATGCATGTGGACCGTAAAACTGAGCTGGGCAGAATTTGGTGAAGGTGCACCAACCTTCAGTACAACTACCTACAGTACAACTGTAATCTTGTCCATGCCTAGGAGCTCCACAGCTTCCTGGAATCACTGGATTTACTGTGAATGCACCACAACTAATTTTGATGTTTGAAGTCTGCCTGACATGTCCCAAAGTTGATTGCATTCATGGTAGTTCTCTCAGCAGCTGTGCTGGGCTTGTGGGGGAGTAGGTCCTTCTGGATGAGCATCTTCAGGAGAAGGTCATGAGTGAGATAACCAAAAGTCGGACATCCGGAGTACAGTCCTCAAACAGTGAATATATTATTTTTTAAAAAAATTCAGGTACTGTTAATAATAACCTTAGATAGAGCATGTGTAAGAAGAGAAGATGTGAGAAATGTAAATAAGAGGACTTCTTGGTCTACTGTAGACCTTCTTACTGATCTGGGTACTTCCACATCACCTCTCTGCTCTTCTGTTCCTTAGCAGTAAAATGGAGCGATGAGAATAACTTTTTCATGCCTTGAATCTTGTTTTCTGAAATGCTCAGAAATATTTTGGTGAAAAAGGCTATGGATAAAACAGCAATTATTGCCACATTTACCTTCTCTTGATCTCAGAGGAGCCAGCAGAAAATGCAAACGCTTGTGTCACCATGAGGAATGAAGATGTGATAATTTTTAAAATTTACCCTATAAGGTTGCCTTTCATGCCATCTGGAAATTTCTCCAGAAAACTGTCTCCTGAAGCTTTAATCCTTTCCCTGCCTATAGTGTTTTGCCTGGTCACATCATCGGTAGAAGAATACAGAAGCGAAAAAAAGGGTAATAGTGCTGAAAGGGAAATTTTGATGCTTCTAAACCTTGTATCCTACTGATGTCAGTGGAAGTTTTAATTCCAGTTAAGGGTTACAGTTAGTTCTCTGAGTTGCAGAGGTGTGTATTTGGGCAGAGAGGAAAAAGACCAGCAACTGTCCACCTGGGTTCTGCAAGGGACTGAAAGACTTGTGGTTGGGAGGGCAATCCCCCAGCGGTGGAGAAACTTGGCTTTGGCATGATGAGGGGTGCTGAAGTGTTGTTTATAGCTTAACCTCTGGCAGAGAGAAGTGTTCAGGGGGATGGGATTTAGAAGTAGGATAAAGGTGAATCTAAATTAGATGGAAACAAAGGGTGAAAAAGAAGAAGGTGCAGTTCAACAGCAATAGCTCTCTAGATGCCTGTGTTTGTTCTGGAGTTTGTGGTGGAGCTGAGCCTCACCAGCAGCAGTGCTGCGTGTAGTACGCTCAGCGTAAATAAAATCCATAAATAGTTTTGTAGAGAGTCAGGATTTTATTTTGCTTATGAAGTTGGACCTGTTGTGACTGTTGGCTCTGCCATTTCTTTCCTTACCTTATTGGTGGGATAAAGTTGATATTGCTTAGCCCAAATTCACATATATGAATACGCTTTCATCTTTTTCTCTGTTGCTTTGTTTATCTGTCTCTGTCTATCTCTCTGTGCGCCTGCTGCTTGTCTGCCTGCCAGTTTTTTCTTTGTCTCTATCACTTCATCATTGAACCCATCTGTGTAGAAAATGGGATATTTGGCTGTCTTTATTTTTTTCATTATTTTTTTTTATTTGTGTCATTTTGTTCCCTCAGACTTACAAGGATAAAACTCGCACTCCTGGGGGTGCCAGGCATTTCAGATATTGCATTTAGGAGGAGCCGTGATGCTTTTTGCGTCTGTTTGTCTGTCCATCTGTCTGCTGGTCTATAATAAGCTGTGCAGTGAGACAGCAGCTTACTATCTGTGTGTGTGAAATTAGCTAATTGGTGTTAGCAGCAATATTTTCACATGTTTTATAAGCAAAGTGCAGCAAGGTATATAAATGTAGATATGATCCAGAGACACACACACATACACACACACGCGCGCACGCAAGCCTGTCGCTGCTCATGCATAGACGCTCAGAAGTAATTAATGTTAATAAGATTTTAATGTGCTTGTGAGATCATAATGAGGAGAAATGAATGCTCTGATTAGAAAAAGGTAACTGTGTGTGTGTTTTGGCTTAGAACAAGATTTCCCCTCTTTTTTATAAATCACAATTTCAGAACTTGTTTGTGATTGCATCAATCGGTTTTTATTTTCAAATTAGAGGTCTGTTTAGCCATTTGAATGATTAGCCAAATAAATGGGTAAAACCCTGATCATAAGGAATGGTGCATATTATTTTTTTTCCTCTTAGAAACCAATGCTACTGTATGACAGGGCTGGGCAGCCTCATCCTTCTAGCATTACATTTTTTGATGCTGCTTTTAAAGCCTCATCAGAAACTGTGCTCGGAGACAGTGCTCATTTTTTACAAATAGAGATGTTTATCTATAGGTGTCTGCAATGCATAATCAACCACTGAAACTATTGTGCCAAGGCACATTCCTGTTCATCAGTAATGATGAATCCTCAGAGTCCAGATGATCACATGATACCTTGATAATATTTTGAAACAATTAGTTTAAGAAAGCAGAACTATATACATGTATTTTTTTGTTTAATCAGTTGGTTTCCAAATAAGAGAGATGGGAAAGTCTTTGCAGGAAATATTTTACAAGCGAAGATGGTTTTTCATCCTGGATGCTGTGTAGTCACCAGACCCCAGGCTGGCTGAAATCCAGCTGGACACTAGGGGTCCTTCTCTCCAGCAAATCAGTGGAAATATTGTCCAGAGGGCTTTACTTTCATTTGCATACTTATTATTGTTATTATTTTGAGTAATAAAATACATCAAAATATTAAAAAGTTCTTGTTTGATAGTGCTACACAAATTACTTTGGGATAGGGATAATTTTGTTTTATTGACACCAAGAGGTTAAATATTCTTTTTTTAAAAATATCTAGAATTAAAAATGTAAGTTTTAATGTTCCAAGTTCCAGTGTATTCCATGTTGCATACTACCCTCTTCTTTATTTCGCTAGTGCCTGTCTTGAGTGGTGTTTTAAAATGTTAGATCTATGTTTGAATTCATGGAATATGGTTCATTTCCAGAAAGTGCTGAAGTACCACAACAGTGGTTGCAATGAGAAATGGTAGAGCATGGTGATAAGACTGCAGTTTCCAAATTTTGCTGAAGAAAAACCAGTGTCAGTAGATACAGCTTTGACAAGATTTGAAATCTCTGAAGATGATGATGTGACAGTTTGCTTATAGTCAATGAATTTATTTTGGGAAAAGGAAACATCAGGCCTTATGTATATTTGTTTATTCTTCTAAACACTCTTTTCAGCCAGCTTATGTACAGTAGGGCCTCTAACTCTAGCTGATGATTCAGGTAACTCAATCCATGAACTTAATACAGGAACTTTAATTTTCTGGGGTACCTTGGGATATCGTTTGCACATGTGTGTGCATAAGTGTGTCTGTGCGACCGCACTCAAAGCATCACTGAAATCTGAACATCCATGCAGTAAGGCAAAGTATTGCCCAACTGCTGCCAGCTTCCAGGTAAGTTTTATTGACCCTGGATGGAAAAAGGTTACGTCTACTTCTCCTAAGTGCTTATAGTTTGAGAAGTGCTTTAAATTTTGACTTAACATGGTAGCCTGAGCTCTCGCTGTAAGGAAGCAACTCATTTGTTTTAAAAATCATTGATCCTTTCTGTAGATAATTTTATTAGCATCTTTTGAGAAATATCAGTCCCAGTTTAGGATTAGTATTGGATTTAATTAGTATCGAATTCATGGAATACGATTCATTTCCAGAAAATGCTGAGGTACCACAACAGTGGTTGTAATGAGAAACGGCAGAGCATGGCAAAGTGACTGCCATTTTGAAATCATGATGAACAAAGACAGTATCAATAGACACAACTTTGACATGATTTGAAGTCTCTAAAGGAGACTGTGATAGTTTGAACCCCACTTTGAGATTAGTATCCTTTTGCATTTTTTTCATTGCCTGTTTCTGCTTGTTTCCTGTATGTTAACGTGTCAGTCCCCAAGACTGGCTTCCACAGAGTTGAAGAGTGAGAGTAGGAGCAAGGTAAGGTAAACTCCAAAACCACTGAATATTCACCTTGGAGCAGGAAGCAGCTAAGCAATGTGAGGGCGTTTTCTTTAGTTATTCTGTGTTTTAGATGGAAAATGTCAAAGAAAACATTCAGTTTGATGTTCTTGGCAGCAGGCGTGAAGTAGCCAAGCTCCCTTCAGCCGTAGACTGAAAACTCCTTAAGGCTTGGGAAACCAGGGAAGAGCTGAGATGAATTGGCTAAGTGCCTCAGGTCAGTACACAAAAATGAGTTGTGCTGAATCGTTGGGGGACAGCTTTAATTCAGGAGTAAATTAGTCTTAGACCAATGTGGCTTACCTGAATAAGGAGCTACAGGGAGCTCTACTGTTGAATTAGAGCGTCTACTTGCAGCTTCAAGACAATTAAATGTGTGTATATTGATGTCAGACCTTTAGTTGATTTGCCTTAACTTTCTCAACATCCCCATCCAGAGTTGACGTAAGAAATAGATAAACTGTCCCAAGCAATTCATTCTGTACTGGGGATCCAGAACAAAACAAATTTCAATAGCTGCTTAGCTCTGAGGAAAATATCATAATGCCAATTATTGCACTGTTCTGGACAGAGTACTAGTTGCCCTGCCTCTCCATGTTTGCCATTGTTTTCTTGCGCAGTTGTTGGAGGGACCATAGATACTGAAGATGGCATTCTGTTACGGTCAGTTTGTATATAAATAAGCTGCAATATTTGGGAATAGAACATACGAAAGGTAGAGATACTATGTATTTGTGGTGACTTCTGGAATTACTACAAGAAAAGCAAGTGTATTCACGAGTTCTGTTTCTGCTTGGCAACTAGCTGCTTTACTTACATTTGGCTACTCTGGTGTAGGGTTAGTTCAAAGATGAGAAAGAGGGTTTTTGCATGGTTTTCTTGGTTGTGATGGCAGAACAGAATATGGTGGGAACATAGTAATGACAAGCTGCCTTGGGAGAAACTTGGGGGAATTTTGTGTTAAAGGCCTATGCACGATGTGAAAATAGGAGGACGTAATTGTATGTTGAGATTGTGCCCTGAAGAATATTTTAGAGTATGTTTGCCAGACTTTCTCATATTACACTTGTTTAATTTGACTTCGTTCCTAAGTACACATATAAGGTTAAAATGCTATTAATTCATAAAGTTCATAATTGACCAACTGATTGTAAGTTAGTTGATAGAATGTCCATACTAAACAGCTTTGGATTTGCACAGTAAAAACCCTCTGCATAAGCATGGATTTAAAAAATATCTATAGGTTCTAGCTCTACCAGGCCAGCAGAGAAAGTAAGTAATCAACTTGAAAGCTTCATTGGAGAGAGGGCCCTGCTAGCCTCAAAGAAGGTGTGTTGGTTCAAGTGTGCTAGCTGATACCAGTTTATTTCATGTGATCTGGAGACAGAAAACATACATCCTAAAATTGTTAAGACTTAAACTTTAAAAGAACTGATTATCTCATCTTACTTGCCTAATTCTGTATTTATGTTTCTAAATAAGTAGCTACTTTTTCAAAAGTGCTTAATGCCCAGAAGCACCTACTGAAGCTGCTGAATGCAGAGAACTTCTAGTAGCACATGGATTTAGAAGAGCAATTTTAGATACTAGTTTTGAAGATGTTGGCCAGAAGGCTCTTAGGTTTCGATGAGCGTAGAAATTCCAGATAACTGGTGTGACATTTCTGCCAAAACTGTTGTTTTGATAAAAGTTGTATAATTGCAGTAGATGGTATTTACAGAGAAGTAAAAGATATGGATATCCATAGGATACAAGAACTGTTGAAGAAATGAAGTTCTTCACATCGTTCAGTCATCTCTGCTTCTGAAAGTGTCAAAACCTTCTGAGGTAGGTAGGGAAAGACTTTTTATGAACAAGTATGGAAAAACCTAGCCATGGAGGAAGTTCCTATCTTACTCTGTCATGGGATAACTGCCCAAATCTTTAAAACAATGTAGTTGTAGGTTTTTTACTTGATTGGAGTCCTATTTGACTTAGTAATGGGTATTCATGTGAGCCATAGGAAAGTTTTTATTGTTGTTGTTGTTTTGTGTTGTTTTTTATAAGCTCTGTGGTCTCAGTGTTGCTTTGCAGCAGTTCTTATGTGATCTACAGGTTGATTCACACATGAAAGGAAGTAGCTTAATTTTTTGGAAGTTTTGTGTGTGGATATTGGGAAAGATGTTTGCATAGTTGAGGTTTCAAGTAATGTAGAAACAGACAGCACTGACCAACTAGACTGAGTCAGAAACATGAATCACTACGGCATGAATTTGCTTCCTGGTATCTCAGTTTTGTTATCTGGTGGACATGTGTGTCCTGTCATTAGCAGAAGTCCAGTGGCTTCAGGGTTAGCTGTAGTCATCACAGAAGTATACAAAAGAGCTTATATATGTGCTAACTCCTACACTTATGCCTATGTTTACAAGCAGGGCATTTTGAAAGAGTGTGAATGGGTAAGAACTGTTTGAATAATGGGTTTGGGTAGTCGTTCAATTTCTTCTGAAAATGTTAAAACTTAATCTTGTTCTCATTCCCCAGACTGTTCTGCCACTGACATTAGTAGGTTTTTTTACCTATGCCTGCATTAGTGATTCAAGAAAAATTGAAAACTCTCTGTGTTTCCTAGAGCAAGGTATTATGTATCTATTGCCTCAATTTACCTACCTTTAAGATAGGATTGCTATTTTATAACTGCCTGTCAAGCAGATGGAATTTAATTGATGGAAGAGCCTTTGCATTCTGTAATGTGAAGGCCTTTCAGATCTGCTAGGCACTGTGATGTTTGGGACTCGCTTATTGGGTTGATCTCTGCATTATACTTTTCAGTCGTGCTATTTGCAATTCACATGTTGTCAAACACAGCGCAGAAGCATCTCCTCTGGTGTGGGACTCCATATTCTAGATGCATGGGACCACCCTGCTGGCCAGCTGTGTCTTCTGCATGTGATCCTGGGATTCAGATAGAGACCATGGTGGTTAGCACTACCTGCGAGGCTCTATCCCTCCAAGTGAGGTCCTGAGCTCAAGAAGATCTGCCAGTGGGCATCGTATCTGGAGGGACAGCCCAGGTAACATCAACGGCTGTGAGAAGTCTTATGCATTGGCCCAGCTGAGGTTCCTGTCTTCTAGGCAGGCAAAAAGCTATGAAATCTGACTTGGGAAATAACTTCTCTGCAGTCTTCTGTTGCGATACTTGCTACTGACTGGAGAAATCCGTTGAGGTACTTGAACCACTCAAATAGCTAGAAGCTCCCAGCCCTGCCTATGTGAAGATTCTTATCTGACCACATGATAAACATCCTTCTTCGGAGAATTGCCCCAGTCATCTGAACAGCATTTAAGGCAAGTCACGTGGCAGGTGGTAACTTGTTTCTGTCAGTGGTGGTAACCCAGCCTGCTCAGCTCCCAGCAGCTGCTGCCGAAACACTGACCCTGTCAGGTTCTGCACTTTCTCTTGAAGATTGGGAGGAGGCCCAAGGCAGCATAGGGCAGGGATCATGTCATGGAGAAGGTGAGCAGGGAGTGGGACAGAGAGGTGATGGGGTGGAGTTGGACCCTGGATTTGTGGAGGTGAGGAAGGCAGGGAGGGAATGAGGCAGGGACTAGTGCCATGGGGCGGGCCATCACAGAAGGTGGTTTAAGTAGAATCTGCTTTAGAAGATTGGGAAGGTCAGGGTCTGTTTTGGAGGAAAAGAAGAAACACTACAGATATGCCCCTACCCGTGTATGTCTGGGGTTCATCACAGAGCTGGGAGATGTCGTCATCAGTGTTTTGCTACTGTAAGAAACTTCTTTGCTTTTGGATAAACCTGTAAATCTTAAAAACATAGTTGAAACCCACTCATTAGATTTTCCTCTCTCTTAATACGGTAGTTCCATCTTGATAAAAGTGTTTTTAACATAATCATGATTAACTACTGTGTCATGGGTGCAATTGATTTTTAGCACTCTACTTTGCTTCTCCTACCTTTCATATTTTTTTTTTTCTTTCCCTGGTAGTGAACAGATGACAAAAAATGTTGTATTTGCTGCTGATGCTTTGCTGTGACTTGTTGCTGCTATCAGACCAGTTGAAAGGCCTAGCAGGTCCTGTTTTCTATTCTAAAGACTCTCTGTTAGTCTCTGGACTTGATGGGTTTATTTGTAAGCATCTAATGCATACTGAAACCTAAAGGATTGACAGCCCTGGTGTAATGAGTCTATCTTGAAGGATTGTAAGAGCCACTATCACTTCTGGCCTAGATTACTTGTATAAACACATATCTTCCTGAAATCCAAGAACAAAGACGGTCCCTTTCTGGGTTGAAATTTTCTCTTCCTAAGATATATGTACATTTTGCAATGCTTCGTAGCTGTCTTTCTTGTCTTTTGTGGGATTTTCCTTTAATGCTTGTCAGTGATTTTAGCCCTCCTAGAACCTTCAAAAAAGAAAAAGGCCTAAAGAACTCAGGTAGTCTTCTTCCCTGTCCAAATGAGAAGAAACTGCATTTTTTGTTATTCCTGGCAAGTAGTTGTCCAGACTGTTAAGTTGTGAGTCCCACTTCAAGTGATCTATTCTGGCTCTCATTATTTTTGCCATTAAAAAGATTTTTGTTTTGTCTAACCTGAATCTTTCTTGCTTCAGTTTACTTCCATTGCTTCTTTGGCAATTAATCCCATTCCCTTTGCAATAGTCTTTTATGTACTGGAAATCTGGGTAACATGTAGTAATTTTTGGCAATTTTTCGACACTGTTTATAGTATCTGCTTTTATGATCATTCATGGTTTTTTTTCTGAATATTCTTCAGCTACTTCACATCTTCTTAAAAAGCACTGCCCATCGTTTGAAAGTTTACATCTTGAAACTTCTCCGAACTGAGCAGAGCTGAAAGATTACTTCTTCTGTCCTTGGGGCTGCATGTCTGTTTTTACAAACCCCCAAATGATGATTTACATCTTGCTTTGCCAAGATATTGCCAACTTATATCAAGCTTATAATTCATGATAACCCTAGGTCCTTCCTGAAAAACTGCTACCTGCTCAGTTATTCCCATCTTTTATTTGTATCATTAATTATTTCTGCCCAGGTACATTACTTTACGTGTATTCCTGTTGAATCTCATCCAGTGTCTCTAGACAATTTCCTTTATTTGCCAAGGTAATTTTGAATTTTATTCAGTCATTGAGTGCCCTACCAGATTCATGTTGTCTGCAAGTTCAATAAACATGTTTTCTATTCCATCATCTAAGTAACTAATGAAAAAGTCAAACAGAACAAAACTCAGGGCAGAAGCCCAGTGATGCAGTCTTATATTTTGATAATTACTGCGTGGATTCCCATATCCCAATAGTTTTGAATCTATGTGACACCATGACTATGCTTGTTTTGTTCCTACCTTGCTTGTAAGAATATTATATAAGATTGTCAAAGGCCAGAATAAAGTCAAGGTACATGACATTTGCTTTCTACAAGGTTTCTTATCCTGTTGTAGAATGAAATTACGTTGGTTTTGCATTATTTGTTTTTAAATCAGTGTTGATTGCTACTCATCTTTTATATTTACGTGCTTGCAAGATAGTTTGATTCATTGTTCAAGAGTTAAATCGACGGGTCTAGACTTCCGTTGTTCTTTCTTTTTTCTGTTTATTCATCATAGGCACTAGATGTATTTTTCTAATCTTTTCTTCTACAAAGTCTGAAAGTCTGTTTCAGACACTTCTTTAAGGATACCAGGATGAAATCGATACACAAATGACTTGTAAAAGATCTAATTTAGCTAAGTACTCTCAGCTCTTTCTCCTTGAGTAAGACCATACCCCTCTCTCTTCATGAGTATTAAGTGAATTATCCATGTCTCTCCACTTGAAATTTTGAATGAGAGGTGGTACCAAAAAAAAGGTGGTAAGCAATTCAGCCTACTCACATCATCAATGATCAGTTGATCTTCCTCTCCATTGATTAACAGATCCATGTTTTCCCTCATATACCTAAATGTACTAATAGAATGGTTTGCTGTTACGCTTTGTTGTCTTTGTGCTTTGACCATTATGATCTTGTCCCTACATGTTTGTACAATTTTTATACTTACGTATTCAGATACCCTTCTGCTTTCTTCAGGTTTTTTTTCCTATCTTGGGTAGCAGTAAAGAGCTCATCATTTAGTGATGTTAAAAACCTACAATTCTCCTTCTTCCTTCTTTATTGGGATTGTGCTTATGATATTATAATAATTTATTGGAAGAGTGGTTGTGCCTCTTTAACTTCTTTTTTCTTGTAGATTCTGCCACAGATGTTTACCTTCAAGTTCTCCAAGATCATTGAGACCTAAATTCTAGAAGTCCATTGATATTATTTTGCTTTTCTCCCTCTTTCTTTTCTGAAGAAGTGTGAACTTCATAACTGTTGGTTTTGCACAAAACAGCCTGTTCATCCATGCAGGCTAGAGCCCAGTCTAGAAGAAACGTCCCATTGATCTTTACTTTCTGAATTTGGAAAAAAAAAAAAGAAGACCTCAGGTGCATTCCATGAAGATGCTGGAAAGCTGAGATCTGCTGTATTGTTTTCTCCACAAAATGTGCATAATTAATCCTCATCTTCACCAACTCTTTCATGCAAACACTTTGGCTTACTTCACTAATTACATTTTTTCCCCATCATGGCAGAGCTGGTTTCTTTTCCCTTTAACCACTACCTGTAGTTTTTCAATAGGTTTGATTCTCAATGCATTCTGGACCTCAGAGCATGCTTGTGCAGTCTGTTTTGCAAGGCAACACTTCTTTATTTCCTTTTTTCCTCTTCCATATCCTTCTCACAAAGGTTATATATAGCCTTTTATATTTCTATGCGAATTAGCCTATCAGATTTTTGTCATGCTAATTAAGTCACAATCTGATGATGTGTTAAGATTTCTACTTTATTTTTCTATTCACCAAACTTTGTGTGTTATTATACGGACAGATGAGATACTTATCTGGTAGACATTTTATCCTCCTTTTTTTTTCCTTCCCCCTCTAGCAACCTGTTTTCTGTCTTGCTCACTTCCACTTTGGAGGTCCTGACCAAGGGGCTGTTGTTTATACTTAGCTGTTAGGTTTTTCTCACCTGCCCATTTTAGTCCTTGTTAAAAAACCTTCAAGTAGGTTAGCAAATCAGTGCTTGGACATCCTTCTCCTTTTATATGAGGTGAATGTCCTCTTGTCCTGAATAGCATTTCCCATGGTCAAAGAAGTAAAATATCTCCTTGGTGATGCCATCCGTATCCAAGTCTGACAGTTATTTCTAGCATTTATATCGTTTCCTGATCCCTGCCTCTGCTGTGAGGACTGGAAGGAACACTGATTCCTTCAGCATTGCTTATAGAAAATTATAGTAACTTTTGAGCCTTGATGTTCTTCAAGTGTTTTTTGTAGATACTTTTGTATTCCTTATACCCTCTGTGTTGTGTTGTGCCTTCTTCCTGTGTTTGCCTCACTGAACTGGAACATCCAAGAGACTATCCTGACCTCACTTTAAAGCCATTGTCATCTGAATTTACTGACTTAAAAATTGGTTTACAGTATCAATATACTGTATTTTTTTCCCTATACTTCTGGTTTCCATTTCTTTTTTCTTTTTTCATTCCCCCACCCCTTTTTTGTCTTCTTTATAAAAATTATTTCCTCCTCTTAGATGGCATGTTCCTTGTGGCAAGGGTTTGTGTTCTGTCACGTCAGCTATATCTTAATAGACTTGCTGTTCTTCTCTCGGTTTTTCTCAGACATAATTATCTTTTCTTGGTAGCATTTTTGGAAGTTTTGCAGATCAGTGCCATTAGAACCATATGGTTCCCTATAATTGTCCTCTAAAATTAAACTTTTTGTCTGATTTCTGTTCCAGCTTTGTGTGAGTCGTCTCTATTGACTTTATTCACGCTCATTTGCTGTTTCAGCCTATTGTGAACAAGATGAAGGTTGAATGGCCTTTCCCAAACCGAAGTTAGTTAGTTAATAGCCATTTCAGAGCATTTGAACCCTACATCTTAAAGCATTGACAGATTTCTGTGGTACTGAACCTGTCATGTTGCCACCAATGTTTACAGACAGATATTAAGTAGTCCTTGATTTAGTCCTTGGATAGATGGGATGAGTATTGATTATTTGAATTTTGTTTGTTTCCTTTTTGAGTTAATACCAAATAATTGGAAGATTCTAGAGAAAATAATATTTAAAGTGCCTGCTCAATCTAATTACTTATATTAATTCCTTTAGAGACCAGTATTTAAAAATGGTGTTTGGATACAGGTTTCCTTTAAAGTTAAGACAGCTATTTAGTCTCCCTCTGTTATCAGTGGAGAGGAGGAGAAATACCTCTACAGAGAGCTATTCATCCTAAATATATTACAGTTTTAGGATGGGATTAATGGCTCTCTGGAGATGATTATGGTGGCTTCAGTTAGATACCTAACTTTTGGGAAGATAATAGTTGGATTATATGCATCTTAGTCCCATGCCTGATCAGATTTATCTAAAGAATACGTCTACTGTTCAAATATACAACACAGAAAGCTACCATACTTTGTCTAATTTTGTAGGGATGCATGTTAGAATTTTCAAGAGTTTAGAAGAGTTATACTTATTTTAAAAGATTTCCTTTTTTAAACTTTGCTTTGTCTCCTTACCTTTTTCATTGTAACTTGCTCCTTAATTTGATTTGATGTGACGAAACTGTTTGGCTCCTTTGTCTTATGTGGCCTCTTTTTGATGGATCATGTCTTTTGAGACTTCCCTTCAGCCATTTGCAGATAAATACTGTTCCATGTTACTTTCCTCACAGGTTACATGAAGATTAATTAAACACAGTTCTGATTGTATTAAACCCAAAGTCATTATTTTTAGGTGAATACTTGTTCTTGTATTTCAGTGCATTTCATGTTGCAGCCACTAAAAATAAGTGATCCCGGACAACAGATTAGACATATTTGTTGTTTTTTGGGGAAGAGCTAATGTCATTTTGGTGTTGCACAAGTTTCCCTCTTTATCTCTGTACAGCCGTAAGGTGTCCATGACACTATTATTCTGGGTACTCTGTTGCCAAAAAGTTGTCAAAAAATTAGTGGAGAATTCAGAGAAGAGCAACAGAAGTTAAGAGGCTGAAGAGATTGAAATATGAGCAAAGATTACAAGATTTTAATATGTACAGTTTGGACTAAATGATGACTAAGACATATGATAACAATCTACAAGTATTTGAAGGGTGTAAAATATTAAGACAAAAAAGGAATTATTTTAAGATGTTCAGAGGGGTAAAACTCAACAAGGAAAAATTTCAGCATGAATCACAAAAACTTCCTGAGAATTGCATGTGCTGGAGTCATGGAGTGGATTCTGCAAGGCGGTGGTAAAACGCCTATAGTTTCACATAGCCAAGAGATCACACACATGTGCACACACAAAAGCACACCAGTCTTGCGCTGTCCATTTCTCAGCAGCTGCCTAGACCAAGTGATGCTTCAGCAGAGGCTGTTGGGCTCTGTGCAGTCCAGTTGGACAGACAGGTTGGCCTGCATCCCAAATTGGGCTTTCCTGAGGGCTCCTGCAGAATGAGCTGCAGCAGGGAGAGTTCGGTCTGGTGGCAGCAAACTGCCTTCAGCTGCTGTTTTTATGGAGAAGCCCTTTTCCATCATATGGCTGTACATGCACCCATCCATTTGATAAGCGTAGGCAGAATCAAGCTGTCACCAACAGAATATAGGCAGAAGACTCAAGGAAATGTAATGAAGAATAGCATTTTACAATATCCTGGCAAAGGAATGATATGACATGTTAGGTGTTTTCTTTTTCCTTTTACCCTCTTCTTTCATCTCTGTAAGTTGGTGCCATCACATTAAAAACTGTTTTTCAGTAGGCTCTTTCCCCACAACTTGAGAGTCCTCAACACCTATTTATTCATTCTGATAAAGGCTGCAGATTTACACTGTCTGTTTAGTTTAGTTAGGAGGTCCTTTATAATCTTGGTGAATTGTAGTGGACTAATTTAAGTCTAAAAATATCTAACTGTCCTGACCACTGTTTAATCGGGATGGTATTTTTGCTTAGTAGGGACATCTTTACTGTTTACAGCTGGTTTTGCACTCATAATAGATACAGACAGAAGGAGTGAGGACTACAGTTCTTGCTCCCTTCTCTGCCCTCTGTTCCTCATTTTTATTTTCTTGTGTGCAAAACCATCATGCGTGCCAGCTTGGGAAGCTGGCATCCCTCCTGTTAAGACCAAACTTGCTCTCTGTTGCAGTATAAATAGTGCTTGCTTCCAACTTCAGAGCAGTACCCAGTGTTGCATGCGTACTGTAGCTCACTGAGAAGCAATAGCTGTATTAAAGGGTTTTCTGTGTGTAGAAGGGTTTTGTACTTGTGCCTTTGAATTCACTGGACAACTCCGAGCACACATCTGGGGATAGGCCTTTAAGCTTGTGTAATATTATGTTACTGGAATATGTCAGTTCTGGAGTGGCTCAGTTTAAGAAGGTCCTACTTCACTGGTATGTACAGGAGAAAGCAAACCAAATGCCATTCTTTGTAGTACTCCAAATATAAAGCTGGGAGCATGCCCAACTTTGGTAATCCTGCGTTATCTGTAAACCGCTGGAAGCAGATGAGGAAATGGCACCAGGTGAGCCAATATGTTTTGAAATGTCATTTAGTTTGCTAGACTGGGGCTTTTGATTTGATAACAGCACCTTGTCTGCTTTGTGAAAGTACCCGGCTGGGCAAATGAGACCATTTAGTCAGACAGACACCACAGAGAATGGCTGTTGGGGAAGGCTGAAGAGATGGGCTATTTTTGATTACGGAAGAGATGACTTCAGCAAAGCCACTACAGACCTTACTGACAACACGTGAAGTTTCACCATGACCTCACTAGTCCTGGTGCTCTTGAAAAATACCCTCTGAAAGTTACGCGATAGAAAGCAGACACTGTCTTGCTAAGACTCACTAGAACTGTTATCTTCCCAATTGAAAATGCTGAGCTGTCTTTTCTGGTCATACTCGTGGGAAGAACCATTATCATCCTTGCCTCTCTGGCACATGTGGCCAGCTACAAGCTAGACTCTGAAGAATAAGAATTCTTTTATCTCTGTCTGTTGCATTTCATTTTCTGAGTGTGGATGATCTGTTTCTGCACCATCAGTCATCGTTTAGCTTTAGCCTGGACACACCAGAGCAAGTGTTGCAAAGAGGGATGGTGGGTTTTAGAGTTATGCTGTGCTGCTACAGATCATGTCACCTCAGTGCGTAAACAGTCCAAAAATAAAACCAGCAAATGACACAAAAAGGAATCCAGTTATATTTTTATATCTCATTAAGTTTCGCTCCTCCTTCTGGTTTTATTGGCAGAGATATCATTGCAGTGTACATCTCCATCTGAGAAGAAGTGAAAAGATTTACAGTGGTTGTGTGGGTGGACACTTTTTTTTTTTTTTTTTTTTGGGGGTTTTTGGGGTTTGTTTTTTTTTTTTTTAAGGTTGAACTTGATGATCTCAGAGGTCCCTTCCAGCCATGGTGATTCTGTGATTCTGTGTCCCTGCCAGAGGATATCACTCTCGGAGCAGCAGGAGGGGAGGTGGGGAGTAGCTGAGGATGCTCAAATTGTTGGTT
>NW_015091072.1:5971000-6060517 GCF_001431845.1 Calidris pugnax
AAAGATTTACAGTGGTTGTGTGGGTGGACATTTTTTTTTTTTTGCTATGGGGATTAAGTGGGAAGAGGTTTAGGATCTCCTACATCTGTGTGTCATTTGAGGAAATCCTTATTTTATCATGTATAGAAAGCAACTGCTGATTTAAGATTTGTTACTAGTATCCTGCTCAGGAGTTCTTTATTTAGGTACTCAGCTCAAAGAACTGCTGTCCCAAGCTGTCATTTAACAGAGAACATTGCTTAATATTGCTGTGAGCCAAAGATATAGTTGGGTGGACTCTCCTTTGAACCCTGAACTTTTCCTGCGTGGTAGCGACAGACGAGTAGAGGTGGAAAAAAAGGTGAGATTCTGCCAACACAGACTTTGGGGTCAACACTGGTCTGTTCCCAGAGTTCTGCATGGCCTTGATTTATGACTGCAGAGTACTGGCTCCAAAAGTTTGTCCTCTCCAGTCCCCACGGTTCAGTGTGAGATTAATAATTAATCAATACTGTTATCTTCTGTTATTCTGGGGGGTCCTTGACTGCCTACCCCTATTCTCCAGGGGTTAGCTAAGGCGTGGCTAGATGATTGTGTTGGAACTTGACCTGGGTTCTCCATCCAAACACCTAATGCAGCCCAAGTCGGGAGAGGCAGTGGGAAACAATACTGCATACCTTTGCTTTTAGTACACTTAGGTCCACCGAGCAATTCCTTACCATGAGGTTTGTTTGGGTTTTTTCCTTAGCTTTGTGCTGGAGTCCTCCAGCATGCTCAGCACCTATGCTGTTAATAGCTTTTCTGGAAATTAATTATGGCTGCCAGTATTGCCAAGGCCCCATCCAAGATATGTTTCCACATCACATTTAAGTTTATCCTCAGATTATGTTCCAGTAAACTTTCCTCCTTTTAAGTTGGAATGGACAACCTTTCTCTTAGGTTTATCTGTGGTAAATGTTTTAGCTCTGTCAGATTTTGATCTTGAAAAAGTTGTTTTCCAGACAGTAGCTATGAGCTTGATAGAATGAGATTTATTATGACTCTTTTTATAGCTATAATTGTCTGCTTTAAGAATTCTGTTTGTTTCATGTCCCCTATTTAGGATTTCTATGTGGTTATTTATACCATACTTACTGGATCTGGGATGCATGCGGTAAGGGGCATGACTCTTGGATCTGTAAACATGATGTTGCATGGAAAACTTCAGTTTGCATTTAGTGAACTTCTTCATATAGTCAATATGAGGACATTGCTGAGAATATGAGCTTTGGCAAGTAGAAGTATCAACTTTTTTTTTTCTTTTTAATACTTAAAGCACTGAACTAAAGCACACTTGAACTCAGTAGCTGGAGAAAAACGTGATTTCTGTAAAGTCATTTCTGTAAGCTGATATTGTAAGATGGCCTTGCAAAGGCCAAAGAATGAGGTATTCCCAGTGAAAGAGTTAAAAGAAAAATTTTAATTACAGAAATCCGTTGGTATCTACAAGTTGTGACTATTCTTTCTCTGAAAAAAAAAGTGTGTCTGTCACTTCACTAGAACAGACAAAGGCGTATAAGGAAAACAAAACACATTGCATCTGGGAATTAAAAAAGAGTATTTTAACTCTTTCCCAGTGAAAGAGTTAAAAGAAAAATTTTAATTACAGAAATCCGTTGGTATCTACAAGTTGTGACTATTCTTTCTCTGAAAAAAAAAGTGTGTCTGTCACTTCACTAGAACAGACAAAGGCGTATAAGGAAAACAAAACACATTGCATCTGGGAATTAAAAAAGAGTATTTTCTTTGTTCCAAGTAACCTATACTGTTAATTCTAAAAATGAAATAGAATATTTTTCTAAAAACTTAGTATGCAGCTCATGCATTTCCATGGAATGTCCTTAACTATTCACTGACTCACTCCCTATTCATTTATAGCTAATATATGGCACTTTTATTGTGGTTTCTAAAGTATGGAGGTTATGTGAGTCAGATGCAATTTAGAATAGAGATTAAATAATCAAAAACATACTTTGCCAAAAATACTAAAAAAAAGGAAAGAAAGCATTCAGTGTTCTCAAAATATGAAGTGCTTTCTAAAAAGACTTTTTTTTTCAATAAATAAGAGGGAAGAAATGTTAATATAAACCTAAGTGTTTAGCAGACATCCGTTTACTTCCTTCAAGGAGACAAGGGGTTTTAAGATTTTCAGAGCTCATGAGAAAGGCACATTCTTGAGCACTTGCACCAAGGACGTGAGGGAAGCATTTTTCCTTGAAAACTTTCAGCAAGAAGACATAAGGTTAGAGGTGGCATGAAAGATAACTATCTTGAAGATTTTAATCAAGGACAGTTTGGAGAATGTGGGCGTTTGGATCTCTCCTTCAAAAGAGGGAAAAAAACCCCCAACCAACAACCGAATACCTCTCTTCCTACCCTTTCTTTTCTTTTTCTTTTTCTTTTTTTTTAAGCAAATTTTGGTTCTCATAAAGTTTTTTTTTTCATTTATGATACAGTGTTAGTAAGGGCAATTGTTATTTTTTTGCTGTGACTTTGAAGTTCTTTTGTTGTGACAGCTGCTAGGCTGGCATTTCCTGGACATTAGTGGGATAGGATGATAGCTTGCCTGCTTCCCTTCTTTCTGATGGATTTTCTCAGAAAGGATAGTGAACTGTCAGACTCAGATTCCTGTATTAAAATAGTAAAAGGTGGACCAGAGTGGCTTAGAGTTGAGAGAAACGGGGAGATCCAAGGAATTACCAGGTTTTTGTAACATAGTCAGCAACATGATCTACAGACAGAATCAAAACAATGCCAAAGTTAGAAATGTGTATTCATCCTTTTGCTCTTCTTTTTTTTCTTTCTTTTTTAAGAGTTTGGTGCAGCAAAAAATGATGCTGGTCTGTCAACCTGATACCAACCTAAGTAGAGGCCGCATTATAATAAATGCTTTTTTTTTGATATGAAAAAATAACATACTGTTGGTTTAAAAAAATCCCAAGCAGCCTTGCACAGAAGCGTTTTCAACAATATATTAAGCCCCATATTTTTCAATTACAACTGGGTTCTTCTTCCTCTGCTGATCTTTTTTTAATAACCAAAGGAGCAAATATGTCTTGGTTTTGAGCTTTAATCTGGTGCTTTGTGTACTCTGACGACCTCCTAATCACACTCTCTGTGACATGTCAATCTACTGCTATGGAAAGTGGGTGATTTGGGCTGTCATGAAAATGTTGATATGCTCATATATCCTGTGCACTTAGGACAGAGGAGTTCAAAGAAATGCATTAACCAAAGGAATGAAATGTTATGGGAACCCATAATTCAGCTACTGAGTGTCCCTTTCCCAGTTCATGAGCGGTTCTTTATCTGTGTTGTGACTTTGAATGTGAGCACCAGGTGTGAAGATTTCTGTTTATTTTTATTTAAGCAAAAACAAACACAAAAAATTTCAGAGCTGATGCAGGTGATGAAATGTAAAGATGTGTGATGGGTTTAGTAAATAGTCAGGGTGCATATGTCTAAACAAGAAAGGAGATTGTAGAACGCGGTTTTAGTTTATAATGCTCTCCTTTCATTACTATATAACCATCTGCCTCTCTGGCATGTTCCTTAAAATCTGGTGAACTTACACTTCAATTTGTAACCTTCAATGTTACACTGGTGTTTCCTCTGCTGAGCTAGTGGAATCATCCACATGACAAGGTAAATGCTGGAAACCACATCTACAGTTTTATTCTTTATAAAAACTAAAAGATAGGACTGGCCTTCGTTATCAAATGGAGACCAGTCTCGTATGCAATTTGAGAGGTATGTTGTGAATGTGAGTCTGAGGAAGAGGATCTACTCCTTTTGGCACTGATAGGACTTCTTCTGTGGTCCTAGATGCGATACCCAACTGTTCTGCCTGGAATTTCCCATCTGTAACATGTAGATAATGATACTTGCCTCCCTGGTGAAGATTATGACAGTTTGCGAATGTATGTAAAGTTCTGTGCAAATGCAAAGTGTTGTAAATAAATAAATAAATAAATAAATATATATATATATATATAAATGTGCGTCACCATTAAATTGAAGACTGTCTAAGCAAACAGTTTTACCTTCATAATCCAGCACCTTTTATGCTGTTGTTCAATGAGTGGGGCATAGATTTATGATATTGTGGAATTGTCCTTGTTTGAGGAAGGCGGGGTCCACCATCTTAAATACACTTTTCTGGTCTTCCCTGAGAAACAGCATCACCATTTAAAATTTACCACTGAACCTTTCTTCTGAAAGTTTTTTCTAAGGTTTTTCTTCATCTGTTCAGTTTTAGCAAATGAATAAGAGATTTATATTTCTAGGTCTGCATCTCAGTCCACTCTTGACTTGCTAGGAATTTTGGAGAAAGTTAATTTGACTGCTGTGTACTGAGTCTTGACAGATCCCCATGGATCTGCCTATGATGTACTGAATACTGTGGTGAAGAAAGCAGAAAACTTGTCCATGAATACAGAGTTGAGGACTTAAAATCGCTGTTCTGCTTTTCTTGTAAATTGGTTACATGGATGAAAACAGATTCATGATCTGATATGTACTTGCAAAGGATGCAAACATACAGTGTTTTAATCATTGGCATGCCTCAGTGAATATACGTTGGTGTTTTTAAGAGTGGTGAATGTTTCTTTTTGATGCATGTTCTTGGACAAAGGCTTAAAAGATCAGGAAAGCCAAACTCAAGTTAGTGGGTTTTTTGGTTTCGTAGGGTTTTTTGTTGGGTTTGGTTTTTGTTGGGTGGGTGTGCTTTTTTTTTTATTATTATTATTATAGATGCTTTTTAAAGAAAAGGAACTTGAAGCTCCTTGCCTCGTCTGTTCTTGAGTTGTGGTGTACATGCTTTGAGGGTATAAACCACAGAGGAAGTTGGGATAAAATAGCTACTTAAAAAGAGATTAAGGGATTTACTTCAGTGCCTCTATGTGCTGTGATTTAAAGGGAGAAGATCCTAATTTTTCATATTGCAGCTACTTTTATTGGTTACAGGTTTTAACTTCTTGGAAAGATTGTCAGATATTCCTATCAGCCAATTTTGGGAGTTAATCCAGACCAGTCAACAGAACTGTAGATTGTACTTGATTTCTTGGTAATTTTAAAAGCTTTTCGGTGTCTAATTTCTCCAGTGTAACTCACTAGTCTTATGCCACAGATGGTATTGATCAGCAAGAGTAATAGGTAAGTATTCTTAAACTCCATTTTCCAGAGACAAAAAAATAAATACATTGAAAATGGGGGTGTGGAGTGAAGAAGGCATTACATAAACCAGAATTAAATACAGAATGATCACTCCAGGTCAAAAGACTCTTGAAACTTCTCCTTGTGGTTAGTTAATATTTTTTTTCCTGTGGAGTTATATTTGGGACAGGAGCTGAACTTTGTCTTCCAACTTGCTTTGCCAGCAATGATCAGTGGGGACACAGTTTTGCAAATCTTTGAGTTTGTTGGCACCTTCAGAATTTTACAAACATGGTACTTAATAGACTATTTTTGTAGAAGTTCTTGGTGTAGAAGTTCTTCTTTTCTGGAAACTGGTTTCTATGTGACAGATAAATTGAGGATGGTATGATATTGGGCAATCGAGATGGAAAGCTCAGTACCGTTATAACTTTCATTAAGTGGAGGGTTTTTTAGTAATCCCTTAAGAACAAAATTATATGCCAGGTAGTAGATACTTGCATTTGAAAGGGTTTTCTTGGTGGGTTCTTATTCACTTTTATCTGCCTATCCTGTATGAAAAACAACTTGAACCTCCTTAAGTTTTGTCTGACAAAAGCTTGACTCTAGAATTGTTCTCCATTTGTACACATTTATTTTGTCTTTTTCAATGCCAGCTCAGTATTTCAATAATAGATTCAATCATGCCTGAAGTTCTTACAATCCATTTTCAATAGTGGATCATCCAGTTAGGATTTTTGTGAGGCTTGATTTGTCTTAGGATCAGAAATACCAAGGTCACTTTTGAAAATTAGTTGTAGCTGCCAAACTAGCTTCAGTTAAAGTTTGGGAATTGTATGCTGTGGCTGATTTGTTCTCCTAAATGGAAGAGGGCCAGGAGATGAGTTTGAGTACTTGACTCCCAATCTTCTATGCAGTTTGTGTGTTAACTGTCCCTGTGGCTCCACTTTGTACTTTCTCAAATAATTCTGTTCAAGACAGGTCTGCTGTAGAGACATTTAGCTCTGAGCGGTGTGGATACAAGCTAGTCTCTGCCACATAGGCTTAGGAGGTTTAAAACTGTTTCATGTCGCTGTAGAGACATTGTGTGACCAGGAACCAATTGCATGATGCAAAAGAGGGAGACAGTCCCATTGTCTTCAGTAGTTTCAGTTAAGAATGGAATAGACTGGGTTGGTGACAATAAAGATCCCATTGAAGTGAAACAGTAATGACTTCTTTTCTGTGCCACATGTGCATTGAGAATTGGCTCTGACATGCACTGTTCGTAGGTGTGTTCTTTCATCAAGAAGGCAGAACAGCAGCAGATCTTGCTGACTTGAAAGATGCCTGTTACCACATTCACTTCGCTGTTACTGAGGCACTCTACTGCCATTTGGGGATTCTCAACTGAAGTTAAAGGAAGACTTTGAGGACTTCTCTGAGTGCTATAAAGTCTATACTGTGCTAGTGACTTTGTGGGCAAATGAAAGCTCTAGTTTCCTCTGTGGACTCTCTGCTTCCAACATTAGTCAGGACAAAGTAGGTAGCCAAATAATCAGATGTTTGCTGTCAGCCTGCCTTCATTGTCTATGATGATTTTTGCTTGCTGAGAATCTGCCTGGTAAGGCTGAATCAAAATGTGAGGTTTCTGTGTTGGCCTATATGCATTACTTCTGTTCATACCCATTTTGGGCAACACTTTGTCCTGTCTGTGAAAGGGAAAAGAGAATTTGATTGATCCTGTGAACATAGTTGCTTTCTTTCCTCCTTGACACATTTCTGTTTCTTAGACTAGGTTGAATATTCCTTAGTGGCTTCCTGTAGAAGGCATTCAGTGGTAAAAATGTTTTCTTTCTTGGGAAATGTTTAATAAATATGAATAAAAATTCAACACAATCCAACCCCCAGTGGTTTTTCTCATGTAAGTTTTCATATTTCTTAAATTTCATTGTAGTTGCTTTTAACCAAAACCAGCTAGTTTTAAGTGTAGACTTAAGCCCACATTAAGGTCTAACTTAGTATTTTTGGTCTAGAGTTTGGACATCAGAGTGTGTGATGCCCAGAGAAATATATAATTTATTTTTTTTTTTCTGTGTAAATTAAACCCAACTTGATGGATTAGGTGGGTTTTGTTTTTTTTTAACGTATGTTAAATATGGGATAGTAGTGGTGTTGGAAAACAAGTGAAAAGAACAAAAGCTTTGGATTCAGGCTGGCAGACTGTATTCCAGACATCTTAAAGTACTATTTGAAGCTTCTGGAAGGTTTAGCTTGAATATTAGGGCTCAGAAACACAAATAAGAAAATAAATTTAGAAATATTTCAGGTTAAATCTTTTCAATCTGGTTTTCTCAATGCTGCCTTCCAGCATCTTTTGTTTTCTCTTTGCATTCCATTCCCTAAAAGCCTTTTCTACTTTCAGAAGCTGTTTAAATGCTTATTTTATGACTAGCATAATAGCCGAAGTTCTCCAACTGTGGGGACACTGAAACTAATGGTATGCCCTTCACTGCAGATCCCTAAAAGTCTGGGAGAGAGCCACAGATGTGAAAAATAGCTTCTGTGCATGTATCCTATAGCTTTTGTCCAATATGGCATAAGTTTAATCCATAACTAGCCTTGGCCTTCAGCACCAAATGCCCTACCAGCTAGGCTTAAAAAATAATTGTTCAGCCTTCAGTAACAGGGACCGATACCCCTCTTACCCTCAAATTTACTAACAGAACTTCAGTGTGGTCAGCTGTGCAATGCTGACAGAGAGGCAGAGCTATTATTTTAATTTCTTAGATGAGGAATTGGAGCATGGTGAGATTGCCACTTGCCAAAAGTAACAACATATGCGCAGAGCCTCTGGGTGAACCTGATGCTCCACAGCCTATGGCTAGTGCCCTGGAGTATTGATCATTCTTTTATGGCAAACTATTACTACATACTACATGTGCCAAGCTATTGTGGAGAGGTCTATCACAGCCACTCAGGTCATCTTTTATGCTATTCTCTTACTCTTAGGGAAAAAAGAAACAACATCTTAAGTTGTGTCTGAATTGAAGTGAGGTTTCTCTGTTTATACATTGAAACATAACCTGTTTGTATAGGGGAACTTCAGAAGAAATCTAATCTCTACAAAGTTTTGAACTTCACAGGTCTGTTTGGTACCTTTACAGAGTCTCTTTCAACCATACACCTTCTTGAGTAAAAATAAACCATAAAGTTACTGTAAAAGGGAATAGATCGAGATGGGAACAGTAATTTCCTGCCCAGGTGAGACACATGGATGGCAATTTAGGGATCCAGTCAGGCCCTGATCTTGGAAGCACCTTTTGGCTATGAAAGAAGAGAGGAAACAGGAGACTGAAACCTATCTTCGTGTTGTCTCTTATTAAATGAAAATAATGGAAATGAGAAAGACATCACCAACTGTGAGTGCAAAAGGCAGGATGTATATTACTGGACATCTCTAGACCCCTCATAGTCATACCCAGGTGTCCTCCAAGGTGTGAGATGAAACGGGAATGTAAAGTCTAAGCTCTTGATTATCTCCGCCTTCCCTTTGCCTCCCCAGGCTTTTGTTTTCAAGAAGCCAAAAAGGAACTGAGATTTCAACTGTATTGTTTGAAGGCTAAATCAGAGGACTTGATCTGTGATTTCCTCCACTCTATCCCTCTGAAATGAATGCATGTGGAAAAAATTGGATCTGGTGAAAAGCCACCTGTGCAGCCTTTGTAAGTAGGTGAAGGGTTGGCCCTGCAAATGCTGACTTTGGTACTGTGGCCTTGTTCCAGCTGTCACTGCAGGACTGATAACTTCTGAATTAGCTTTAATAGCATTGGGCCCAATATAAACCTCTGTAATACTTCCGAAGTGCCTAAAAATTCTTGTGATGATTCATAATGGCAGCTGGTCCCCCCACGTTTCCTGTCAAGTCCTCTCTGCCTAAATCTCCCTGTATTTACAGGGTGCCAGAGAAAGCTGGCCCAAGCCAAGGTACTCCTGGGCTACCTGAAGGTCTGTTTGGACCTCTCTCTTCCCACCTTACCTGTTTGAAAGAAACTTATACTTACTTTAAAATTTCCTTAGCTTTCCAGTGAAGCTTGGTAGCCAGAAAAAGGACTTGAAAACAAGTGTGTGTGCAGATGTACTTGGAGAGAAAATTATCACCTCAGAGAAACTCACATTTAGTCATTATATATGGTAATACTGACATTAGTGGAGATTGCATTTTGTTTCAGTGTTTTTAAGGGGTTTTACTAGATTTTATTAATGATTTCCTGGGTTTTATAGCATTCCTTAGAAAAATTGCCTGTTCAAAGTAACAGAAACTTTGAGAATCCATTAAGAATGGTCTGTTGCCTTACAGTCAAGTTGCTTTACCTGAGATGGAGAACAACCACATTCAAGTCCTATTTTTGAATAAGACAGTAAGGTCTTGTCTCTGATCCTCACAGGTCTCAGATGAAGTCTGTTTTATCTTTCTTACTCTTTTCATGAAAAAAGACTCAGGAGAAGGTTGTTCTCTTCTGGTCCAGAATGGGAAAAAATGACACTGTAAAGTCTTTTGGAACAGAGGGATAATTCTGCTCTGGTCTAGAAGATGCTGAAGCAATGCTTTCGGTATTAAAGCAAAAAATGTTTCATAAAATTACTATATTTTAAAACAAGAAAGAAAATCCCAGCTTCTGCTCTACTGCTCATGAGGAGCATTGTCAGAGTTCTTTAAAAAGCAAAATCATCATAAATAAGGACTTCTGTTTCCTCCAATACTAAGTCAGAACCACATACTAAACAAAAGAGAAAATAATTAAGCCCTCAAGCTTATGAAAATTTCTCGAGGGGAATGTCTGTAGGGAACTACAATGATTTGAGTGAGTGTGTAAGTGAAAGGTGTGAAGAGACAGACCTGCTCACAGGATCCGGACGTCCTGACTTCATGGGCGAGCAGTAAATCTTTTTATTACACAAGCTGCGAAGTGCGCGTGCACTGAAAATTGGATAACTTTTTCTCCCACTAGTATCTTTCACTTCTGTTACTTTTAACCATATTAAGTACAAAAAACTGCAGACAAATGCAATTTTTTTTTCAAGTTGAAGACATTTCTTTATAAGAGTTTTTCATTGATGTTAATAATCTACTTCTTAAGTATCATTCTATTTGTTAGCATTCCTTGGACTGAGAAGGTGGCAGTGCAGTTTCTATATGGTAGTATGGTTTCTATATCTTATGTCCACTGTCCTTACCTCCTGCTCTGAAGTATGTGATAGGATTGTGCTTTTTGTTTTGCAATGGTGGTTTAAGAGGAAGGTCTGTCAAGTAAGATCCCCAATGAGGTGCAAAGAGAGGAAAATATTACTGAATGAAACATTTACATACTTCAGAACTGTTATGTCTCTTAGTCCATTTTCTTTTCATAATGCCCAATTTGTAATGACTGCAGGCAAAGGCACAGTTATAATTCTCCAGTGACATTCATTTGGTCTTAGTTAAGTAGGGATTTTCCTTGAAACCACTATCTGCACCAGAAGAACATGAATTTGGAAAGGGGAATGAAACACTATGAAAATACCCTTTGATCTTACCAAAGTAGAATATCACTCATTTACGCGCTGTTTGCTTGTATTTTGCTATGTTAAGGTGTATTTATAATCCATTCAGAAATACAATTAAGAAGTTATTCGAATTGCACGGAGTTTTCAGAATTTAGGGTGTGGAGAAATCAAGACAATGTTTTATTGCCAAGGGGAGACTGGCACTTTTCTTTCTTACTGCTTTTATAGCTGAATGCTGAATTTCACTGAATTTCACTGAATTTCTAGAGTTGGAAGGGACCATAGAGATCATCTAGTCCAACTCCCCTGCTGAAGCAGGATTGCCTAGAGCTAGAGCATGTTACTCAGGACTGCATCCAGGCGGGTTTTGAAAATCTCCAAAGAAGGGGACTCCACCCCCTCCCTGGGCAGCCTGTTCCAGGGCTCTGCCACCCTCACTGTGAAGAAGTTTCTCCTCATATTTGAGTGGAACCTCTTATGTTCCAACTTGTGCCCGTTGCCCCTCGTCCTCTCGGTGGGAACCACTGAAAAGAGTCTGGCTCCCTCCTCCTTCAACCCTCCCTTGAGATACTTGTAGGCGTTGATAAGGTCTCCCCTCAGCCTTCTCTTCTCCAGACTAAAGAGTCCCAGCTCTCTCAGTCTCTCCTCATAAGGGAGATGCTCCAATCCTTGAATCATCTTTGTAGCCCTACGCTGGACTCTTTCCAGTAGTTCCCTGTCCCTCTTGAACTGGGGAGCCCAGAACTGGACACAGTACTCCAGTTGTGGCCTCACCAGTGCAGAGTAGAGGGGGAGAATGACTTCCCTTGACCTGCTGGCTACACTCTTCCCTATACAACCCAAGATACCATTGGCCTTCCTGGCCGCAAGAGCACACTGTTTACTCATTGTCATTTTACTGTCCACCAGGACCCCTAGATCTTTCTCTTCAGTAGTTGCCTCTAGCGGGTCCACCCCTAACCTATACTGGTACCTGACATTTTTCTTCCCCAGGTGCAGGACCCTACACTTTTCCCTGTTGAACCTCATGAGGTTCTTCTTTGCCCAGCCCTCCAGCCTGTCCAAGTCTCGCTGTGTGCTTTGTACATTTGATGGACCTTTGGTAGAGGCAGTTTGTCTCCCTGGTATACATATTCTACATTGTACACTGATGTCTCACACAGCAATAGAAAAAAAAGGAAAAAGCAATAAGAAAAATGGTGAAATATAGATTGGGAGGGGGTAAAAACAGACATGCTTGTGAAACTCTGAACGTTCATAGAGCATCTCAGGAGAAATAGTGAAACCCAGATCTCTGCTTAGCTAATTTTATTAAAAAGGACTAGATTTCACATGGGTGGTACATCAAGTGGCTATATAGTATGACTTAAGTGGATGTTGGAGGGGGAATGCACAGTATCTTGTAATGATGGAGGAGCACATATTAGACATTCTATTTTCTGCATATGCTAGTATTTTTTTGTCATAGGTATTGAGTTTATCTTAGCTGACCCACGCTTTTAAAAAAAATGATGTCCCTGAGTTTTCTCCCTTAGAAGCAAAGTGGCATTTTTAATGAAAGTACATTGATCTTCTACCCAGCATTTTTTAAGATTCAGAAAAAGGAAACCTTGAATTAAATATAAAATAAGTGTAAGTGGTCTACTGGTAAACTTTCAGAACTATATTGTATCCTGTAATGTGATTCAGAGGCTTCTGGCAGCTTTTTGAGGAGATGTTATTCAGGTATACCTGGTTATTTATGTACTTTGTGCTATGCAGTTCAGTATCTCATTGGTCCACAAGGCATCCGTAGTAGGGGCAGTACTGCAGAAAGCCTTACAAGTTCCACCTGTGTGGGCATGAAGCATCTTGTGAAGAAACCAGGACATGGGGGAGAAAAAGAAGAAAGGCCAGTGTGTGTTCAGATTTCTCTTTGACTTGGAGTTGAGATGTGCTGAGTGTTTCCTTAGGAATTATAATGAAGACGTGGAACCTCTGCCCTTAGCTATAGCTCATACCTCTGTGACCCAGGGAAGCCTGCCTTTCCCTTTCTGACATCAGCTTTTGGGAATAAGCCAGTGGGAAGAAGTGCATGCAGCATAGAGCTCCTGAAGCAGCATCCAGCCTCTGAGAATTAGGTACTTGCCACCTGTGCAAAACATCTTCTAGACCATCTACTATAAAGAGAAGAAAGCTAGTCGTGGGTCCTATTCTCTTGCAGACAGTAACAGAATAGCCATTATCTTTGCTGTAACGCGGGGCCCAGCCATGTGTGTGGTATCAGAAGTTCCTTCCTGGTGCTCAGCATCCTTTCTCTGAGTGCCGGTGAGGAAAGATCCCATCCATACCTTGCTTCTGCAGTGCAGTCCTCCTGACAGCTTTTGTCATCAGTCTTCCACCTCTCTCTGCTCACCTCCCCACTACCCGAAAAACAAAAACTTAATTTTGTTGGTATTATTGAGTGGGTGGTTTATTATTATGTAGATTTTTTTTTTGTCTGAAGGTCTGTTATTCATTCTGGGTGGAGGTGTTTGGCTTCAGTCACATCTATCTGTCTGTGTCCACATTTCAAGGATTTCCATGGTATTGACATTTCCATTACAGGAATTTGAAGAATGTTCAATTATATACAGACCATGAAACATATTTACTTCTTCTTTTTTTTTTTTTTCTTATGTCTGCCAACTGTTCCCTGCCATACTTTAAACTGGGCTGCTATGACTCTAAGATTTTCATATTTTTTTTTTACATATCTGCTATATTGTAATATATACACATAGTACACATGCAAATAAAAGCTCATACAGTGGCATTAGAAGACAGCACCAGATTTTATCTGCAGGATTATTGTGGGCCTGTTTCTAATTTATATAATATTTTTGTTAATAGCAGTACCTCTTTAAAATGCCCAATAAAATAGTGTAGCATTAATTTAAATAGAAATTTCAGTCATTTTAGATATGCCTCCATTATAACAGGTCAGGCTTTTAACAGATGTCTCAATAACTTTGCTATTAACGGGAATATTTCATGAATTAAAATCAGGCCTCTTTGTCTCTGTCACTCATTGAAATGACCTACATATTTGGCAGATGGAGAGGACTTACTTGTGCATTAGTACTGATGGAGTAGGGTTTTTTCAGTTGTGTATTTTTGGAGAAGAGAGAAAGTTTAACATAAGTTAACATCGTTTATTTTTTATTAATACCATACTTCAGTTGCCCTTTACAGAAAAATCGTATTAGGCACATCTTGCCTTTTAAGCCTAGAAAACATCTAGGACATTTCTCCTGGGCACCAGACTTCTGTCTTAATGTAAACCTTTCAGTGAATCAGGGGACAACTTTTTTGCAAGCATATGGACTAATGCAGCTGGAGCAGAAGGTGCAACAACTCAGTTGCTGCAGAGGTTCTAGATGAAATCTCCTCTGGAGACCTGAGGGCTTCCAAGCCTTTCTGGGGTGTTGATTTTTCTGCTTAAGTATTGCCATTCCTTTTCCTGGCATAGTGAGAGTTTTTCAGCATTATAGTAAGGGTCTCGCTTAAAATGCCTTGCTGACATGTGCCAGCACATGTCTCCATAATTTTTGAAGAATCAAAAAGGACCTCTCAAGTTGAAGATTTCATTGACTCTCATGATGATGTCAGAGCCTGAATCCTGCTGTGAAGAGGCAAACCATAAAGAGAAATTTAGTTTTAGATCTGGTTTGTTTATCTACTGCAAAATCACTCTTTGGCGTCCTGTGCAGTAGTGCAGGTAGAAATGATTGCTTATTATTTTTGTTGTTTGATTGGGATGTAACTAATTACACAAGCAAGTAGAAAAGCTGCACACATAAATGTGCTGCCTGAGCAAGCAATATATCCCACAGTCATTAATCAAGAGATAAAGGACACAGTGGGATTGAGTGAAGTTACTTAAGGGATACATTTGACCGGCTATCCTTGTTTTTAATCTGTATATACTAAAGGCCTAAGTCAAAGAGAGACAATGTTTCTGTAATTTCCATTGACATCAGAGAGAGATGCAAGTTCTTAACATTTCTTCAAATGACACTATTTGAAGTCAAATGTATCAGAACTGTCTGATCAAATTTAATGACATTTGTCCAACAAGTTCACAAAGTATCAAAATTTGGTAGTTACAGCCACTACAGTGTTTTTTTATTGCTGAAGATTCTCATTGTTTGCAAGGAAGTTTAACTTTTCCTACCCAGTGAGGACAGCTTATGGGTCAGTCGGCAGCCAGGACTGCTTTCCCAGTCATTTATGAAACCATAAGGATGTTCCAGGGATAGAAGAGGCAAATCATAAAGGCCTTATGTTATCATAAGCTTGTCCTTTCTAGAATTCTCTACTGTTTCCCAAGCCTACACTCTCTAGGACTCTGGGGATACAGGTGAAGTAGTTTTGTAACGTTGACAATGATAATAATATGTATAATCATAATATATATAACAAATTTCAATTCTTAACTGAACTAGTTGCTTAGTATAATATAAATAAATGCATACAAGGGACTTGGTTTCCCTTCTTGGAGTTTTAGGTCTTTTTTGTAGTTAATTCAAGTTGAATCTGAAGTCTTTCTGGAATCATGGCCTGGACTTCAGACTTAATGTTTTAAAGAGCTTCCAGGGATAGAGGAATTGCCGTCATTCTGCTTTGCCAGCTCTGTTACATGGTTTGCACCTGTGTGCTATCAGAGGAAGGTAACTGAAAAGAAAGCTCAGACCTTTGCAAAGGAAAACAACAATTCTTGAGGTAAAAAGATTAAATCAGTGGATTAATTGTCATCTTACTGGGTATCAGTGTTGTCCCTTAAATAGGAAAAGAGGTTTTTGATTTATTAGACGTTTTCTTGTAACAGGGGCTGGAAACGCATCCCATAGAATAACACTGGATGTTTAGTATTTATGTGTCTAAGTCAAAAAAGAAAAAAAAGAAAAAAAAGTAGTGATGCCCTTTTAGCATTACCTTTTAACTCTTTTTCTTCTTGCACTAAGAATGACTGTAAGGAGTGAGAAAGACACTTATGCAGAGACAACAGGAGAAAGGATGTGGTACATCCTGCGCCCATTAACACTGTCAATTAGCACCATTTATCTTGAAATTTGTCCAGCTTGGAACACAAAGTATGTACATCAGGGTTTGGGCCAGACAGAAACATAGAAAATGATGGTATTTGTGTGGAGACACTAGCCAATGTGGGGGAGAGAGCAAAGTCACACAGTGATTCTTAAAAGAGCTGCATTTTTTGTGTGTGAAAATTTGATTATAAGATGATTCTTTCAACATAAACACAATTCTCTAAGGACTTATTAATGCTTCGGTAGCATAGTGGAAAGAGTCTAGTGCAGTCCGCTTTAATAGCTTTCTGGCTTGAACCCCAATACATAATGTTCTAGTAATAGTTTATGGGTGACTGCAATAAATTGGTAGCAAGTGTTTTCCATTTTTTGGCTCTTCTTATCAGATCTGCTGGTGGAACATTTTGTTCTGAGAATACTGCAAAGGCAATTGATCTGCTTTGGATGTGTGCTCAAGAGTTTTCTGTCTTTTAAAATATATGTATAGATGAGCAGTTTTGCCATGTTCTGAGATGTGCAGTGTAAAGCTGGGGGCCAGTAAAACGTTATGGGGCATCTGAGCAGTGGGTTAGACCCAGCAGGACTACACCTACCCTATGAATGTTCTGCGAGTACTGCCAAAAAGGCAGAGCTTTCCTCCCCACCACCACTTCACTTCCCAATACTTTCATTGTTCCGGTCTTTTAATTCAGCGGAAAATTTGTTCCTGTCCGCGCAAGAATAAAGATCTTTCACATAGGTTCATTTTAAACCCAAATTGCTTTTAGAAATAGAAGGAAACGTGGGATATTTTGCACTTGGTGAGGGAAAGAGCCACTTTTGATTAGAGATGGGCCTGATACAGTCACCTTTGATTTCTACTGGATTTGGAACTGAACTTAATTGTAATTACAGAATGAGATTCCACAGCCTCTGTTATGCAGGAACTGTCCCTCTTGGTCTTCAAATCAATTAATTCACAGCTCTGGATAGTCTCTATAGCTGGCCTAATTGAAACAGCCTGCTTTCATCTCCACTAGAGGAAGATTTTGGTAGCTGAACCCAGATCGGAAATGTCTAGCTGCTTTCTGTGTTTAAGAGGCCAAACAAAAACCATCATCCTGATTGCTTCTGGATTGTAGTCATCTGGATATGATAAATAAAGTCAGAGGTACCAAGTATCGGAGAGTAAGCAAGCATTATCTGTTATCCAGTGGGTTGTGCCACTGAACATCCTGTGCTTGTTCCTGTCTCCATTTTGTTTCTTTAAACAGCTAGCATGCTGGCTTTTTGCACAATCCTGCAGCATAGCTTGTAGATTAAATTCAAAATGAAAATGGGTACATTTCTACAAGATAACATTAAACATATGTAAAATTAAAGGACAGCCGAGTACCTCCTTCATTCCTTTAATCTTCTTCATGTACTGGAACATTTGTTTTATATAAAGGTTATATTACAAAAACACTGGACTTGGGGCAAAAATCAAATCTTAAAGAATGTAAACTAAAGTCTGGAAGTCTCTAAAGCACAGAGTGAATAGATACTCAGGAAATATTTGAAGTAACAGAATGTGGACTTTGCCCAGTTAATGTTAAAAGTATCCCAAACGACAGCAGGGGAGTCAGTTTGGTTGTCATACAAAGCTGCAGAGAGAGCTGGAGATGAACAGAAAGTACTGAAAATCTGGCCCTGAAACAATAAATGGAAGTGCTAAGTGAATGAGAGTGAGAATTGACGAAGGAAGTTAGAAACGGAGAAGTGCAAAATAAGGGTTGTCATACCAGAACCACTTCTAATGGTGTTTACACTGTCATAAGCCTAATAAATGTGGATATTTTTTCTCTGATGCATACTGGCCATATTATAAAAGCATGTTGTGGAAGGAGAAGAGCATCTGAATAAAAGGGTCTGCAAGTTGGACTCTGACCACAGCGATTCAGTGCTACTTTTAGGCAGTTCCCATCCTGCGGCTCTGCTTTGCTTTCAATGCCCATTGTGAACACGACTCTTTTTTCCTTGTTGTTTACTTATTTAACTGGGTTGTTAAGACAATAGTATCAGCTGCTTGGGAGCACTGCCTTGAACAGTTTAATTTCTTATTTTCCAAGGGGAAAAAACCCAACAACCCATATTCAGATACAGTTCTGGGAATCTGTTGCATCTTGCATTTGTGTAAGAGCTGTAGTTTTTCATCTTTCATCCTACGTAACGGAAGACAGTTTTCAAGCACTGCTGCTAACGAGGCACTAGGCTGGCTGTTTCTCTTCACAAGCAGATATCTGTCCCATTTCCTGCAAAGGGTTCTGGGCAGGGTTGTCCAGTAGGTAATTTCCTGTAGTAAACATTGCAATAATTAGAGTTACCGTTCCAGAGCACTGAACTTTCAGTGTCTTTTATTACCATATCGCAGAAATCATACAAGAAGCAACCGCAGTCAGATGCGGCTATTGTTATTAATTCCAATTGTGCTAAAGCAAATATACAATGTGAAAAATGCAGAAACTAGATGGTCTTCTATTTGTAAACATTTATATTATTAATATGCCTTTAAAATATGTGCGCAAGAACAAGCATGCAACTCAAGACCGTAATCCAACAAGAATATTTAAAACCTCATTTACAAAAAAAACCCCAATACTTTCTTGTGCTTCTCTTATTTAGGAAGTCGTTTATTTATTTTTATTAAGGAGCAGGTTTTGTAAGTATTTCTTTAGAAAACTACTTGCATTTCAGACAATCACTAAGGTCTACTGTAATAGATAATATTAAAATGAACAAAATATTTAAATTAGCAAAATTCGGAAATGTAGTGATGTTGAGAATGCACAGTGAGAAGACCTGCAAGGCTCAGTGAGAGTTGATTCAAATTATTTGCCCTGGCTTATAGAGGGCAATATTTTTCTTGATTTTTTATATTTTTTTTTTTAATTTTTGATAGGTCAGAAGTAGTGAATTTAAGAGAGAATGTTATTTTTAAAATGAGAGAAAGTGGGAAGAGAAATTGAGGTGTGTTCCTTTTATGTTTACTGTAGTATTTCTTCACTGTATAAAGTGGTCTACTTACAGTGCCGTGATGTGTTTGGAATAAACAGTAGAGTGCTATATTTCACTGTAAGGTCTGTCTGTAGAAAGTGCTGTCTCTCAGATCAGCTGTTTACATTTTTTTGAAAAAGCTCCCATCTGTTACATCAAACTTGTTAATATAGGTCTACAGGATACAATAACATTAATGCTTTAAGTATCCAAATGAAATGTCAGAGTCCAGTTGCAGATACCAAATTCAAATGTGGCAGTGTCCTGAATCCACCTCTTCTACTAACAGGCCATTTAATAATCCGTCTAAGTATCTATAGATGTCTAAGTCTTTGAAGGTCTGTGAGGGGACAGATGTACAAATGCCGTTACAACATCAAATCCTCACAAAAGCTTTTCCACCACACTAGCATGACCACATAAAATTTGGCCTTGTTTTTTTTTGGCTCTGCAGCTACAGCACCGTCAAGACCTATTTAGAGTGAAAATAGGCTTGGTAAGGGAAGTCTCTGAGCTTCATGCTGTTTCCAGTGAAGTTAAAGGCAAAGTGATGGCATAAATAGAGATATACCTGACTTCCATGTGTATTTTGCCCCTCTTTTGAAAAAAACCCAAACCCATAGACTTCATGGTTTGTTTTATTTCTTTTTTTTGTTATGGTCTGCTTTGTTTCAATTTAAAATATAACCGCGTCCTTGATACTTTTATTTCAGGTATGAGCTACTACAGTTTATTATTACAGTGGCCATCTGACTAGAATGAAGATGTATACCCATGTTTTGATCCTTGTAATGATGGAGGGTAAAATATAAGTTTGTTATATTACCTTTCTTGTTTCTACTCTTTTGTATCCATGGTTTTTTAATTTACATTGCATTGTGAATGAAAACCCTTATCTTCTGTTATGTTTTTTTCCTGCCACTCAAATTTTGCATCAACACAAAAGGTTTGTTCTTCAGTTCGTGTTCAGTATTTGGTCACGTTCATTATGAGGTGTATCTAGAATATACAGATCACATATTATACATAAAATATCATTTCTCACTGCATTTTCCTTGATATGTTATTATTAAGGGCTATTTTTTAGTGGATAGAAACCCAGTCCACGCATAAAACCACATTCAAATGAGCTTTGCACATCTAATCATATCTATTTTTATTCCCAAATCCTCAGTGATCAACAGTAATTTCAAGTACAATGGTTATAAATCATATTACTCGTAAACACAGTGCAACTGGCTAAATAGGACCATGCAGAGGGTTAACAGTCCAATAATAATTAAAATAATCCTCTTCAATTCAGTAATAACTTTGGCCACCTGCCTTCATCCAACCCCCAACACCACCCTCAGTACTCCTTAAAAAAAATATTCATATTACAGACAATCTTGTTTAACAGATTAACATAACATATCTGGAACATTACTCAGATTTTTGGGCAATGGCAATCTGAACATGTTCATAAGTTAAGCTTTTTTCTCGATAGCATCCTGCTGTTAACTCTTGACTTCTTTTAATTGGTGGGGCTCTGTGTTACTGGAAGGTGCTGCCTGTGGTACCGCAGGGAGGGTTATGTAAGTGTGTGCATTGGAGGGACTCTGCTGAACAGAAATACCCAGTGTTTTAAGGGGCTTACTCAGATAAACTCAGTATCGAAAGGACTGAAATTTTACACTCACTTTCAGATTTGAATGGCCGTGATACCTATGCAAGAGATTATTTTAGTCATGATGGTGGATTACATAAATATGGATGCACAGGTGGACGTGCAAGAGAGATGTTAAAAATGCAGGATTTTTTTTTTCTTTAAAAAATTAGAAGCTGTAATGTCTCTGTGTCAGGAACACTAACGTAATCGTCTAAGCACAAGACTGGAAGCTCAGAAGCCTTTTCTTTTCTTCTGTTCTCTATCTCACCCCGACTCATTTTTCAGATAGCTTTTTCTCACTTATAAAGTAGACATTGTGCCAGTGAGATCTGTGATGGACAGTGTTTGGGGCACCAGTTATTAATATTGAAGTATGATACAGTCTTCAATTTATTGCCCCTTTATTTTTGGGTGACCAGACCTAGACAGAAAATAACTCTCTGCTATAAATGGGATTTAGCATATAGGTTCCGCTTTTTGGTAACAGATTTCTTCTTGTCCTTTGGCAAAATAATTGGCCTCTGCAAAGAATCAGTAAGTAAACAGCCAAGCAATTTTTGCTAGTACATATCGTAATTCCCATTTTAAAAATTACCTAATAAAGATTCCCTTTTAAATAGAGCTATTTAGGTCTATTTGTGGCATGTTGTACTAAACAAAAAGAAGAAAAAAAATCCCTCTGTCACTTGAAAAAGACCATTTAGCCTCTGAACATATTTGCTCCACACTAAATGATAGATGTTATTCTCAGATAAATAGAACATGGTCTATATCCTTCTATTGGAAATTGTTTTATTTTGTCTGAATACTTCACCCACTCCATCTACCTGCCCCCAAAACAACTAACAGATTTGGCTAGTATGTGTTGTAAGTAAATTTTAGGAGTGTCATATAAATTATTAATTTAATAAAGTTAATATTTAAATAACTTTTTAATCATTAACAAAAGTGGAAAGTTCAGAGTTAAGATATTCTTTTTCCTGCCTATAAAAATAAACATTAACACATCAGTCTAATTTCTATGCATAGTGTCGGTTGCTCTGGTTTGGAAAGTTAACGTAGATGGACATGAAGATACTACTTTGGCAAAGTATTAAGATTACTTTCATGCTCTCAAAAAATTGTCCAAAACTGTTATTGACAGGTTAGTATCTGCACTAGGAATTACTAGCGTTAGCATTTTTAGCATATGGATATACTCATCACTGAGTTAACTGAGATCTTTTCCATTTGTTTTCTCATCCTCTTACCTGGAGAGTGGCGGCCACTGTGGTTTTGGGATAGGTTTTGTTGTTGTTTTGTTTTGTTCCTCTTTTTGGAATGGACAGATCATATAAATAAGTTGTGCATATATGGAAGAAGGAGGTAAGAGATGTAATGCAAATTTATTCCTAGGAAAGGCCATTACACTACTTCAGCCCTGGAAGTTCCTTCTGCTCTTTGATAAATGAGCTGGTTGCCTGCTTGCTGCTGCTGTGCGTCTTGGTGGCAGGATCTGTGGCTGGAGTCCTGCTCCTTAGCGTCCCTCTCCCTTCTCTTCCCTCAGCCACGAAACACTGAGAACTGGTCTTTAGCTACGGCATTAAGTATCGATTCTTCTCTGCTGATAACAGATAACCATTTATAATAGTGATACAAATACTGGTGGGGGAACTGTTATCATATTACTTTCATTTTAAACACGGCAAGTCACTAAAACTGAGACGCACGAGTGTGGTGGTGCTGTTTCTGGCTGTTGGCTCTGTGCTAACTGCTGGGCTTGTGATAAGCATGAACGATTCAGGCTCATTCGCTACACAGCAGTGCTTTGTTTCAAAGCAAGACTTCAGTGCTTTTACATGTACCTAATGGGTGATTTTTTTGCCAGTAACTGAAGAAAGAGGAGAAGCTTGAATTTGCAAAATCTGATTCTTGAGGTACTGTTGCTTTCTCATTCCTTCTAGGACTTGGAAAGTGACCGAGTGAAAGTGCTGCTATTTTTTCGTGCAACTCCACTCGTATCCTGTGATTTCTCTATCAGGTTTTATTTGGCAAAAACGCTGAAACACATTTCTTAACTTTCTATGCACAGAATGGAAGCTGTTAGTTTAAGTCATTCTTTTGTGGGAGGGACAAGACAATGTACCTTTCATTACTGTTGTTTGTTTTAATGTTGGAAGAGGTATCACTTTAATTTTCTGTTAACCAGTTTCCATTTTAGAAGGTCTATTTGAAATACCACTTCATAGTTACATCAGAGCTTCAAGACCCTGTCATGTAGTATAGTGCCATTGTTTTCTGATGTGTGCAAATCTGCATAGAAAACCCAAGTGTTTCTGGACCCCCATATATGATCTCTGGGTTGACAGAGAAAACAATATGAAAGTTTCTGTTTTTTTAAAAGTTATTTCAGCCACAGACAGATTAACTTTCACTGGAATTCAGAGGTATTTCCTTTTCTGAATAGTAGGATGTGTGATCAAAGCCTGATAGCGGACTTTTATCACCTTTCTTGGAAAAAAATCTCATTTTGATGTGAGTTTTATTTATAAGCATCATTTATATTGTGACAGCACCTTGAGTATTCCTCCTGGGCTTCTACTCTGGGCTAAGAGCAGCACAAAACTCAGCTAGACCTAGCAATTTAGGGCCATTTGTTTGGCTTGCCTAGTAGCTCAGGAAATGGTGGTCAACTTTTAGACTACGTGGACGCTAGGAAGCAGTGAGTTCCATTTGTCTCATATGCCAGTACACTAATAGGTCTAGCAGTGTGCACTTAACTTTCCATGTGTGTGTGCTGACTAGTCAGCACATACAGACCTTGGCCAATCACCGTTTTGCCTCTTAGAAAAGATACCAAGGGAACACTGAAGACAGATGTGCTTTGTGTTAGGATAGGGATATATAGCTCACTCATCTAAACATGAGGCATTTAGTCTAGGCATCTAGGGTAGATGGAAGAAATATGCAGAAGAAACGGAGAGCCTTCTCCGGTAATTGACTTAGCCACGTATCTAAAGGAGAGGAGGAACCACCTTCTCAAGATGCTCACCTTCTTCCAGTGGTAAAAGGAGCAGCCTAGGCAACGGTGTCTTTTAGATGGCCAAAGTTAGGTGACATGACTTTACCTTTAATGCCTCTATGCTGCTATTTTACTACTTGCAGAGTGAGGATAATCCAGTTCCATTTGGTTTTACTTTACAGTGCTTTGAGATTCTTGATGCTAGAGTTACGCAAATGCAAAGTAGCATGATGTTTGGAATTGCTGAGTTAATGGGGCAGATGTAATACTGGGATTTTTGGAGTGGGCTTTATATTAATTAGTAGAGAGGAAGGAAGGTTTTGTTGTTAAAGCAGTGGAGTGTAACCTGAGATAAAAGTTCAGCACTGTACTCTATTGTAGATTTCCTGAGCAATTTCAATCTGTGTGTCCCAGCTCATCTGAAAAAGCTGTTCCTGCTCTTTCACTTTTCTGCTGGCATGTCTGAAAAGTTTTTTCTAGTGATGACTGTCTCCCATTCTGTGTCACTGCACTGTCTAATACATCAATCTCACTGTGATCTCTAAACTCTACTGCAATATAAATAAATTATTACCTGAAAACATAGTTCTGTATTATATATTTCAGAAACTTTGTTTCGTCTTATTTAACATGAGGGCAAAAACCTGGGTAATCCATTGACATGTATTAAATGGAGGAAAAGTGGAGCTGATTTTGTGCAAGTTTGAGGAAAATATAGATAGATGTTATATATGTAGGTCATGTTAGAATAATATTGAGTGGATCAAGAAACCCATTTTACAATGTAAAGTATTTGTACTAGAGTGGTTTTAGTTTTAAAACTATACAATATAATAAGCAGTGAGTTAAATTCATCCTTGAATCTCATTGATTTTGGTAAGATTACAGCAAAGGTTAGTTTGATCCACAACTATCACTCTGGTTTTGCCCATGAATTTTCAGCTAAAAATGTAGAGTCCCTTTTGGATTGTTTCCTTCACGTCTTAATCTGTACAAACTTGATATTCGTTCTGTAAAATATAAGGCATTCTTGTAATGAAGATACCTGCTATCTTGCAATAAAGCTCGCAACATGGTTTTAATTCAAATAGTATATATCGATGCATCTCAGCTAAGGTTTTTACTAAATCAACTGTTCTCATGTCGTTAAACCAGAATGAATGTTAGAACTAAAAATGTCCTACTGATCTGAATATCTCAGTCTTCATATTGATTAATATAATAGTTATTTTTGTAAGAATATTAATTTTTAATTGGACCCATTCTTGTTACTTGGTTTCTATGTGCTGATTTTCACATATTAATAATAATAAAAAATAAATACTGTATCTGCAATGAATGATAGAAATGATAGGAAAAAAATAAAGGAAAAAGTGATGTCAGGATCAGAGCTGTATTGTGGGTGTCATATTTAGTACTGTTTCAAGTATGTACTTTTCTTCTGCTTCCCCTTATTGGAACCTATTGCAGCATGAAGGAACTGTTTTGTGTCCAGAAGTCACTGTAAAGTGGCAAATATTGAATTTTTAATGTTCCCTGCTGAACATAACTGGGGAAAGATACATTTTCTAAGAGGTTTTGTAGATTGTTTTGTTTTGTGGGTTTTTTCCTAGAGGAAATGTGAACTGGATTTCTCTATTGTGAGGCACTTGAAGGTATGCCATGTAAATGGTGTACATGTATTGGAATAATTTTAAAAAATTCAGTAAAGTACAAGAATAAAAAGAATGTGAAATAGGCTCAATTTTGTTTTGTTTTTGTTTTTCAAAATGAAAATGTTTTTGAATGTCACTTGACAAACATCAACTAAAGATACTGAGAAAAGCTTTGGAACTGATATTTTGTCAGGGATTGTAATAAACAGCAAGGGTCCTTTGTAATAATACTGAAAATACTTCACCAGCAGAAAAAAAAATGCTTTTGCTGTGATCATATATTTTTGCAGAAAAGAAGTTTGGCATTTACTAAAGTCTTAGCATCTGTCTTAGCTACCTCATTATAAAAGGATTTATAGATATATTGACAATGACACAGCAGAAGAAATACAAAAAGCTAAAACATATTGATTACAAACAAGATTTCTTGCCTTTTGATGGACTTTTCCTTCTTAACTGGGGTTTCGCAAGCTTCAGAAGCAACTGAAGACAACTCGTCCTTCCTTCACACTGATACATTCACCTGTCAGATGATCTCAGAAAAAAGTATTTCAGATATGAATTCAGATAAGAATGATTCACTCGTTAGAGATCAAGAGCTAGAGTTAGGGTTAAGGTGTAAGCCTTTTACACCCTCCAGGAAAAGTTACTAACCTACTTACTTCAAGGGTAAAAAAGAGCCACCTGTATCCAAAGTGGCTGAAATAATTTGCATATTAAGAAGGATCTCTCTGAAGTAAATAGGCTAAATCCCCTCTTCTGCCCCTTCCAATGTAGTAAGAATTGCACCAGGACTACTAATGGGTCTTTTCATGTAGGCCTATTTCAGGTGAGGCTGAAGGATTTTCCCCTTATCTGGCCTTTACAAATGCCTGCTGGTGTAGCTTTGATTCACTTTGAAAGTAGGAGGAGCATGAAAAACAGTGTACTTCTCCTTATAACTAAGGGCTAAAGTCAAAATCTTCTTTCCAGTGGTAGTTTCTGAACACAGTACAACCAAAATGGCTGTAGCTACAGCTAGGGAACTGGGATCCCAGCTCAGAGCTGCTCTGCAGCTTTTCCAGGAAAACTTGAATGTGATTTGGCTGAGTGATTCTTCTTTGGTACCACCTGCTGCACATATGCACTGGGCATCCTTCCCTGGGGCTTCCAGCTAGCATTGTGTAAGTACACACTGGAAAGGCTGCATCATTCATGAGGACATAGCTAATTTACCTGCCTTGTGAAAGCACTCCTAAACTCAAAGAAAGATTCTGCTTTGTCTTTTCAGTCTGGTAAAATACAAAAGGTTTTGGAGGGATTTGCTGTATGCTTTGTTGCAGTTGTCTCCGCTGTTAAGACTTCAGCAATTAAGAAAGTCGCCTTTTCCTTCAGGTGGATATCTGCTGAGGTTTCCAGAGGAATATCTGAAATCAGAAGTAAAAGGGAGGATGGGCATTATGCATATATCCCTAATTCTGTATCTTTGGTCTACTGGAGTATTTATAAGCTAGCCTTTAACTCCGTCATCATGGATGGACATCATTTTAGTGTTTCCTTTACATGGCTTCTGTTTATCCTTATTTTCTGTAGCGTTAGGTATACTTAGAAATACATGTATTACTTATACACTGTTCTCTCTGTGTCAAACAGAATTTGTAAGTCATTTATGTGAGCAGTACACAGTAAACCATTTTCACATAGTGTACTAAATATTAAATATACAGCATAACGTGCTAATAAAATGTTGCTAACATAAGTAGGCCACCTAAATTAGAGGCTAAGCCAGCTCTGTGATTAACTGTCTCATCTCCTGAATTGCACCTTTGGAAGGCTTCAGTAGGCAAAAAAAAGTGTAGTATATAAATATTGACAAAATTGTTCAGATCTAAAACCAGGAAAAAAACTCCCAAATTACATCGGATCATTATAGCAATTAAGAGTAGATTAATAGATACGTTATCAGATGTCACACTTGTATGCATTTGTAGCAATGATGAGGGAATAGTAGTATGTGAATACCTTGTTAAATATTACCGTTATGCTCCTGTGAAGGCTTCTGCTTGCATGCAAAACTTTAGAATAGATTTTTAGTGGCGTGTTTCATGTGCAGCTTCAGCATATATGCATATGTCTTTATTAATCCAGGGCTTCAAAAGCAATATTATAGAATCATTTCCAAAGAAAAGCTAGTTAAGAAAAAATGTCTGAGATTCACAACCACATTTCTTCTGTGATGATGATAATGATGTAACTTTTTTCTGGATGGTAATGACTGTATGATGGACTGAGGTTATTGAGGACGACATGGCATTGTTTTACACTACTGAATGCTGGAGACTTCAAAGAGTATGTCCTCACTTCAGCAAGTATTGAATGCCACTGTTTTATCCTGCAAGGAACTTGAAATATCCCTCGTTTTCAGCATGTTACCAGGAAAGGCTGGGTCAGATCAGCACTGGATTGGGCAGAACAGTGTGTCAGGAGGGAGAACATAAAGATGGACTCCACTGGAAGTCAGGGCTAGGACAGCATCTTATTGGATCATTGGGGACTGGTGGCCTTGACCTTCTTTTTTTATTATTTGTGGCACAGGCCAAGTTTACTTCAGTAGGTTAGCTTTATTCAATAAATAAGATGGAGTTGTACCTGGGACTATTTTCATTGTAGAATTTCTGTCTGGATTCTTCACCAAGTTCTCTCTGAATCTAGTGTCTTCCTAGCAGATGTACAGAAACAGGAGAGGGTGCATATGCCTCACAGAAATCTCATTTTTGCTCAGTTTCAAGTCAGAAACAGCCAACTCATTCACTAGCAAACGTGTGAATACAGGATCTTTATACTAAAACTTTTATTTCTGTATTTAAAATTCCACAAGGCAGGGTTCAGTGAGAGGAAGGTATTTTGGGGTTAATAAGAAATGTGTATTCTTCAAAACAACCCCACCTCCAAAAAAAAAAAGAAATAGTCCACAGCCTTATAAAATATCTGTTTTGTGTCCCAAAATAAAGCATGTATTTCATGCTCTAAAAGTCTGAGGTTTGTAGCTGAAAAAGATTAAGTAAATAATTCAGAATTTGTTGTGTTTACCTGTTAATAATTAAGCAGGTTAGTCTGCGTACTTTTTATAGACATTGAGCTTGCTTTATTTATTTATTTTTATTTACTTGGCTCGTGTTCTGATTTTTAAATTTAAAGAAGTTTCTGCCAAGAAAGAGATCATGAGAGAAAAGGCATCAAGGAGTTAAGCGTTGCACAGGAAGCAAAATCTTTAGGGACGCTTAGTCTCTGGGGAGAATGGAGAATTGCCATCTCTCCCTTCCCTTCTGTGTTTCCCTAGACTAGCCACTAGTGCTTCGAGGGCATTAAGTTTTAAAGGTGATAATGATTTTTCAGACTAAAGCAGCACCTTTTGATTCCTATTTCGTGATGTCAGTGACCGGGGACAGAGGAGTCTGTCATTTTTATGGGGTGACATTTGGTTCATCTCAGTCAAAGGGAAGTTTCAGCCTTGTTCTGTTTCAGAAATAGAATAGAAATTTGAAGGAAAAAATCAGGTAACAGACACATCTTATATCTGTTTTCCTGTCATGTGAGTGAGTTACAGCCTGGTGAAAGATTGTAAGCTGATGGCTGTGAAGTCTGAAATATTCTTTGTTATTTAAGGAGATACAGAGAGGCCAACAGCAGAGTGAGCTGCTCTCCCAGACGCATATAGATCTGCCCATTGTGAAATGGAGTCCTATGGCAGGTGATAGTTTGGTCAGTGGATGAGTCCGGGCATCTTTGCTTTTGGTGGTAATGAACAGGCCAATAGTTTCCCAGGTTCCCCTTCAATCTCATTGTCTGTCAGTTGAGAAAAGCATGTAATGAGCAGGAAAATAATTCTCTGGTTTCCGTCCAGTAATTTTCGGTTGCTGTTTACATAGCCTAGACCTGAGCATGGATTGCAACAGAGAATGAGAAGAGATTTGGGTTTGGTTTTGGGTTTGGTTTTCTCCCCTCCCCTGCCAGGCAGTGATCCACCCCACTGCTAATCATGTTCCCTCCCTGCCTCAAACAAAGTCATTGCCTAATTTTTTTGAACGTTTGAACTGTTCCTTTGGTCTTGGCAAAGTAAGATATCATTTGATATTTTCACTCACCTTTTCCAAAGGGGAGAGAAAGCACAGAGTAGTGAGAAAAGTCAGTTGAAATGATTGGCATTAAAAGACAAAAGCTGCTGAAATGTGAGAGTGATCTTTGGACTGTATATTAAAAATCAAAGATTTAAAAAGACTGTTTATGTGAGAATTAATAGCCTGATTTTGTTGACAGTTGAAGTCTTCATCTGTTACCATGGCATGTTTTAATTCACTGTCTGCATCGGTATTTCCTTCTGAAGAAATACACAGGCTAGTTGCTAGTACCTCAAATATTAAAAATGCCATTTGCTTCTCATGTTCCAGCTGATGATTTCTATTTAAATGAAGTTATGGTACATAAAGTTAAGAGGAGGTTAACCTGGTAGATAGTGTTACAATATTCCCCTTTCTCCACCATGTGACTGTTGCCTTCAAAGGTCATTTTGTCCTGGGCCTAGACAGTTAATCCAAGCCTTCCCTGGAGATAAATATGGGCAGATCGTCCTTTTCAGATGGAATTTAGAAGTGCACAGGGAATGTAAATTGTTTCCTGAAAGAGTTTTTCATGCTTTAAGACTGGTACTGTAACACTGTTGCTTCTTTAAAATTTTTCTGTACACGTACAAAGCTTCTTTTCCTGCAAAAAAAAAAAAGCCAGTTCATATCCAGTTCATTATCTTATACTTGCAGGCCACATGAGTGGTCTGGTTTGGGCAGTTGTCTTCAGAAATTCTCCAGAATCTGGCTTTATCACAGAGTTTAATGCTAGTCATTTAATTTATTACTTGTCTACCACCCCCAGATAGAGAAGCTTGTCACGTGGTACAAGTTCAAAGACATCTCAACTCTAGTTCTCAGTGGATAGAAGTCCATATCACCAGAACTGTTACTACTGTCAATAGTAATTGGTCTCTGGTTGTAAATCCAATGAAGGAGGTTGGACCAGCCACAAAACGTGACCACTCCACATGGGCCCTCAGCTCAAGGCTGAGGGGTACTAGTGAGCCTGCGTGAGTCAATCTGTTAAAAGTACTGTTCTGGAAATAAGAGGAATTCAAGGTCTAAGGCTGGCAGATTAGGCTTTTCCATAAGCATTAAATTCACACAGAAGTATTTTTTAAAAAAAGAGCATTGCTGTGATGCATTGTCCATTTTGCTAAGGACATGCTTTATCCAATGTTTGTGCCAGGTTGACTGAATCTCAAAAGAGACCAAGAGATTTACTGGTAGTCTCACAGTGAATCATTGTCTGAAATCCTTTTGGCTCCTATATTCTTAGTATTAATCAACAGTGATTCCTTTCATCCACTTGCTACCACTGTTTAGTTTGTATGTATGATGACTGTGTTTGGAAGGAATTGAACTGGAGTGATGCAAATATAATTTATCTTACTTCGAATTTTGTTCATTAAATATAGAGTCTTAAAAAGAGAGGATCCTCACAGTTATCATCCTATAATATTTTCTCCTCCACTGTGAAAGCTCTATAACCTTGAGAGAAAATGTAAATAAAATTGACATGTTCTTTACGTATTCTTGAATAGAATGTATTTATCTCAGTTTCACTTAATCTGATGATATCTCATTGAATAGCATTTTTTTTCATTAGCAGCAAATGTCAGAAGGCCATAGAGCTTATAAGGCATTAACATAAGGACATGAACAAGTATGTATAGTTCTTTCTTGTTTGCAATTGAGCAGCAGTACTACAGTATGCTGTTGTTACTGTACAAGCAACTGGCATAGCAAAAGAGGGATTTTTAATTTAGGACTGTTGAAGTTATCCATTTCTATATTTCTTATTTTTGTGGTAGATCTTGTTCTGGTTAGATATTTTAAAAAGCAGTTAATCAGTGTACCTAATTTGCTTCATCTCTGGAAGCACATTTTTCCAGGAAATTACCATGATATACCTCAAGCCTCTGGGAGGATTGTGACTTCGAAGCCAGTAAACCAATTGTGAACCTATGCTGCAAAGTATTCACCTTTGCTTAGTACATGGGGGTTACTTTCAAGTGGACCAAAATTCAGGTTTCCTGAATTGCGTACACACTTTTTCACTTCATTGGTGTCACATGGATGCATCAAATTTAGAGACTATTACTTGATATGATAGAATTTGAATCACCACCAATAAGCTGTTGATCCAAATAAAACCATAAATGTAAACATGGAGATTGGAATTGAAAACAAAATTAATGGCCTGTAGTTTTGGATATGGTACTCTCCAGTGGCTATCTTGGTCCGACAAATGACCATGTCAAGTATAGAATCATAGAATCATAGAATTGTGTAGGTTGGATGGGACCTTTAAGATCATTTAGTCCAACCACCTATTTAGATCATACATAAAAATAATTTTAAAAATTATGTGGCAGAAACGTCGACACTCATTAAGCTCAAGCATTCAAATGTTTAGAAAGGATCGATTCATGATTGTGAAAATAAAGAAAACTTTAACAGTTATGCAGACTCTTGTATCGCACTTTCTGGCAGGACTCAGAACTGACACGAAGATAGCTGTGTACATCAGGGGTAGTTGTACAAAATTTTAAATGCCAGTACACCAGAGAATTTTTTTATGTTCTCAAATTGCACCAAGGGAGGTTCAGGTTGGATATTAGGAAAAATTTTTACACTGAAAGGGTTATCAAGCATTGGAATGGGCTGCCCAAGGAAGTGGTTGAGGCACCATCCTTGGAGGTGTTCAAAAGACAGGTTGACATGGTGCTGGGGGACATGGTTTAGTGATAGTTTTTTTGGGTCAGAGTTAGGTTGATGGTTGGACTAGATGATCTGGAAGGTCCCTTCCAACCTAGATGATTCTATCATTCTATGATTTTGCCTTTGCAGAGCCCAAGCAGATAATGTCTAAGCTCTGCTGGGGGTCTGACTGATCAGTGGGTTCAAAATAGAAAATATTCTCTTTTGCCTTGTGATCAGTTTTTCCCATGCTTTTTCCCCACCTTTCATCTCCTCCAGGTTCCCCAGTGCCGCCGTCTCTGACTGGCCTCACTCAGCAGAGCCATCTCCTGCTGCAGCACATAGCGGGCCAGCAAGTACAGAGTGGTTCAGCTGCTAGATGAGTTAGACATTAGGCAAACAGCACAGTTTCATACCTAATAGTATCACTTAAATCAAACATATCCTCATGCAATACATCTAACGGCATTTAAAGGTCAAAATCCTATTCTCATTACTCAGTATTTTAGGCCTGCTGTTTTACTATGTTCATTGTCTGCACAGAACTGACCGACTGCTCCAGACTGTGGTTGTGTGAGGTTGGAAAGTGCTAAGAGCTGCCGTCCAGCTTGTCTAGTCAGGCAGCTGCAGACCTTACCAAAGCTGAAGTGCAGTGCTACAAAGCCTTAGTTCAACGAAAATACACCTTCTTCCCTGAAAATGGAAAGCTGCCCTCAAACAGACTCTGCTGCATACGCTCGGGACTGACCCACGTAGGCTGGGGAATTGCCATAGGGAAATTTCAACAAATGCTGGCTCTGGGGCATCATTTGCTTGTGATGATTAGAGGTAAAAAGGACTCAGAAAGCAAGAGGAAGGCTGCAGATCTGAAAAGAAATTGTGAGAGTGTCTGAGAAAGCAACCAAAGCACCCTGCAGTAGCCAGAAACTGCTGGGATGTCAGGCTTGGAAATGCTGAGCCTGAAAGCCTGCTGGTTTACATCTTCTTTATTTGAGAAAGCAACACTTTGTCCTTCCTCTCTAAATAAATAAGGGTGCTCCAAAGAACAGTTCTTTTCTGTTAAATTATCTGTTCTTGCCCGTAATTTCAGTGACTAAAACGTCTTTGTGGCTAGCTTTGAAAATCCCTCATCAGTGAAGGATTAAAGAATACCAGTACGCTTAGGTAGGCCAGTCCTGCCACACTTGAGCTTTGGACATAGGTTCTTAGGTGGAAAGTCAGCACTTGAGGGGAGTGAAGGGATCTTGCTGCTCCTGTGAAGAAGCAAGAAGTAGCTGCAGTAGATTTGGGCACTGTAATCTAAATTAATCTCTTATAACAAGAATTGGAAATTATGCCATTCACGTCCCTAAATCATATTCTGAATTGGTGGAAGGAGAGAGCCCAAATCTTATGTTCAGACTTCAGAATACTTACTGTTTCCTCAGCTGTTTGTCAGTCAGTTCTGAACATTTTGGTAATTAGTGGTATATGGTACTAAGTCTGCTTTTACATCTTTTTTTTTTTTTAATGCAGTCTATAGAGAGGTTTTCTGAATATTTTAGTCATTAAAGCCATTTATAGGTGAAAGATGCCAAGATTTATACACAATTTTTCATTACAAAAATAATAAAAGAAACTCTTCAAACCCTTGACCTGTTAAGAGTACTTAGCTATAACTTCTTCCACAAATGCATTTGAATGGCAAACATAAATGGCAAAACTTCGGTTGTGACACCCATTTGTTTGTATCTCTAACAGGAATGAAACTACACTTAATGTAAAAAATGAGATTTTTTAAATTTTTTGAAAATGGAGTCTTAGGAAACGCTCCCTATTAATTTGGTGTTGAGTTGTATAACTTCTCTCTCTGGGGGATGTGTATAGCATGTCATTTTGGATACTAGTACCTTCAGCTTATTTGTTTGTCACCTGTGTGCTAAATGTGAATGTGTAAGACTTTGTTTTGTCTTCCTTCAGATATATATGTTTTTAAATATACAACATTCCACCCACTTTCCCCCTGAAGCCTAGCTATTTGATTGTTATGAAAACTCAAGGTGTTGTGTGTGCAAATCCCTAAACATAGGAATTTCTTTTCTTTACAGCAGCATAAGGAAGAAGTGTTGAGAGCTGCTCTTAACCCTTTTGGAGTCCGAAGTCTAAAGGTAAAACCAAATGCTAGTTTTTGAGTTTCTGAAGGTGTCGATATAGTAATTGTTTAGAAATGCTATTTCCTTATCACATTCGAACTGAGATTTCCCACAGGAGAAAAGCAGGGACACGGTAAGAAGACTGAAAACATTATTAGACCTCTTTAAGAGCACCAGCATATCTGGGCATAAATTACACAGGTAAGTTACAACTGGTAAACTGCAATTATCTATTTTACTTAATATGAAAACATTGGCGTTAAGAGTCAGTGGGACTTTCAGTAGGGTTTAATATTGCTAAGGATTTAATGATTTTTGTCTCACTATAACTTGATAGTTTTTATGATATGTAAAGTTTTTTCAAATTACAGTAAGACAAATCCTGTAGCTCTTTTCTCAGGCAAGAGTCCCTCAATGGGAGTTTTGCCTGAGTGAGAACTGAATGAGGTCTAAATAATTAGCAATTAAAATATTCAGTTATTGTGCCACTGTATATAACAAAGCACTGGAGGTATTAAAAATTGCTAATCTCCTCCTTATTAAAATGTTAACTGCTAAACATAATACAGTTTTGCATTTTCTATCATTCATTTTTGCAGTTCATTAGTAGAGGTGAAATGTTTATGACAAATAGTCATTTGAACTTTTAAGGGATTGACTTTGTTTTCCTGGCATTTTAGTTAATATTTCTGACTGAGTTAATTTACAAGCAGAAGTCTTTGTGGAAGCTGTGGATTTTAGTCAAAAACTAGATAATGTACAGAGAGTAGCTTCTGACATAGCATTCGTGGGTATCTGCAGAAGAAACCAGATGGTAAGCTACTCACCAGGAGACAGAGCTAGGCAATTTAGGTGTCCAATTTTTATACATTTTGATGAGCAGCTTCTTGTAAAGAACTCCAGTAATAGGTTAACGATTGTCCACAGAGTTTACTGGGCAAATAATTTTCAGTGAGACACTAGCATGTGAACAGTCTAGCAACAGGTTAAAAAGCAAAGTCGGTGAAATTGTTTAGTTGTGCACCCAGCTCTGTTAATTAGCACATGAGCTATTTATTACTATGCTAGCTAATATAAGGGCTAGACTCTGCTCTCATTCTACTTCACTGCACAAAAGAATAAGCAGTAAGATGCATCTCCTGTCTCCTCCATCATATAGCAGCAACAGCAGGATGTGTGGAGAGGGAGAATGGTATTTGATGAGTGAGAAAGGAGTGGTAAGTGAAGGTGATAAATGGTAGAGAAAAAAAGGTGTATTATAGGAAGGGTTTGGTGACAGGTGGATTTCCCAAGGGAAGATGACTCCCTCAGTACTGTTTCTCCCATAGAAACTCCCTAGAGTAAATTTTGTTACTTATTATGCCCCAAGTTTTTTTTTCCCTAATCTTTCTGAAGAGCCATCTAGGCCTAGGCATTTAATTGTGCCATATAATGTTGTTGGCAATTCAGGCCATGATTCTGCAAGGATTTACACATGTATTTCACTTACAGCATTATGAGTAATCCTGTTGAAGTAGATGAGATTAATTGCAGGACATAAAGTTAAGCATGTATATTAGTCTTTGTAGTAAAAGAGGTGTAGTTTCATTTAATTATTTATTTTCAGTGCGGGAGATTATTTTTAAAAATACATAAATGCATGGGATTTTCCATCAATTTTATGGCAATTAAAGAGGAGGTAGACAGTAACAAAATAAGATTTTCTGCTTTTTCCCCAAATCCACAATTTTTTCAGGTTCTCGTCTGTAAAGTGTGAAACAGAATAGGCTGCTATCATTTTCCTTTTTACATGCAAAGTTAAACCTCCAGCCAGAATGAGACCATCATATGATTTATGGTAGAGGAGTGAACAGGACAGAAATCAAACAGGAAGGCATGTGTGCTTGTGTGGACTTTTGTTTGTAATTTCATCAGATTGGTGCACACCTCAGACATTTTATTTAGTGATAAGATATGCAAATTGTTCTGGAGCCAGCAGCAATACTTTCACCTGAATGTCAAAACTGACAGAGGTTTTTAAATCAAACCTCAGCAACAACTTGCATTTTAAAGCAACTATTCCTAAGATATAAACACCAACTACAGACAAGTAAGTGCAAAATTTTTTCCTACTTTTCTTCATACTATTTTCCTTCCTTTCTTGCTTACCTCCCTGGAGGAACAGGGTCGCAAGCTTACCTGTAAATACTGGGTGCAACTACGGGCAACAGTGCAGAGGAGCTATAAATTTATATGGAAGTATGTGCAAAGCACAGGAATGCAAATTGAAAGTGGGGAGATTTATGAAATGAGATTTACCAGAGAAGATATCTTCTGTTTTTCCACATGCGTACATCTCACCTTCATATCTGTGAAGGAATTGATAATACAAACTCTTAATTTCAACTGGTTTATCTCTCTTTAGTTTTAGTTTTATTGCATTTGTGTCCATAAATCAGCACGTGTTAGTAGAAGCCTGTAGACACAACAGAAAGTTTGGTTAATAGCTTTTCTTGAGATTGAGAACTTAAATTCCTCAAGGCTGTGGATGTTTAGCTGCTGGGGTTTTGTTTTTGAGTGCACATACAGTCACGGGATAAGGGGTGTCACTGAAAACACAGCTTGGGATTTAAATGTTAGATGTGTTTATTTTTGGAATCCTTGTTCAATCAGTGCCCCCTGCCCATAAAATGATAATCCTGTGTATTTTCCCCAGATTTGGTTCCTCCTCTCTTTCTTTGAATGTGTGCACATAATTTTGTCCAAACACTTCCATCTGAAGTTTTCCTCAGGCTTTTTTGGCTTGTTTTCTTCTTGTTGCTGTTTTAATGTGTGTACCTATTAACCAGAAAGATAGCTGGGCTGTGTCATGGTTTGTGCCAGATTGGCCAATGAGAACGACAGGCTGAAAACATTTAACAAAGGGTAACAACTTATGTATTCCTGTATCTGTGCATGAGTTATATGTGTGAGAGAGAGCAAGCTGTGATTATGGAGATTATGAAAGATTGTTATTTGGTTTTGATTACATGCCTAGCTGTGTATGTTGTTCTACTCTGCATTCTCTTCTATCACTTGGTCATTGTGTTCTAATACATTTCCTGTATGACAGATTAAAAATTCTGGTCAGTTGTTGGTACCAACCTGTCTTCCAGGTGGGATTTTGCTTTCCACAGTTAAGTAAGAACAGCATTTTTGTTTTCCTACAAAATGGAAAAAACAAAAAGGATTTATGTGTTCATGATTAGAAAGATATGACCTGCCTATACAATATAAGTCCCATAACACGTGCTCATAGACCTGGGTCTCATAGCTTTCAGGGTCCCCAGAAGGACTCTTTGTGGAAGAGGACTTCCGAAATACTGAAGGCTTACTACTTGTGCAGATTTAGGCCACTGCAGAACATTTTGTTTACAACAACTAATTCTAGGCCCTACTTTGGTGTTGTGGATACTTAACTCCTACCCACTCAAACAGAAGCACTTCAAAATAATTAAATTAAATGAATAATCCACACACAGAGCAAAGCATTTCAGAGGGAAAGTGAGTTCATTGAAAGAAAGAGTTTGCTTTTTTTTTGCTAAATAGTTTCTTTCAAGGTCTTTCTAAATAAGCAGCAAATGCTTTCGTTGGAAAATAAAAATAAAACTGAATCTTTGCTTGTAATTTCAGCCACAGCTGATGGAGTTAAATCACTGAAAGCTTGAAAAAATCAGATGGAATTTGGTTTTTCAAGCTGAAGTTCAGGCAGTAGTGTATTGCCTCTCTGTGAAGTGCTGACTAAGGTAGCTCCAAGAGAAATACAGCGGGTGTTGCGGTATGTTCACCTTTAATGCATTACTTCAAATGAATTTGAAAGATTTGAAAGAATTTTGAAAGAATTTCTGGAGCTCGCTGGTGACAGCAGGGTAAAAGCACCAAAGGAAGAGGAACAGCCATGATGACTTGGATTTTTGCCTGATGGGCTATAGGGATACTCGTAGTTTAGTCCTTCACCTAAATGAATGCACTTTAACCATCTGCTCCAGTCCACCATGGCAGCAGCTATCAACATTGATACTTGCCAGTTGCCTTTGGAGGTGTTTTCTTGCTGCTGTATAGGGAATAATTGACAATAGCTGATACCAATAGCCTTTTTAATCTTACCAGAACCTATGCATACATATTTGATAAATGGTAATACTGGAATCTGTCATATTCTTTCAATATCAAGTCTAACAGAAAATCTCTGCTCCTGCACGTCTTCCTTATGTGCAAACTCCAAGCATGGAATTTCAGCTTCTTTCTTATGTTGACATTACATTTGCTGTTTTTTCTGTGCTGAGTATAATTCCAGGCATTCAGCAGCATACCAGAGGGAGAGGCGACCGGCATCGCAGCCTGCACTGCTGCTGCTCTACTTGTCATGAATAATAGCCCACTGGGCTAGTTAATCATTACTCTAACTTTTTCGTGTTCCTTCATAGCTGATTGCTGCCCAGGGGACATGGGTTACTGCAGTCTGGCTGCCACCACAAAGTTCAGTATTGTGTGTGCGTGTTTGTTTATGCTTACCTGCATGCATATGCATTGTGTTGTTCAGCAAATATTCTAGTAAAACTAACAATGCAAGGCCAGTGTGCCTGTTTTTCTATATAAAAGGTAAAAGTGGGAGAGCTAATGTTTTACCGCTCCTCCTTTACCATTTTCGAAAATGAATGTGAAAGTATGGGTCTCTTTAATCAACATGCTGGTGCAACAGGTTTCCTCATTCAGCGCTTTAAGACTGGAGTTTCAGGTTGCTAAAATTCTATTTCTTAGAGCACGTTTGAGTCGTGTGGCCACTGATTCGTGTTGATTTGCCAAGGGCCATGATCTGATACCTCTATGAAAATTACAATGTCCCTGTCCACTGGGAGTGAAAAAGTATGGGCAAGGAATAGGTGTCAAGGAAACCTTTTGAGATTCAGAAGAAGGTATTTAACAACTGTCATTCTTGCTCAGATGTATGTAGCTGTATTGATTGCCAGGGTGGGAGCCAAGAAAAAACATTCCTTTAAGGCATTCTGATTTTCTTCTTCATCTTAAGTGCAGATCATCTTGTAACATCTGGAGCATGGGGCGCAGGTTACTTTGGCATTTTTACCACGTGGAACAAAATTTGGTATTAAATTCTTCTGTGCCAGTGAATTAGTTTACCTTCATTGGAAAGAATAAATAGCAATTTTGCTGTCCGGATGTCAATATTCAGGTGGTCAGACAGATTGAAGTACTGATCTTTAATATCTCTGGTGTTTGTTTTGGGAAAGTTAATTTTCTTCAATGGATAGCTCAGGACAGTGAATTATTTTCTTCCTCCTCCTTGTCAGATTTCTGTTCTATTGTCTTTTTTAAAACCAGTAGGCACTTGGCTTCCATGGTTTTCCATACAAGTAGAACTTGGGGTGACATGGGACTAATTGTAAAAGGGAGGGTTAAATCCTCCATCAGGTGGTACAAGATTTTCTCTTGAAAACGTTACTGTGTCCTGTTCAATAGATCTATCTTTCACTGAGTAATACTCCGAAATCCTTTTCCCCTTCTCTCCCTCCCTTCCCCTTTCTTTCCCTCCCTTTATTTCTCTCCTTTTCTCTCTCTCTCCCTCTCTTTTTCAGTATTTCCCTTTTTCTTTCCCAATCCTCTCTTTCTATCGATGGATGTCTATTTTCCTATTAGAGCTGAATCAGACATTTATATAGTGACATTTGTGGTGATGCAGCTGAACACCTTGTTCATTTTCTAAACTTTCCACTGAAAACTAACCTTATGTTATGCAATAGGATGATTAGCAGAGCAGCATTACTGCATAACTCAGTGTTATCAGCAATGTGGGTCATTAAAAGACCAACCTCCTCTTCCTCCTTTACCAGCAAATAAAACAGCAGACAACAAAATGAGAGACCACAAGAAGTCAGCAGCAATATGAGCTGGACCTTTTACATGGCAGCAGCACATTTTAGTGCCAAATAGATGAGGTAGACCATTCTGACTCTGAAAAACAGATTTGAGGCCATTTTAGCCATTCCCTCTGGTTGTTTTGAATCAAACCTGTATCATTCTTACTGATACTAATAGGACGTTGGGGGTTATACAAGTCTCCCAGCCTTCAGAAGGTGTATCCTAAGGCCGGCAGGGAGAATTCAAGAAAGTAGGCAGAGGCTCTTCTGAGAGACAAGCAGTTGAAAACTTTTACTTTTTCTGCAAAGAAATCAATATTGAAGAAAACAATAAAGAAGCAAGAAGTGCTGCTACTTAGTCACTCAAAGAGCATTTTAATTACATACAACATTTTCCTTTAATTTTTTAATAATCTGAATTATGGTCATTTGCAGAACTTTGATTGTAAACTTCTTCCTTCCTCTGAATTAAAATACCTTTACAATAATGTTTATAGGCACACTTAAATGATCTTTATGAGATGGGATTGCCCTGAGATCTCAGTCTCCATGTTTTAAGAGTTCTCTTCTAAGTTATGTTCTAACAGTTTGATTGGTATGTGGCAATGTTCCAGTCCCACCTGCTTGGCTGGGCTATAAACATGAAGCGAGCCATTTCAATATAAGCTTTAAGCCTCCTTGGGATTCTGGAGGCCACCAGACTGTATGTCTCTCAGGTAATCTCCTCCTCCAAGACCAGAGACTCTCATCATTACTTCAGAACTCAAGGCAGAGTGTCTTTCTCTTTGCTTAGACGCTATACTGCAGCAGAAATTAAATTCATTGAGGGGTGACTGAACCTCCCTAGATCTTTACTGACGCAGACTCTGGACATTTGAAAAATAGCTCTTCTTTGGCTATTTTGCAGTTAGTTTGAAAAATCTGTTTCTGTTTTATCTCAAACCAGGACATCCTACCAGGGTTCTTTGTTGTAACTGGTGAATTTGAGCAGAGAAATATGTGGAGGCAACACTGTAATGGGAAAAACCTAGTTATTACCCAGACTGATCCAAATATACAAGCCCACTTTCCTTCCAGTCTCTTCAGAAAAGTGCAGGGCTGTTTTTTCCAACCGGGTGTCTGGGGAGAGGAGCTGCACAGATTTTCACAGCAATGCCCACATCCATCTTTGTCTCAGGGAGACTTGCTTCCTATGGTTTGGAGATCTGCCTGTGGATTTTTGAGGAGACAGTTACACGTGTACATACACTGAACATCAGTGCCTTCAGGTAATCCTATTGTTTCTAACTTTAGGACTTTGCTTTAGTAAAATATGTTAATGTTCAGTTACCCAAGCTTGGTTTATGGCACTAACTGAAAGGTGGCAGCAGCTAGTGAGAAGTAACTGGAATATGCCCTCTCCTGGTACCGGCCAGTGGTATTAAGTGCTGTTTTCATTCTCCAGTTAGATTTGTTGTAATGGATAATTGAAATCATAAGTTTAAATTTTCCAGATCCTCAGAGTCCTTCTATAGTATTTTAAGTCATTAAATTAAGCTAGCTGCTGGATTTTGTATGCAAACAGTAAAGTTCCCTCTCCTACTTCTTCTCCCTTCCTGGATACAAAACTTCCCCAATTTTCTGAAGAATATATGTGCATGTAAATAGTTTTCATGTCATAATGGAGTCCATGTTTATCTGAATATTGATGTCTTAAGCTGCAAAAGAAAGAATATACTGTCACTCTGAAAGCAGGTATCTTTTTCTTGTTATGTAGCTATTAGCAGCTTTACATTGTGGTTAAACTTGTATTTTCATGTTTAAATCACATTTTTTGGAGCACAGTATTGAGAGGGAAAGACATCAGTTACAAAATCTCACTTCTCTTTTAGAAACATTTTCCCTAACATCCAGTAATATAGGTGTTAGGGCTACAGTAAGCCTTAATAGAGAGACTTATCTTAGATTTTGACATCTTTACACTCAAAGCCTGCTAATCTAGATATAGCTTCCAGAATTACAGAGTTTAGCCTTTAAATAAAATTTCACTTCAGTAACTAATGCTTTGACAATGAAATAATTGGGTGTTTTTTAAAAACAGAAAGCATGATTTAGCTGAAGGTTTTCCTTCTTTTTTGAACAATTTTCTAACCAGAGATTTTTTTCTTGAAGTCTTGCCAGTGGCAAAAATAAGGAGGGAACATGTGGACTCATGCAGAGTGCTCACTAGGCCAAAAAAGAAAATGAAAAAAAAACCCAAAAACTCCTAAGCTATGTCTGAGCAAACTTCACATTTCTCTGATAGGAACAAAATGCAGAACTCAATTCTTAACTGCTTTGGAAAAATCAAATGAACTAACCTCTCAGTTTACAGAACAATTTCTCTGTGTGTTCCACTTCCATTTCTTATTGGAAATCAAACAGCTTTGTTTTTCAGCACTTCTGCAAACTTAGTCCCTCGTGTACACACACAAAACCCCCTAAATCCATGCATCCTAGGAAATCAAAAATTTAGGAAGGTACATTTTTCATAGGTAGTTATAAATATGTATAAAAATTTTCCCATCGCATGAATTTCCAAAGGGGATAATACATGAAATCACAAAGGAAAATGTTATGGCAAAAAGTAATGAAGTAAACTGAAATCTAGATCTTCCTTTTAGGAAGATGCATTCTGAAGTAACAGCATTGCACAAAGGCTAAAAACAGAGCAGTTGATGTAGAACTGGTTTTGCATCTGAGGTTTTGCTTTTGACCTTTTACTAATATAGAGTTATAAGACAGAATGTTGGTGTTTTCAGTTGCCTCTTAATTTTTTTTTAGTTGTGGAAGATACCTAGTTGTGAAATATGAGTAAAACAAGAAGTCTTCATTCTTTTGTTTAACTTCAGGGTATTAATTGTTAACACAGCTTTCAATGAACTAAAAGAACACAGTAACTCCTATAGGAAACATTCTTGAGGAAGAATCCCTGCAAACTGGGAACAAATGCTTTATTATTTTTTATTTTTATTTTTATTTTTTCTTAACAGGAGAGGGAATGTCTGGGTTTGTGGGGTTTTTTGTTAGTTTTTTCTTTTTTTTGTTTTCTCCTCTCTTTTCTCTAATGCACTGCATACACTCGAATACCAGACAGTAAAACTTTCTCGTTACACAAAGCTGTCATTGTTCTGAGGCCATTCTGCTCCCTCTGAACCTGTGTTGAAACAGGTGCCTCACTTGCTTGGCTCTCCTGGAGCAGTTTTATGGATTAAAGCACCACATGTATCCTGCACTGTGGCACTATTAACCGTGCAGAATGAGGCTGGGAGAAAAACTCATACAGGAGTTACACACCTAGGTGCAGTTAGTAAACAGAGACAGTTACCCTCATTAAGCATAATTAAACCTAATATTGACTGTAAACTGTTACTTACCTTAAACTTCTCTGCAGACATTGTGGGAAGGGATTAACTTAGGAGATAGGTACACTAATTACTACCTTCTTCACATTAAAGTTACCATCAGGAAGGCCTATATTCATAAATAAAACATAGTAGGGGATGAGAGACTGAGAAATATGTAAATTCATTTGCAGAAAAAAAGACCAAATTAAAAAAAGAAAGTTGAGTGATGCTACTGGAAGCAAAATGGCACTCTAGCTAATTACCATGAAAAGTATGATAAATCATGGACGTGTATCCTTGACTTCTGACTGATAGAGCCTGCAGAGTGCAATCTCTCATGCGTAGCTGCCTCTGACTGATTTAAACCCATACCACTATCGGGTTTGATGGGAAAGCACAAAAGTGTGTTATTTTATTTCCTTGGGTATTGTTGCTACCTCTTTCTCCTAGAAATGACTTGCAATTATTGTAAAAATACAGTCTGATTTCTTGTCTGCAGAAGAATTGTTGTTTGATGCAATTGGCAAACAAAGGCTCCAAAGATGGTCTAGTTATGGTTTAATAGCTGTATTTTGAAATGCAATTGATCTGGTATATTGAGACAATTATAGAAATATAATAAAATGTCAAGGGAGGGGTTGCTTTTGCTTTGGTATATTTATTTTTGTCGAAGAGATTCTGTCCCACAGACAAGATCAAAAGTCAGAAGCAGTTTTATTTATGAATTTCTATTTGTTTTCTATGGAATGTTAAGTGAGTCACGTTGCTGCTGTGTGCTTCAGCTTTTTATTCTGTTTCCTCACAATTTTCATAGTTTTCTGCACTTTACTATCCCCTGCAAGGGACTGCACACATTTCCTTAGGATTATTCAGATGAGAGGGGCTTGCAGGATGAGGCCGTCCTATGTGTTATCATGTCAACGTTGTTACTGCTTAATCCTGTAAATACTTTACATTTGAATACATAATAATGATATGATTGCTGTTTGTGGGGTAATTTCTGTTTTCCTAGTGTATCTGTCCAGAATACTTTTTGGCTGAGTCATATCAGAATAAAAGTCTCTTTTGCTGAGCTAGCTCACACCAGAATAATGGGAGAACAGACTTATCCTGAGCTTCCTGAGCAGAGCATTGCCTAAGCCACAGGAACAGGAGAAGCTTGAGCACACTAGTATTTAGCATCCAAGGAGGGAATTTACCATCACAATGGTATTGTTATTATGTGGGTATTTCAACACAAAATTATTATTGGCTTCTACTCAGTATTATGCTTTAACTTTTTATGAACTGCCATCACAGGGCACACCGGAGAAGAAATCTAGTATTTATAATGTTCATAGTATAGCATTTTGCTGAAAGAAGGAGCAGGAAAAGTGAAGCTGCTAGTTGAACATCTGTAGATACTACCTAGAGAGTACCTTTTTTGAGTCTTTGTTCCATTTATCTTTTTCATTTCTCTTTTCTTCTAGAGAGATTTACCCATGTAATAGTGATGTTACGTACAGGTAGGAATGTGTAGTTTCCAGGTATGGGTATTATGCTTCAAGAAACAATGCTAAGTAATTAACAGTATTTTCCTGCTCTGGTAACCCTTACTCTTTCTCTGCAGCTTTTTGTGTACCCAGCTGCGGTGTTTATAGATGTTATCTTCATACCCTTTTCACAGTTTCACTGAGTTTTGACAGCGTAGGGTTTGAAGAAATGTATCCGAATTGTTTCTGAGCTGCAAATTAGTTTCAAGATTTACATGGCCAAATTCTGCAGTGACATACACATCATAAGGGATAGTTTGGAAAGCTAGGAGATGTCCTCTGAGCAACAGTCCAAAATTATTGCTAGCTAGAAAAATCACAGGTTAAAGGAAGAACAATTTACTGGAGTAAATACAAGTTTAGAAGGTAGGTTATTTGAGCATAAAGAGTGTATCTGCATTGCTTCTCTTGTTTAGGACTACAGGACTGTATCAAGGAGCTTTCACCTGAGATTCATGTTTGAGGAGCCCTTTGTTCTGCCTGCTTCTTCAGGGACATGTAGAACAATTCTGTTACAGGCTTGTTGCTTTTTTCCTGGTTCCCTTCCACATCTTTTCAAAGGGAGGAAAGAAGGGTCAATGGAGAGGAAACAGAGAAACAGACTTGAGACATGGAAGTTATGAAGCTGCATAGCCTGTATATTTCTGGTTATTATCAAGGTGCCTGTCCAGATTTCCCCAGACCTATCGGGTAGATGTCATGGGGAGTCTTAGTCACATTACATCTGTTAACAGTGGATGGTCTAAATCTCAGGCAAGCATTTCAGCGTTTGTCCTCTTAATAACAGCTCATCTTTTTCAAATTAGAAATTGAAATCGGGTGTATCAGCTTCCTAGGGAAACAATATATAAAAACAGGTATTTTTGATAAATGTTAAGTATTAGGGAAGCTCCATTACATAAGATAATCAAATATAAATGCCAACCATGCTTTTGGGGAGGAAAGAAATTATTCTGTGTTGTATGTTAGCACCTTAAAACTAAACTAGATTAATTCCCATATTTTGCCCATCTAGCTGGTGTCCACTGGACACTTTATGTCCACAATAATAATTGAGCTCTTTGATCTCTTGTCAAACTCATTCCCCTCAGTTCTTCTAAGAGTGTACTTGATGATTCCAGCAAAACAATTGTCTAAGTAATAACATACTTGAATCCCGGTCATCTCTGCAGAGCATAGTCCAAATCCAGTGAATCCAGACTGAGGCAAAATTTCCACTGAAGTCAAAATTAGCAGCTTTGTAACTTGTAGGATTTCTGTCAAGCAGAAATTCCCTACTTAAATTCTTCCCCCACGGAAAGGATGACAAAACACATTTATGGATTGTTAGAAAATTTGGACACGGAAAATGCATTAAAAAAAAAAAAAAAGTGAGGCAGATAGTTTTATGAGCATTTTTTTGTGAAGGGAGCATGTCATTTAAACAATAATATTTCTTAAAAAATAGTTAAATGAAGTATTTGAAGATTAAATTTTTCATTTTCACCAATGTCAGAACAGCTGGATCCTAGGACTGACTTAAGACAAAATGACTGAATGTGGATATATTTCTGCCAAGTATAAAATACAGAAATGGGAGGCCAAACTTTTAAAGATGGATGATACTCTTCATATGAACTTAAGACATATTCTTAATCAACTGGTTTAATTTTGTTTGAGTTAGGCAGAATCTGTCTGTTTAAAATTCTCTTACATTTTCTACTGGGTATGTAATAGGTTTCAAACCTTTTTGCAGTGTGAATCTTAGGTTCCACATTCAGATACGCTCATCTGTGAGAGAAAGTCTGTAATTTCTTTTCTTCACCCAAAGTTGTTCCTAGTGGAATGCTCTCTAGCATGACGGCAGTAGAGCTTCCATCATTTTCCTCCATTTGTAGTATCAGAACCTAACAGCTGATGTGCAAGGCTGTGAAGACATTTCATCACAGCAGGATTTTTTGAAAAGAATCTGAGTACACTTCACGAGCATCCTGGCATCTCCCTGCTATGTAAACAGGCAGCACCAGGGAAAGTTGGCTTTCACGTGATTCCTTACTACTCAGTTGCAAATTTTGCTCATTAGTGTGTCAATTCAGCAGTTGTCTGATATAAATTCCTTGCTGAGCTGGGGCCTGAGAGAGGGGCAGGTGGTAGCTGCTTTTTCCATTCCAGGAAAGGGGAAAAATAATTCCTTCTCAAAACCAAACTGTTTTGATGAGAACTAGAGCGTGAGTCGAGCTATGGTACACGTGGGAGAAAGTCAGAGAATACCATTTTGGTATGGATGAAGAGAGGCACTTACAGAAACTCTCCCAAACCAGGACAGTGTTTCCTGGTTAATACAAGTAGATTCTGTTACTCATCTTTTAGCACGTTAAATACTGCTGTGTATCAAGCAGAGAAACTTTCAGTCAGTCCTGTAAAAGCTTTAACAAATCAATATGTGTCCATTGCTTCTCCTGTTTCCTGTTAATCCTTTCACATTTTCCTGTTTACGCTTGTCCTTGCCCCGTATGTTGTCTTCTCTAACGTTTCCTTCCCTCGTTGTTTTCATTCTTTCTTTGCTTCCTGTTTCTCAGTAGCTCTGCCCTTTTGTGGCTAAAGCCCTGAATTTCATGGTCTGTCCTTACACAAGCAAAACGTCTGTTGAAGTCAGTCAAGCCAGGGTTTATCTTCCCATGTTTTGGCCTTTGCTCGTTATCAGGTACTTACATTATATCCATAGCAAACTGTCTGCATTTTGGGACACAGCTTCAGCCAACATAAGGCCATTTATTTTACATTTACTTCTGGAATGAGTCTGCTTACTTCCAGTCCCCCATTTGGAAGCTTGTTAGGAGTGTGCATGCTGCTATAACATGCAAATTCTAATGAGTAGGTGGAGAATAAGTATTTTTTTGTCTGATAGGTTAGTACTTTTATTTTACCCATTTAAAGACAAAGATGGGAATCTGCTTGTTTAATGTTCAATAAGATCTCAGTGTTGAGTGTCCAGAGGATATGAAGTACTTAAAGTAAAGTAACTTAGGAGCTGAGGAGATAATTATATATGAGAGGAAATACTGGGAAGGACAGGGAATGCAAATGAAGGCAGGCCAAGATAGATTCAGTGCCACAGGATAACTCCCCATTTACCCCTCCCTCAAACACACAATAACCCTCAATAACCTACTTGAGCTAATGAACATTTTACTGCATCTAAAATGTTGATGCAAGTGATCATTATTTCTACTGGATTTTTGAGTGTCTGAGACCACCCTTGTTCTTTGGAGTCCCAACCTACACTTTTTTTTCTGTTGGGTAGAACGTAAAAAATGTTATTTCAATGGAGAAAGAAGGCATTTATATTTGGGTGTTTTGATTTTCCTGTTAAGGTTATTTCCTTCTGCAGTGAAATGGAACATACGGGCTTTTTACACAAAGATTATAAACTTATGAGTGTCAGGTCATTGTAAGAGAGAGTCCAAACCAATGCGCAGTTGTCCGTATTGAGTCCTGTGCTCCATTTCTCCCTTTCCTGAACCAAAAAATTACCACCTTCTCTATTAGAAGATCATAAATCGAGGAATGTCTGTGTCTGATGCAAAGTTCTCAGTGTGGTGTCAGAAATCCAAAGACCCTATTCCAACTGGCTGTTGAAATATAGCTAGTTAGCTCTACAGAGCAGGTGGCCTATCAGGACAAAAAACCAAAAAAAATCCCTCACAACAACAAAACCCAAACAGAAAGCAAAAAACAGGAATACAGAAAGACTAAGATAATGTTCTGAGTTCTTTCACTGTTGTCCCTCTGGACCTTAGAAGATGACTGCCTTCCATTTTCTGATTCCTCTGCATCCTGCAGTAGAGAATGATGCGACATAGTTATCACTGTGAAGGTCTTCCTAACAGTTAAGAATAAAAGTACAGGTATATTTTGACTAGTAGCTGTAACCTCAAGGATTTTTCAGTTTGCATCTCTCCTGTGCTGTTTGTAGCAGAATGCTTATGGATGAAGGTGTACTTACCCTCTTTCCCTTGGCAGTAGGAGTGGGGCTTCTCAGTTAAACCAATTTTTGTCTGCCCCAGTTGGCCTGTTCTTCTGCATGTCAGATCCATTGCATTTTTGATGCAATAGCTTGTGGTGCTTTAAGGACATAGCGTAGCTACTACATGCTTTTGAGTTAACAAATTTTAAGTATTTAAATCACATAGGAAAATGAGAAATGTTTTTTCTTGCGTTTGGAATGACTAGTAGCTTTACAGCCATCAAACTCAGCTTGGAATGCCAGTTGACCCTTCCACTTTGTATGCTCACTGGTGACTATAAATGAGAAGTCTTTCCACCCCTGCCATGAGGTTATGAGACACGGCTATGTAGTAATTAATGCCACTGTATCATTTTTAACTGCTACAGAAACATAGTATCAGATGCTCAGATGGCATCAATTGGCTTAGCTCCACTGAAGGCAACAAAGTGCGATGCCAACTTATACCAGCTGAGGATCTGGCCCACAGTTAAAAGAAAAAAAGGGACCGGCTGCCAATATGGCAGGGAACATATTGAGATTTATGGTACTGCCTTAATCAGGAAAAAGTTCTGCATGAAGTGGTTGTCTTTCTGCACATTCACATGAAGTCATTTCAGCTGGAGGCATAAGAAGCTCTAGCATGACCTGTATGGGCACATTCCCACTCTTGCAATGTCTTCCACTACCTGTGCTCTTAAACATCTGAGGACATCTCAACTCACTCCCCTTCTAGTTGGCAATATCTCCTCATGGTCGGTTCTCACGTCCAGTTCCTCACACAGGCCTACCACAGATTTTTTTTAAACATTATTTTAATTTGGATTACCTTATTTTTTCCCTTTTGCTTGTATTTCTAGTGCTGCTTTCTTAATCATATGTAAAAATGGGGGGAATTTCACACATTGCTATTGAAACTCTTATCTAGCTGTCCTATTTGCATTCAAGTATTATATTAATCTTGATAAGAATAAGAAAAATCCAGTTTCCTGCCTTTGTATTCAAATATGTAGGTAATTTTTTACTTGGAGATAAGGTGACTGTAGCTAACTTAATGCTTGTAAATTTTTATCTGCTATAAATATGATCGAATAACTTGATGGATAGAAATTCTCCTCTCTGTATTACAAAGTTAGTGAATGAAATACTTATTAAAGATGAAATGGCTGTAGAATCTCTGCAACTTTTTTTCTCCTTCAGTAATACAGCTATTGTAGTGTTTGGTTTATAATGAATGCTGTTTCTAAACTTGCGAGCCATTCCCAGTTCTGAGACCTTGGGTTTGATTGTTAGTAACATCCACAGAAAATAATCTTTTGGGCCTACCAGTTTCCATGCTTGGTCCCACCTATAATGTTGATGATTTGAGATACTCTATGATCCATTCTTGTAATAGGAAGTTGAGGAAAAAGCTCTCTTCAGCTCTAAAATACCTGCCTAATTAATTCATGACTTGGAATTTGGCCTAGAATATAAAGGTCCAGTCACATTTGGATTATAACCTCATAGTACATATTTAAGCAGGACAAACTTTCAGAAGTAGAAGTATTTTAATATCTAAACCCTGCAAAGTGTGTTGAGTTTTAAACATGTAATGAATTTGCTCCTGTGCTCTGAAAGTACAGAAAAATAAACTAATCATTAAAACATATCCAGATACAAAGCTCGGCTGCAGTTTTTAAGAAGTTTCAAAGGATGCTTTGAATGACACTGAGTCTCTTACCATGATGTATTTTCCTGCACTTCAAAGTAAGACTGAGTCTTCTGTGGCATCTGTATCATGTAGGTGCTGAAAAGAATGTCGGGGAGGCAGGACACAATGTTTATCTCTTTCTTTTAGTTTCCTAATTATTGCATGTTTCAAAGAATGCAGTGATACCGCTGAATGCAGCTGAAAGACTGTTGCCTGTCTTAGGAAAAAACAGAGGACCCAGTCCATCTCTTACTGAGCTCCATGAGAAGATTTGTGTTTAAACCAACAATTGCAAGTTTAAACTTAAAGCATGTACTATCTTCAAATCTGGAAAATGCTAGAAATATGATAATTGTAGCTGATTCACTTAAACAGTACATATAAACACTTGAGAATATTGTAAAGAAAGGTATGACTTGTATTAAAATATTGCAACAAATATTTAAAGTAATACTTATTCCTATATTCTTGATGGTTTTTTTTAGAAATTCCAGTGCACTTCATGAGTTTCCAAATGATAATACATTTTTTAAAGAACCTTAGAATGGTTTTACAAAGTGTTATTATCCCGATTTGATAGATGGGGAAACTGAAACACAGAGCAGTTAAGTAACTCTCTCAAGGTTGTAGGATAATTCACTGCTAAACTAGGGATAGATTATTTCTTGGCATTGAGTGTTTCATTCACTATTCCACTGCTTCTTTGTGTTAAAGAATGCTATATTACCTTTATGATACAGTTTAAAGAAGAAACCCACAAGTGGTGTCATGTTTACAAGTCTCTTGAAAAAGCACTTCTTTAGCTGAACATCTTCATTTTCTATCGTGACCTTTTATGAAAATTAAGTTTTTATACACACATGCCATGCAATAGAGGGGAAGACTGAATATGCCATCTTTGACTTGCCTGGGATTGCAGTCAAAACCAGAGGGCAGAATATGGCTAAGAAATATCGAGTTAAAAGTCTTAAAAATGTACTTCAGCTCTCCAAATACTGTTTCCTGTATATTGGACCTGAACAGAAGGTTAGTAGGAGATGGATGTCCCTAGTTATAAATAATTGTGACAACAACTAGCAGTACAGTGCACTTGAAAGAACAGTTAAGTCTTGCTGCAAAATGCATCCTAACTACGAAAATGACAGCCTGCATAGTGCTGTGGATGGAGGGCAGCTTGTAGTGCTATTCAGAATAATAATATTTGCTTATATCTGCTTAGAATATCCCAGAGTTTTGTAAATATCTCCTAGAAACTAATATGATATTTCTTACTCTGGCATTATTTAGGAGTGCAAGAAGATACATTTTTTAGAAATCTGAAGTCAGGTTATAGCACTTCTGGGGCAGGATGTATAATTGATATTCTTTTAAAACTACAATAGCTTTTACCTTACAGCAGAGTGTTGATGGTACAATTTGTGGTCTGGCTGGCACCAGAGAAGACTATGGTTAATCCAGTTTCTTATTTTACAGAAGCCACTGCAGAAAAGGATACATTCTTCTTTCAGACTCCTCTAAGCTTTGCTGAGTGCACACACTTGATGTAATTTGAAGGGAAGTTTCCATTTACAGAGGGGGTAACTTCACCCTAAGATTGTTGCCAAAACAGTGAGTCCTGACCCGCTCTACAATATCTAGGATCCTTACTTAGAGTTTAAAGTGAGTCTTTTGAATCACAGTTGTCATTAAACTCCATCACACGCTGTGTACTTTCTGTTCTTGGACAACCTAAGAAATGGCTTTGCCTGCCACTTAGTCACTGGCAACCGTGGAGACAAATCTGAGCTGCTTTTCCCTTCCTGAATATTCCCACCATTCTCTTCCCAGTGTTAGCCTTAAGGGAGACATTCTCCAGCAAAAGGAAAGACAGAATCTCTTCAACCAATGGAGGCCTTATTATTACTTCAGGTGACAGGTAGCATTATGTGTATATATTGCTAGAGTTACTTGTCACCTTTGGTCCTCCTAGCTGAATAGATCCACGTGTTGAGCAATGGAATGAATAGGCAGCATCTTTTGAGATTTTAATTCTCTTTTAGATGGGATAAGTTTCTGTTGTCATCATCTCTTTACCAAAGGGTCATATTTATCTGCCAAGCAATGGGATGCATTGTGTATTGTACTGTGTTGTCAATAGGCACTTCATACTTCCACATCTGTATAACTGGAGGTGCATTAAGGGGAATCAAAAGCTTGTTCGTATCTGTCAGCTGTATCATTTCAGGCACAGAGAGACAAGAATGTACCCTGCACTTAACATAGAGAAACATGAAGTAACTTGTATTACGGTCTCAAGATCTTGGAACCAGTCACACTAATAAAGCTGAAGTGGGAGCCAGTAAAATGGCTTCTTGGAGCTTCGTTACTGTGTATGCTTTCTGAAGTCTATGCAGAAAAAATTGGTAAGAAGCTTTACTGCTGCTGACATTTTCTGCTGAAAGAATTGGTCTGTCAAATGAAGAAAGTAGCTTAAAAAACAGCCTGAGAAATGAGCCTGTGCTGAACATTTCTGTGGAATGTATATCCCTTTATTCTCCAGTCTCTTGTCTTTACTAGAATTGTTGTTTGTCAGATGGAAAGTAAACTTAAGTCCTAGATCATGAACTAGTTCTAGTGAAGGACCTCATACTCTTACTGTTGAGACACAGCTCTGACAGTAGATAAAACAAAACTCAATCATGTTTGCTGCCTTCTGCTGGGGGATTTTTAGCAGTGAAGAGAGTCTATGTGGGTTTTTTAATGCCCTTTTCACTACATCCCTGACAACATGCAGGATAATGTAATTATTCTTTGCTGGAGAAGCTCTGATGGTTTGGGATGCTGCATCCTTCACTGCTAGGAGATTTTGGGCGAAAAGATCTAATGGATAACAGTGTAAGGTAAGATAGCACATGAAAGCTTGTTCGAAAGAGCTGACATTTCTGTCTCATAGTTGCACAGGTGTCATCGGACCAACAAATGACAAAAACATCATAATGACTAATTCTACTTCAGGCTTAGATAAGAACATCAAACTACTTAATTAGACACCCCTAGACTTTACAGTATTCAACTTGTGTCTAACCCATGGCAATACTATCCACAATAATCACATGCTACCACTAGCTATCTTGAGGATCAGTTTAGAAAGACAGCAGTTGCTTTGCCCAGGGAAATTTAGATTAGATGCAAAATTGGATTTTTCATAAGGCCTTGTTTTTACCTAGCTACGAATGTTTCCTTAGCACAAGTGAAAACTTTACACATTTTAGCTCAAACTGTACTCTACTAAGCCTCCCACATTTATACCCATCTTCTTGGCAGTCGTCCCAAAATATGTTTGGGTTGAGGCATTACACATTACATTTGGTGAAGCTTTAGCATTCCCTGTTGCTCACATCAATCCTTATTTCTGTTTGCTCTTGTAATTTACAGTTAATGAAAATTCTAAGTTTACCTTTGTTTTTGTTGGCGTCGTTACAAGAGAACCCTTTAGCCTTTTCAGCCTCCCATCCAAATGGAAAGCTGAATCCAAAAGGGAAGGTAAAACCTATCTGAGCAGTTTCATTTTAGACAGAAGCCCTTAGCATGCGTGTCAGCATTACAACATTTCTGAACTAACAGCGAAAGAGCCTTGCTCAAGGCTTGACCTGTGCCTGCCGTTGTGAGTAGGATTGTAAGGAGCAGGTAGACACCAGACTAGTAGTTGATCATAACATCAGAGTGCCAGATCTTAATCGCCGTCTGGTTAATGGCCTTAACCAGTTCCTGCTCCCTTCCAATTCTGGCAAGATTCTGCCTGAAATTAACACGAATTTGCCTGATTACCAATGTGGGAATGTAGCTAATAACAAGCTTGTACTGATGACCTTAACACAGCGTAGGCAATATTGACAAAACAAACCATTCTGGACTTAGAACAGTCTTTTCTAACAAGCCTGTTAAAAATTGTCTCACAGGTTTTCAGTTCAGGAAATACTCTTTCTGTCTACCTACGGTACCACCTATGCACTGGGCTGTGTACATACAAGAATGTTAAGCAATAGGCTGTAAACAGATGGTACATACATAATTTCTGGACATACACAAAATCTGATAATTGTGTGATTTATATTGAGGTTGTAAAGACACTTACTTGACAGATGATTTTAAGCATTAAAAATTCCTATGCAGCTACAGAATTATTTTAAAAACAAGCTTTAAAATGCCCCCTTTTCATTTATTTTTGGTGCTCATTACGTGTTCTGAATCATTGCTTGTTCTGAAACAGTACCTCTTACATTAACAAAATATTTTGCAGGTGAGAAATACTGACAAATTTAGAAAAATGTGTAACGCAGAATTATAATACAGTTGCATATTTCTGAAAAAAAGTGGGTCTTCATGAAGGCAAGCCTGACCAAGCTTTCCTCTGCCTGCTTCTAGTGCTACATACAAGCTGTTTTTCTCATGTCATTAAAGTGTCACTTTATCGGTAGGAACTCTGATCGCATTTTAAAACTTCATTTGCTGCTTTGTGGTTCTTCTTGCGTTTCCATTGCAGAGGCTGTGCAGTCTGATGGGCTGGAAGACAAGGCATGGGAGAAAAGCAGCCTTTGCACCTGTTTAAAATCTCCAGTGCTTTGTGTGGTTCCTGGGCAACAGGCAGGAATCCTGAAAAGCTAGGCTGCACTTGCTCAATTGTTGCTGGCAGCTGTGATTTTGAGAGAGCACATAGCAGCTCGTTAGCAGGTTGCTTGTGTTATGTGACATGCACTGAGCGTGGCAAACTCTTGAGCTGAGCTCTGCCTTCGCTGCCTACAATCGAGGCTGGGTTGCTTGGGGTCGCGGACTTGGCTAAGGAAAGCATTCTAACAGTTGTAAGGTGAGTTCCTCATTGGTAAAGGGGCAGGGAGGTGAGGCAAGTAGGTGTGAATCAGTGTTTTCTGATTAGAAAAGGGAAACAGAAGCAAAGGTTCTTTGTGCTAATGGGTGCTATTTTCCTCTAGCAATTATGTTCTTTCAGACTATATTTGCAATGGTGCAACATACAAATGCAGGGGATAACATGGATCCTTCTGTTGGAACGGGTCCAGCGGAGGGCCACGAAGGTGATCAGAGGGATGGAGCACCTCCCCTATGAGGACAGCCTGAGAGAGCTGGGGTTGTTCAGCCTGGAGAAGAGAAGGCTCCAGGGAGACCTTACAGCGGCCTTTCAATATCTGAAGGGAGCCTACAGGAGAGCCGGAGAGGGGCTCTTTGTCAGTAGGTGTAGTGACAGGACAAGGGGTAATGGTTTTAAACTGGAAGAGGGGAGATTTAGAGTAAATACTAGAAAGAAATTCTTTACTGTGAGGGTGGTGAGGCACTGGAACAGGTTGCCCAAGGAAGTCATGGATGCCCCATCCCTGGAGGTGTTCAAGGCCAGGCTGGATGGGGCTTTGAGCAACCTACTCTAGTGGGAGGTGTCCCTGCCCATGGCAGGGGGTTGGAACTCAATGATCTTTAAGGTCCCTTCCAGCCCAAACCATTCTATCACTCTATGATCCGAGTGTGTGTATGTGTTCATGCACAAACATGCACACAATATATGGGCATTGCATTGTGGAAATGCAAGATGACTTCATGGGATAATTTTAAATTTTATTATGAGCTTTGATTTCTGGGTCTTGCTGTTTACTTTGAGGGATCAGAATCAAATCAATCATTGCAACCTTGATCTTGGCCTATTTAGACAGCATCCAAGCAGCAGATGCAGTCACACTGGAAGTCTGACTGGCAAATTCAGACCATTTCACCTTCGCATCTACTCAGTTTGTGCCTCAGATTAGGTCTCTCTTGATTCTTCTAAAAAGGAGCTAGAATGTAATAAATCTGTTCAAACAAACCCCAAAGCTACAGCATTGTTGTGATCTGTTGAAATCTTCATCATGAGATGGGAACAGATCTGCAATTGTCTGAAGATCTGTTTACACTCTATACTAGTTTAGCCCAGGAGGAGTGATCTACAGACTAGTCTCTTCCTTATTTTTGTATCAGAGATCTCTTTTCTTCTTTAGACATGCAACGCAAATGTTGACAGTAGAAGTCATTAACCCAAGATGAAGAAAAAGCAGAAGGAAATCTGCCTACTAAGCAAATTAGATAAACTCATGAAAGGAAAGTCCACCGAGGGCTGTTTCACATAAAGATATGAATATAACCACTTGTTCAGGAAATCTCTAGCCAGTGGTTTGCCAGCAACTGGGAAGATTTAATGGAGGGCAACAAGACTCTTCATTTGGCCAGCCTACTGATTCAGTAAGTAACTGCCCTGGCTAGTGTCAGGAACGTGCTCTTGAGTATGTGCAGCTGTCTGTATGGTCTGCAATGCTTTGTGACGTGGACATGGTAAATTTTCAGTTGAACCATGCTCCAGATACATGCTCTGGTGCTTGTCTATTGTTGTTGACTTCTTTAGCTGAATAAAAGAAAGCACTAATTGTCAGGTACTGAGGGTAAATATGATATAATGAATAGAAACCAGACTATGACCTAATCTTGTATATTCGGCAAGAGTCCCTTCATTTATTTTGTGGTCTAGACCAGGGCTTTTTCTTTCCTCATCTATAAAATGGGGATAATTGGTGTTTGTATCTCATATTGCTATATAAAAACAAGATATTATGAACTTTCTTTTCATTGTTGTCCTGTGTTTCTCTGTTGTCACTTCCTTTTCTGTCTTAAACTTGGGTTTTACTCTGACCACTGAGGGTCTTCTGAATTCATTATCTGACATTACTTTGGCTATCAAATAATGGAAGGTAATAAACTGAGATATGTATGTAGGTGCTCTTGTTTTGTCATGGAGGCTGGAAACTGGACCACACAACTTGAAAGCTGACATCACTTTATTCAGGATTCTGAATTTTTACTTGAGAACAATATACATAGGGTATTATTCTTTAGGAAAGTAGTTGTGATCTCTTTGGTTGGCCTTGTTATAGTGCTGTTCTTGATACCTTCTTATTGCAGTGAAAGAATTGCAGGTTTCCTCCTCCTCTGCAGGTACAGGGAACACAGAAATTTGACAAATTCCTCTTAATCCTGCTACACATTTCACAAAAATGATATCTGTAGGACTTTTTCTGTTAGTTTAAAATATGTTGTTAGCTGGTAATAACAACTGTGCTGCACAGCACACACAAGCCATGGGCTGGATGTTTACGAAACACATGATAATAGGTGTTGCATTTTTATGTACTGGTTCATTTTATGTAGACTGTATAGCACCAGAAACACCCACTCACAAATACAGTGCAATAGAAAACTGGCATTCAAACATAAGGCTACGACTTAACTCTTGCAACCAAGGTCAATGAAGTTGAGAGACTCATTTGGTTTATATATCATACTTTGTCTTGGGTATTCCAGCTCATGTAGTGGCAAGTACAGACCCCACTAAGAGGATTATGTGAGTTGCTACTTGTAGGTACAGTAAGACAGCTTAATATAGTAGCATCAAATTTTAGTGGAGATATGTTTGACAAGAGTCTCTTTTTAATTTTAACTTGGGAACCCCATGGTTTAATTCATTCTGTAAATTACTCTCACGTTTTTAATATCCCCAGGTGCTGACAGCCTGCAAAATAAAATGTCCCCTATCTCAGGATGGCATACTTGCTTTGTATGCAAGATAGAGTATATCTGCATTCACATGCCATGCCAGATCTTTCACCACTTTCCCACAAACAGAATTGTGGAGGGAAGATGGCCTTCTGTGGGAGCCTTGTTGTGCAAGAACAAGATGGGTTATTCAGAAATATCAGCCAGTCTCCTTTCCCATAGGCTCCCTGGTCAGAATTCTGGGCTACCAAATACACCTTGTGTTAGTGTGACAACTTGACAACTCTAAAATGGCTGTATTATCTGCTGAAAAACCTGAAGAGTTTTAATGACTTTAACTTGAGTCACATCCGAACACCATTTTAGAGGGAGGAGAGGAAAGAAAAAGAAGTCTGTGTCTAGACATGCAGGCATGGGAAGAGCCTGTCATTTCACCCTGGAGTCTCCTTTCTTTTTTTTCTCTTTTTTTTTTTTTTGGGGGGGGGGGGGTTGGGGGTTTTTTAAGGTACTATTTCTACTGTTTGTGACCACCAATTTTTTGGAGTATTTTCAGATATGACTTTCTTTGTGCCACGAGATGGCTCTGTAGAGGAAGCAGCAAACGTTGTCCAACTCTTCAGTGCAGTGTGCTGAACTGCCAATATTCTTGCTGTGATTTAAGCACTATGTTCAACGTTAGATTGAAGTTCATTAAGCCAGTAAAGCAAAATGGTTTCTTATGTTGTTCTGCAAACCGTTTTACCAAGCAGAAAAACAGATGGTGAGGCTGACTTTTTTTAAAAAAAAAAAAAAAAAATCTCTTTATTGTTCTGTTTTTTTTGTCGGGGCGGTGGGGGCATGGAGCTTGTTTTCCACACTGCAGCTTTTACATCCCTACACAGAGGAATGTAAAGACATGTAAAGACTTCAGAGGCTAGTGTTCCTTCTTCTCTATAGTTCCACCATTGCAGCAGGCAGTGAGTGATACCTCGTCCTACTTGTGGCCCTTAAAATTATTCAGAGCCTATTAGAAGTCCACCTTAGCGCTTGGATACAATACTAGGCATCTTTGACTCTTAACGTTTTGGAGTGATTTATTGTAATACAAGTCATGTGGAGCAAGAGGAAAAACAGAGGGGCCAGAGAAAGAAGTATGTAAAATTATTTAATAAAGCTACATTGATAGATGATATAAAATTAAAAAATCAACTAGAAGCTGAGCTTTCCTTCTGAAGTGCACAGTCTGTCTTTCCCAGGCTTCCCAAGTAGCTGCTTTGTTTCACCATTGAACTTCCTTGACAGCGTCCCGGAGCACGCACAGCACTAGGTAGCATTATTACTCCACTCTTCATTGTGTATAGTTATAGGTTGTCTATTCTGCCTTATCATTGTTGGGTCATGTCTTTGAAAGTCCATCAAACGTGCCTAACTGCACTAACAGTGCTTTAAAAGAGAGCATAGTCCAAGGACACATCAGGGCACTGAAATTCCTGTTACAAGACTTCATACAAAGATAATGCTAAATTTGTTGGTGTTTGCTGTGTTACTCTTCTGCACGTTGTTGTTCTGTTATTGATCTACACACAAACAGCATAGTGAGAAGTTCTACTAAGAAACCAGACCCTTAGAAAACAGATTTTCATGGGGTAATTTTCTTCTTCAATAATTAGAGATTACCTTGCCCAGTCTGATCGTGGCTTCAGCTTGCTCTTTTTAATCCAAATTCTTTTTGGTGTCAGCTCAGCTAAATTGACAATTATCCCAGAGATGGTGAGGCTAATTGTCCTAATTAATACAAGTGGGCCCAGGTGGGGATAGTTAGAGCTTGGGACCAGTCAGGTGGTATGGGCAAAAAGCCCTCTAACATTTGAGAACTAGTACCACAATGGAGAAGGTGGTGATATCGGAGATCATAATGCCCTTGTGGTAGGTTTTATTTCATTGTTTTCTGCTTGGGTTGATATGTAACGTATGTTTGATGTATGGATTTTCAGGTATTGGAGGTGGTGTGTGAGGGAAGGGGAATTACATTTAATAAGAAGCTGCCTTTCAAAGAAGCAGCATTGTCTGTTTACTCCAGCCTTGTAGCTTTTGTTGGTCCTGAAATAGTCAGTAGTGTGTTTCTTCCTGTGTCAGGATGTACTAGATTCACCATGCAGCTGGAGAGGTATGGATTAGCTACCAAGTGAAGAATTACTTACAAGGGAGAGTTCAGGATTGTGTCGTGTTTCTGTTATGCTGTAGCTCCAAGATGAAAGCTATGATAATACTAACAAGGTGCATGAAGAGAAGCCTTTTTTTAACAGGAACTTTTCATGGAAGTGGTTAAAGCAAACTTGGAAATCTTTGAATGTGTAGTTTTTGTGAAGGAAATGGCAGAATATTATGCTCTTCTAACAAGCATCTATCATTTTATCGCTGTTTGCTCCTTGATCATCCTTCTCCATTTCTGAGCTACCTTTATGTCGGTAGCTGTCACTGAAGACTTCTGCTTGCTCCCTTGCATCTGACAAAGATTCTAAACAGGGCAAATTCTGGTTGTTGACTTTGAGAGTAGATTTTAGCCCAATTTACATAGATAAGATTTGGCATGCTATATTATCCCAAGTGTCTGTTCAGTGAAAAACATGCAGTTCTCTGGACCTCCTGTTGTTTTATTTGCCAGCAACCTGGCAAGCTGAACTCTTTTCGAGTCCTGACCTGGCTGGTGGCTATTTGATGGCATAGAAAAAGAGAAAATAAGTGCCAGTTACAGTAGTCCAAAAAACGTTAATTGGGTAAGGATTTAGACTAACTATAATCTTCAAGAATCCTGTCGAACTACACTTCTAACCATCACACCTTTTTCTATACCTGTGGGATAGAGGCTACAAGCTTCGTTTTTGTCTGTAGGTAAAAGGACTTTCCCAAGCCAGGCAGTAAGACTGTTAAAAGATACGGGAATAGGTCAGCCAATGCCTGCTATGTTCCTGTAGCCACAAGACAGTCTTAGCAATCTGCCTGCAGTAATGTTGTTTGTAACCCATGCTGATGCTAAAAGCAGTATGAATTGTATACATCTTGCACATTGGTTTCACTGTCTCAAAAAATGAAGAGGTTTTTTGTTTTTTTTTTCCTCCTTTTTCCCCTTCCTTTGAAGTTTTAAAGCAGAACTTGCTGGTGACCCACTTTTGCTAACAGTTCTCTTAACTAACCCCTGTACTCGCTTATACTTTTTTTTCCTCTTCCACCCACTGTCTGTCTAGCCTGGTTTAAAATTTTTATATATGTACTTTTAAAAAATTGATTAGTTGGAGAGCTGCCCGTTCTTCTGCGCTGTATAATAAGGATTTAAAAACTGCATACTGAATTCTGTATAGTGTAATTAAAACTGACCCAGATTTGGACCTGAGAACACCAGGACTTAGCCAAACTTGCCATGAGCTGAGTTCTGATGGCAGATGGGAGCTAATGAGGACACACTACACTCCAGAATTTCCCAGCTGCTTGGCCCCTTTTTGTACAAACAAGGTTTGGAGTGAAGTCCCAATCCCAAGAGCATGTTCAAGCAAATGTACTGCACCCAGTGTTTTGGGAAACAAGGCAGTGCTGTCAGGCTGCTTCAGGAAAATTTTAAGGTGTTATTTCCAAAGAGCTTTTACTGTCTATCCTGGTGTCATGCGTATGCTGTCTCCCAGCTTCCACCTTAGCCTAGGCTGAATGTGATCACGTGCTTCAGACTCTGCCTGTATATCCTTCCCACAGTTTCAATTGGGTGACTTCCACCTTAATTTAATGGAGTGTTAAAATCCCGAAGTACTGGGTCTCCCTTCGATCTGTGGTTCCCTTCAGTGGATTCAATGTCCTGGGACTATTCAGGCAGATGTAATTGAATCAGTTTGAAGCAGCTGTAGCTGGCATGTGGTCTCTCAGATTGCTAGCACCTGCTTGGTTGGGGTTTTTTTGTTTTGTTTCTAACTCACTAGAGTGAAAATAGTGCCAAAACCAGCATTGGTCTTGGAGCTGATAAAGCACTCCAGGTCCTATATCCCTTTCGCCTTCTAGCTTAGCTACCTCATTACTAGTGCCTGCCTGCAGTAACGTTGTTGGTAGTGAGCAGAAATGGGTTTATGCTTCTCCTCCAACTGCCTCCCTCCCCTTCAAGCCAGTGCTCTGCCAATACTGACTCTCTTCTTCATAAACAGTAAGACTTAATCGTGCTCAGGTGTGCGGAGCGTCTGTGCCCTCCTTTGAAAACTGGGCAGCCCATGGTTTGCCGCCTCTCATATGTGCACTAAATTTGTCTACTGCTCTAGCAGTCTGACTGCTGGCATGGCAAAGTTACTGTTGTTCACGTGTAATAAATAACGAAACAATCCTGGAATGCTCCATTCAATACTTCTGATCCCTTCCTCTGGTGTCATGTGCAGAGAACTTGGTTACCATATTGCTACTACAGCCTAAGTTTTAATAGGGTAAGTTTTCAAAAGGGACTTAGAGTCACTTGGTTGCCTCCCTGTATTGTATGATTTATCATAATTGAAGTCCAAATAAAGTACAGTGGTGCACTTGGCCAAATACAGTAACAACACACAGTGGTGTGGGTTTTTTTAATGTGATATTACAAGATGGCACATTGAAACCTTTTTTAAATAATATATCACTCCACTCATTTCCCTTTACTTTGTGCGTAAAGTTTATGTACCTTTCTTTTTCGTCCCTCCATGCCCCAGAAGCAAAGGCTGTATCTAGATTCTTAATTCCAGCTGCTTTCATCCTTAGTGTTTGCCTCATAACTCACTTCTTGCTCTTTTGTTTTGCTACTTTAGTTTCTGTTTCATGGACCATGGCTTTCAACTTTGTCTTGAAAGATGTTACTGCACTGTGGGATCCTGATAGTGAGGAAGAGTGTACTTCCTGACACAACAGTAATTATGATCTAATTCAGTTGTGGTTTTTTTTCTTCTTTTAGCTTTAAATATTTAGGTAGGCTTCTGTACTGCAGAAATTCCTGTATTAGCCTATTCCAGGTCCTCTCTTCCTCTTTTTACTTTTATTTTCTCTTTCCCCTCATTTATTGGGAGTTACCACATATCCCTAGGGTTGAGAGGGCCTTGTTCTCAGCTGATGTACGGGGACTTGCTTGCTCCTCCAAAAGCTTTAAAAACTGCTGTTGTAGGCAATTAAAAGACAATTTCACAAAGTGTTCCAGGCAATTCTGAAGCTGTTTCTTTCTCTCCTGTTAACCTATATCTCTTATTTATATTGCGTATAAAAAGATTATGTGATTTGCCTATAGATATTTGTGATGTAAGCAAAGTCTCTCCTCCTGTGGAATTCCATCACTTTTCCAACCAATGTGCCAGTCTGCAGCTCTCTGCATTTTGTTGAGCTCAGGCATTTGATGGGTGTTGTTGAAGGCAACTTCGTTAGGGTCCAGAATACACTTATGATTCAGTGGAATTGAATTGCCAGTTGAAACGTGTAGAATTAATTGTTTCTCCTTTTTCAAGGAGTGCAGTGCAGAGCAGGTGCTTCCCTTTAGTTATTTGTTTTTACAGTACAGAAGACTACTGTTTTTACCTTTAAGTTGCATTAAGTGTGCCGAGATATAGGTAATACAAGGCAGTTTATCAGGGTGTCTGTGAAAGTGATGTGACTAAACATTTATATAGCTCTCTAATGGAAATACAGAGGAAGATGAAAACTGAAATTCCAATCAAGACAGAATTGTTATTACTAATCCAGTAAGGTGATGTCACCACTTGATTATTTTTTTTTTCTTGTCCTGTTGTGATTTGTAGTGTTTTGTTTGTTTGTGGGCTTGTCTTGTTTTCTTTCCACCCATGCTCCTGCTTTCCTACTCCTTTCTGGTTAGTTTCTCAAAACATCTACTAATAAAAACATCCATTTGTAACGATAGCATTTGCAGCTCTTTGTAGTCTGGAAGTGCTGCAGCTACAGATATCATCTACTGAATAAAATGTCAGCCACCAATTCTAAGAGGGGAAGTTGCTAAGGCTTAAATTAAGAAAATGGCTAAGGACCACAGCACTCAAATTTTAGGGATATTCCTGTAAAGTGTTTTTGCTGCAAGCAGCAATGTTTGTTATGAACTAAATAATGGAGAAAAAATATGGAATATTTATCTTTTACAGATGTTTTGGGTACCCGCGTTCTTGTTGAGATAAGTAGGAATATGGAAGGGAAACTGTACTCGAGACCACAGTGTATATAGCACCCGTGGATATCTAAATAAAGAGCAATAGCAAATCAGAAAGTGTTGTTTGTATGCAAAAATACTTGTTATTGGGGAGGGGGATGACAAGCAAAGAGTAAGTATGCAAGTGTCTATCTTAGGATTTCTTGGTGCCATTTGTGGCCAGCCAGAACAAGGAAGCATCTGCCACTCTTATGGTTGTCTTGAAAATAAATATAGTTTTAAGTCAGCAGCAACTGCTAGCTGACATCTTTTATTCCTGAAATGCTTTTTTCTTGTACTGTAGTTTACTTTAGGAATATAGGCACTAAATAATTGTGAATTCTACACTAAGTAGAAGAGGTAGTAGAAAACCAACAGAATTTATGTTCTTAAGAAGTCTATGTGGCATAAGTGAAGAGAAAAATATATAGATGTTAACATCCTGGCTATGTGAGTTGTGATTTAAGTAGTGTTTATTATGCTGAACCATCCTGTTTATCAATTTAAAATTAAGGTATCAGTTTAGAGACTCTGTACGTCTTTTACTTGGATACAGTTAACTGACCAATTTTATGTGAAGTATGTTGGCTTTTTGCACACATGGAGTAGAGCACTTTCCAAACTAAGATATATTAGTGACTAGCACAGGAGGATGACAGAAAGGACAACAAAGGAAGTTAATAAATTGATAATGAAGTGGGATTATAGAGGATTGAGCATGGATATTAGAACCATTTCAGACATATTTTTTAATCACTACCTCTCTGCTCTGGTTCTGTCTAGTGGCACCACCCTGAAATGTATTGTTGGGTATTTGGGAAAAGACCACTTGACTTGTCACTTACTGGCAAGCATGTCCACGTCCGTGACAGAGGCCAAAAGGTTAAAGGAATGATAGAGATGAGATTCTTCTGTTTGCCATGTGGTTGGTCGCTCTAGAAGAGCCTTTAAGTCAGTTGAAAAAAATATTTGGAAAACTAGCAGTACGGTGTCTGATCTATGACCAAAGCTTTTATTTTCTGGGTTTTTCATTCCATCACTGAATTCATAAAGATACAAAATCAAGAAATCAGTGACCAATATAATATTAAAGTGAATATAAAAGATATCGGAGTATTTTCAAGAGGAAATCTCAGCCCAGTTCTTTCTGTTAGGTCAGCCAGGCAATTTTTTGAAAAAATTGAAATTGTCTCATGTACTGCACATAACTCCCGGCCACTTCCCGAAACTTCAGTTTTTGCTTTTCCCAAAATTCCATGCTCAACAACTGGACAGAAGGCTACGCTGAATTAAACTTTATTGTTCTGGTGTTCTCCATCCATTTGCAATGCACATAATCAGGAATTCAGCTACGTCCCAAGAAACCTGTTTAACCTAATGAGAGCAAATGGCAATGGGTGTTCCTTACTCGGGACAGCAGTGCCAACGTTTCTGCTTAATTGGGACATATTTGGCTCGTTCCAGTGCTTCAAGTGGTTTTTAAACAGGTGTTCAATGGGTGTGGGATTCTGAACTCTGCCCTTTTGATACAGAAGTTGCCAAATAAAGATTAAGAGAAATAGAAAGCTATAATGCAGATTAAATCATTTTTATCTTTGTGTATTTATTCAGTGTAGTTTTTGCTTTAACTTTTAAGTCGTGGGTGGGTGGGGAGATGTTTCTTCTCATAATTGAGAAAGTCCATTAAATAAAACAACAGGATGTCTAACAGGGTGTCCTAATTAAAATTACCCTGTAATTTGAACAAAACATTCATTTGTATGTAGCTAAGGTTGACCTAAAACCCATCTAAATCAGGAAAAATTATTATACAATTTTTTTTCTGCTGAAAATGAAACTTAGCATTCTGCCAACACACAGCATGATTCTATTATACAGTATTTGAGAGTAAGGATTTTCTTTTCATTATTAAAAAAATAATGTTTTGAGAAAATTTAAAATAGATTTCTCTCCTACCTCCACCCTTTGATAGTATTCATTCATGGTTAGATTTCTGCGGTATTTTGAATGCAGAGACAATTTTGTTCTGTGCATACTGTAAGCCCATCTGAAGCCTTTGGTTGTGGCTAGTGTACTGGTGAACTAATAAGCAACTGAGATAGCAGCTGCTTAGCAGGACTGATTGGCTCAGGCTTGACTTTGCTATCTGCAACTACACAGTTTCTGACTGGCTTGGAGTGCAAGCCAGGTAATTTTGTTATCTCAGGGAGTGTGGGCCTGCATACATAATCTAGGCTGTATACATAACTGGATAGATTTTACTTTTGTGTGTGAAAATGACCTACTCGTGCTCTAGCTGTCATTCTTTAAAATGCTGCTGAGACAAATTGTGTTTAATATAATTTATCAAATCGAAGTGAAAGTTTGAAAGAATTTACTAGCTTCAGTAATATTGTTTGTATTTAAAAGGAAATTCTCAGCATCTTTAACTTGACAGGACTGCACAATCTGCAACTTGGAGATGTTGCTTCCCAGACACAAAGTGGTGGAATTTTGCTTGGCAAGCTGAGAAGGGAGAGGATTTTCAAAAGCACTTGAAGCTGGTCTGAATGTGCAACTGGTGGAATCAACTTGAACTACTTCACCATGATTTGAGCTGATACAGCATCACACCTTTCTTCCTTTGTATAGTCCCACCCATAATGTCTAATACAAAATGTAATGAGACAGCTAGCACAAGAAGTGTTACTTCATAAATGCCAAAATTTAATTAGCTACAAGAAGAGCTACTTTCCACTGAATTATTCTTCTGCTTACACTAACTTTTATATCTTACAATATCTTTATCAGTGATCTGGGTGAGAGGATTGAGTGCACCCTCAGTAAGCTTGCAGATGACACCAAGTTGGGTGGGAGTGTTGGTCTGCTTGAGCATAGGATGGCTCTACAGTGGGATCTAGACAGGCTGGGTTGATGGGCCAAGGCCGATGGTATGAGGTTCAACAAGGCCAAGTGCCAGGTCCTGCACTTAGGTCACAACAACCCCATATAGTGCTACATGCTTGGGGAAGTGTGGCTGGAAAGCATCCCAGTGGAAAAGGATCTGGGAGTGTTGGTCGACAGCCAGCAATGTGTCCAGGTGGCCAAGAAGGCCAATAGCATACTGGAGTGTATCAGAAATAGTGTGGCCAGCAGGACTAAGACAGTGATCGTCCCCCTGTACTTGGCACTAGTGAGGCCCCACCTTGAACACTGTGTTTAGTTTTGGGCCTGTCACTACAAGACAGACATTGAGATTCTGGAACGCGTCAAAAGGTCAACAAAGCTTGTGAGAGGTCTTGAGCACAAGTCTTATGAGGAGCAGCTGAAGGGAACTGAGGTTGTTTATCCTGGAGAAAAGGAGGCTGAAGGGGGACCTTATCACTCTCTACAACTACCTGAAAGGAGGTTGTAGTGGGGTGGGGGTCAGTCTCTTTTCCCCAACTAATGAGTGATAGGACAAGAGGAAATGGCCTCATGTTGCTCCAGGGGAGGTTTAGGATGGATATTGGGAAAAAATTCTTCACTAGAAGTGTTATCAAGCATTGGAACAGGGTGCCCAGGGAGGTGGTGGAGTCACCATCTCTTGAGGTATTTAGAAGACATGTAGGTGTGGCGCTTAGGGACATGGTGTAGTGGTGGACTTGGCACTGCCAGGTTTATAGTTGGATTCAATTATCTTAAACGTTTTTTCCAACCTAAATCAGTCTATAACGCTCTTTTCATATCTCAGCTTCGGTTGTGTATATAACAACAAAATAAAAGAAAGGGAAAAATCTGATGAACAATTTGCTTAACTTACTTTTACCTCCAAGAAGAATTGTTAAAGTGAAGTTTTGAAGCTAGTGTTGTGGTAATACACTTTTAAACAAATCAAGAACACTTGAATAGAAATTATTCAAATATTGGTAATTTAAGATTCTTAGATTCTCCTCGTTGTTTTAAAGACTGTCTAATCTCATGTAGGCACCTGTTGTAATCTGAAAAAAATAAAATTAATTTAATTAAACTGTTGAGATGATGAGCCAATGATACTGTCCTAATTAGATTACTAATAACAGGTATTTGTCAGAGTATTTTATAGATATATGTTAGTATGTAGATACACATGTATGCGTGTTTTCTGACAGGAAAACAGTATATATATAGTATATAACAGTATATATATAAAGTGTATATACTTTATAGATAAAAGTATTCAGTGACACCACAGCAAGAATATATGCATGAATAGGTTTGACTGTTATCAGGAAGCTGTGTATTGAAAGCAGCTGAAGGAAAACACGAGTCATATGCTGGGGAAACCAGCAGAACTATTGTATAGGGGTCACATAACTTGAACATGTATAGGTTTGTGTAACAACCTGTGCAGCTGCCCATGATTGACAGAATGACTGTAGCCATCACTAGATCGTACGTAAGACTGGAATGAAGACAGCTGATTGGATGCCGTTGCTTCAGATTTGTGTATGCTGCTATGTAATGCTACACATGAAGGCATTATTTCATTATTGTTGAAGGGGAAGAAGCCAACAATTCTTGTGTCTGATCTGGTATTTGGTCCTTAAGGGCTGGTTGTAACTCGAGTATAAAAATTCTGACTGAGGACTGAAAAGGTGGGTATTGGTTGTTGAACTAATGAAAGTGGATGAAAATCAGGTGTCCCCTCTGATTCTTTCAGTTCTCTCAGTTACTGTAATTTCAAAAGATGAGTCATCTGTGGATGCTAACTAGTTAGTGAAGGTGTTCCTTAGTGAATCCTTCTCCTCGAGAAATTGTAGACAATGGTGTTGGATGATTCCCTACTGCCATAGGATTTCTCTCACGCAGGGTTCAAAATGTTCTAATTTTTGTTACCCCCAGAGCAGCCAAACAAAAGGAAGAGATTTGGACTGCAGTGTCTTCTGTATTCAGCTGAAATCCAGGTGCACATCTCAGAAACTGCTGCACAACTGTTTGGGCAGAGTGATTTCAGAAATGCTGCTGGTTAGACAGCTTAATTTCTAGTCAGGACGGAATTAATCCTTGTGCTCCGGAAAAATAGCAAAATAGATGCTTAGTACTGTAACTGTGGAGATGTAAAAGAAAATTCCTGCTCTTTATTTCCAAATGTATTTTCCGAAGTCCTTGAAAGATTTTTCAGGATCTTCTGGATGTCCTGGTAACAATGGTTCTTAATTGTTTTATTGCTTTATCATTTGCCTTTGGCAAGAAAGCTCAATTCTTTCCGTTTGAATGTGGGACCTTGCCTTATTGCCTCAGGGAAGCAATACTTTAATGCATGTCACTTGAGGCTAATTCAGCCTGCCACTTGGAAGTTGCCCCTGGTGCAGGCTGTAGCAGTACACCATTATCTCAAGCTATTTTTCATCAGAAGCAGACTGTATCTGTTCTGTATGATCTGCATAGCCTGCCATTTTATTTTAGGTTAGCGTGTGAGGTGGTAGCTTTTCTACCTATAAAGCCATGATTGGTTTGGCTTTCAGCTGTGTGATAGGAGCATTTCTTCCATCTCAAGATGTAGGTCCACAGCAGCTTAAACTGACTGACACTGAGGCTGCCCTGTTGGTGTTCCTCACAGTTCTGCTACCTCCTTAGCTCTAACCCCCAGGTTTCATGCCTGGATGTTGAGCTGTGACTAGGAGTTGATTTGGCTGAAAACAATGTAAAATGAATTTTCATTCAGCTGAAAGTTCCCTGAACCAGAGATGTATCCAGTCTTGACTCAAGGATGGGCTCAGGGACATGTGGCCAGGTGATAAGAGAGGTGCGGGGAAGGGTGAGATTGTGGCAGCTCCAATTAAAATCAGCTTGCGTCATAGTGTCAGTCACATTCTTAAGGTTCTGGAAATAACAACCCAGTTGTTTCAGCAAGCTGTAGCTGTGAGCATAGGACATGATAGTTAAAGGAGCTTTGGTTTTGGAATTTACTTTCTCCAGTGTTTGCTAAAACCTGCATTTTGGTACTCACCGGAAACTCTGGAGATCATACACCTCAACCTTCCCATCCTTGAAAAGGGAAAATTATATGAAGGCTCGATTGATTTCTTTTATGAGGTTTGGTTGCTATATATCATTAGAAGCAAATCAGGCAGGGGAAAAAAAAAAGACAGCACTTTTGTAAGCAGTAGCAAATTTTCCCATTTGAAAAAGAGCTAAAACTTCATTAACATTTCAGCCAGCTTTAAATTAAAATTTGTGTCTGAAAATAATCTATAATGTGTGTTGAGTGCCAGTGAGGCATGTCAGGGCAGTGTCAGCACAATTTTCTTCCATATACAGCTTGTGATGTGGCTGCTGTATCTTCCGTCCCAGTCATACTGTGCCGCACATACTGGTGTGAGAATGCCCATTAAATTAACCCCTGGCCTTCTACTGATCGTATGAAGCCAGTGTACCAGATACCATGTGGCTGGCTGCGGCAAGCTGGATGGAGCGGATGACTGCAGGATCCTAAATACTGTACCTGTTTTGTACACCTCTCCTGTGAAGGCAGGCTGAGAGAGTTGGACTTGTTCAGCCTCGAGAAGGGAAGGCTCCAGGGAGACATTATAGTAGCCTTCCAGTACCTGAAGGGGGCCTACAGGAGAGATGGGGAGGGACTCTTTGGGGAGTGGAATTATTGGATGAGGGGTAGTGGCTTTAAATTGAGAAAGAGGAGATTTAGATCAGATATTAGGAAGAAATTCTTTACTGTGAGGGTGGTGAGACACTGGCCCAGGTTGCCCAGAGAAGTTGTGGATGCCCAATCTCTGGAGGGGTTCAAGGCCAGTGTTGGATGGTGCTTTGAGCAACCTGCTCTAGTGGGAGGTGTCCCTGCCCATGGCAGCAGTGTTGGAACTCGATGATCTGTAAGGTCTCTTCCAACCTGAACCATTCTGTGATTCTTAAAACATGCCACTAGAGTGACTGGGTCTTCTTTCCCCCATCTTCGTGCCACTGATTTTTGGTACTTCACTTTTTCAAAAATAGGTAGGTGTTACTTGGTCTGCCTCACTGAGCACAAGTCATTGAGCATGATGCTGGGAAGGGGAGAGTTTGGAAGTGACTCTAGCAGCTTAGCTCTGCAGACAAATGGCACAGACTGTTTTGTTTCACTGAGTTTTGCGCATTTGAGGAGACATGGAGATATGCAGCCTGAAACCATGCTTTTTTTTCTTGCAAGGCTTTTATGTCAAGTCCACATGGATTAGATTTTCAGCTGTCCTCTGCAATTGGTACTCGTACTGCAAAGCCTTTGGAGCAAAACCCTTTGCTGATGCGTTGTGCTTTTGGTAGACCCTATGTTGGAGTTCCTGACAACAATTTCTAAAGGTTTTTGTTTGATGTAAGATCCGTAAAGATCCTTTTCCTCTTCTTTTAGGGAACTAGAGGGCTTGGCACATCCTTTACATCCCGCGTTTACTCTGACCACAGTCCCTCCCTGCTCTCACAAGCGGAGCTCAGCCCTGCTTCCCTTCCTGTTGATTCCCAGTCAGCTACATGGTAAGTTTTTGTTATCTCTAGACTTGTTGCCACAAGGTAAATTTCTGGCAGACTCTAAAATCCATTAGCTTTGGGCATTGAGGGCAGAGTACTTCATGCCCATCAAAGATCATTCAGTTGTATTCCAGGTTGACAGCAAGGAAAGGAAGATAGTATTGAATTAGCATTGGAGCTGAACTTCAGCATAGATTGTTATAGGAATAAAATATGAAGTAAAATATGTGACAGAATTAAATCCATCAGTTCTAATAAAGGAAACAGAAGAAAGCAAAGAAATCTTGGACCCTTAAATCCCATTAACCAGGCCAGAGAGAGAATGTGTTAAAAGGGAGCTGCACTGTATCTTTTTTCATTGTTTGATGAAATAATCTTTTTCACCCTTTAAGTGGTGTGTTTAAAAATCCTGGTATTTCTGAAACAAAGAGAATATACAGCCACCGAGCTAGCTGGTTTTTATACCTTCCTTTTCTGAGTATTGTCCTTCAGTACAATACAGAGCCATTTCTTTGTTCTCACAAGCTAGCAGTTAAATTGTATGTAAATGTATGCAAATTAGATGCTGTCTAATAAAGAGAGTCATTAGATGGAAGAAATATTTAGTTTAGGGGGGAAAAAAAGAAAGAAAAGAAAGCAGGTGTATTTTGCAATAGAAAAATGTAAGACTGCAAAAAACCCTCAAACTTTGGGTGAGGGCTTTTTATAAAGCCATTAAAATATTTTCTAAAAGACTTGCCCTACTCTTGGTCTTTTTTTTGCACATTTTTTAAGTATATGTATGTACACTTCTGTGATCTTTTCTTAAAACTCACACTGGCTGTGCTGTATATACATACTTGAACAGACATGTAAATATTGTATTCATAAATATTTGATTTCTTTAAATAATACAGCTACAAATTTATGCACATGTACCCCATATTAGGGTGTGGTTTTTGCTTACTGAGTATATACAGGTGGAATCCACGTGGTAAATTTTATTTTCGTGTATTGATTTATTCATCATGTGCTCTGACTGGATACCTTCTGCTCACTGAGTCATCTTCCTCCATTTTATCGACCCCCTCCTCAACAATTTTAAAGCCTTTTTTTTCTTTCTTCACATTTTATTTATTCGCTAAATCTCAGAGCAAGATACGTTTTTATTCTTTCACTTGCATTTTCTACCACGTAATACCTTTTGAGGTATGGACCTGATTCAAGCCTAAAAGAGCAGTGGTTTCTAAACATGATGAAGTCACAGTTTTACTGTCACATGTTGAAATGCTAAGATGCTAGAAATATGAAGCTTTGTGTCGTCCAAAGCTGGAGATCCCACACCTGTGGATGGAGCACTCGGCATCCAGCTAGGCTTTGAAAGATTTAAAATTGATGAACCTGATATTCTTGCCACTTCTAAGGAGATAAAATTTAAGACTTTAATCTCTCTACTTTAGAATCTGTAGTCCCACTCTTTCAGCTCCTCTGTTTGGGTGGATTAATATACATAGATGACACGGCTCAATTATTTTGAAGTCAGTGTTGTTATTCTGTTTCTGACGGTCAGTTACCGTGGTTCAGGCAGGTGAGCCGTTAGCTGTACATCGACTGGCATATTTTTTTCTGTTGCAGTTTTGCGAGTCTGGAAGTCTAAAGACATATATGTATATGTGTATAAAATATATGTATATAAAAATAATGTTGTTTAAATATTTACATATAAAGCCAAGGGATTGGCTTTCTTCCCAGAATTACTGGAACTACCTTCCCCAGGAACATTTGGACTTGAAAAATCTCTACAGCAACACTTTTCTTCTGAAACTAAACAACTTGTGAAATGAGTGACTAGCTCTGCACCCTTTGCTGTTTGTATGGGTTCTTTAGCTTGGGGTGATGGAAAGGCTGCTGTGGGTGGGTAATACATTTCCAGTTAATGACGATAAGATTCTCTTTATTGCTCTCTCCCCCCATAGTTTCTCGTTGGCTTGTTTTATAAGACAGCGTTTACTAGAGAATCTCTCGCACAGTGGGAATGTTTTTGTCACTGTTCTAGGACAGGTCCGTGTGATGTGCTGCCTCTGGGCCGCATGCAGTCTGGAGGCAGCGATTGCTATCTGTTCAGCTGCAGGGTGGGCAGACTGATCACTCTGAACAAACTGTCTCCCCAGTTGCCCAGTGTCCCAACCATACTGGTTCAGCAGTCAGCAGAGCATAACGTGTGTCTGCTACCTGGTGGGAAATGTAGGCAGGGTCAATATGAGGAGGTGATGGAGGGTTGGCAGTGAATATTACAGGTGCTTTTGAAGGTATAATGTAAGGTATAAGGTGAAGATTGCTCTGTAGGGAATACAAAGAAAATCTAAGCTATAATATAAGGATGCCAGAGAGAGATAAGGTTAATTAAGTAAGGAGAAACACAGGGTATAGTGGTGACTAGGAGGGATGAGGCCACATTAGTAAACAGACTGTGTTAGTGGTTTACCCACTCACTTGGGCTCGCTCTTCTAGGCTGAATGACATTGAATGTCCTAGGAGAACTGAGTCACTGGTGATGCAGACATTTAACGTTGATGTTTTCACACAGTTTGCAATTGAGCTAGGCTTAGCTACGTGGGTTCTTCAGATTTTGGGAGGTGGTTGTTAATCCTGAAACCCTAATTGGGAGATTACACTGGAGGTGGGACAGACTAGCAGTCAAAGTACCTTCTGTCTCTACCATTCTTGAGCAGGATGCAAAACATACAGTCAAGAAATGATGCTTAAATGGGGGAAGAATGATGTAAGCTTAGGGGCAGGAATCTGATTAATTCCATGTTCTTCTCCAGCCTTCCTGTGGTCTGGAGTCATTGTTCAGGGCAGGAGAGAATACAGTACCTTCATACTTCTGAGGATATGCATCTTACTACCTTGCCCATCTTGACAATAATGATAATACAGCTTTCCTACCCTTGAAGTATGTTGTGAGGATATATGCATTAAGGGATGTGAAGCTTCTGTATCCTTTGATAATGGATCCAAAAGCAATGCTTTAGATGGATGTAGGAATCACACCAGTGGTCCCTCTGGTCAGGCATCGTCCCGTTCCATGTCTTCAGCTGCAGCAGAGGGAGTCACAAGAAATCCTATGTTGCAATAGTGGAACAACCAATATTTTCACTAGTGATCTTGAAAGTAAATGAGACTTATTTAACTTCTCTCAGGAGATTGTGCATCTTTAAAAAAATAGTTTTAAGAAATAAAATATGCCGCACTAAACTAATCCTAGAGCTAACGAACAGGCATTGGGACTAGCAGTTTTTGCTATTACCTACTGCTTATTATTGTTATTATTATTATTTCTTTTTAATTATGCAAAGTGCTAATCAGTTTGATTATGCACAGTGCTAATCAGGTTAATTATGCAAAGTGCTAATCAGTTGTTCTCTAAGCACACGAGGAGAGCAGAGGTGCTGGCAGTGAATGGTGGTTCTAGATGGGGGTAGTCACGGCAGTCATTCCTTATTAAGAGGGGAGTAGGTGAGATGACAGGGGTTTTTGCTTCCATTAAAAAGTAAATAAAGAAGAAAAAAAAAGAAAAGGAAGCCATAAGGGTGATAGTTCTGGTGGGGTAATGTCTTCTTTCACAGCAAGGCAGACTTTTTTTCCAACCCAGCTCATGCTGTTGGATAATTTCTGTAGGAGTTTGAGTGCACTGATTTGGGCAAATATATTGCAGAGGAGTCTTGTAATGGGTGGGTTAGAAGTTGCCCCCACTTGATGAGTCGGGATGCTTAACTAGAAATCACGAATTAAAGGAGTTCACTCAATCTAACGTAGAGTCACATTTTAAGCACTGGTAAGTAGGATACTGATAATGTAACATGAATGGTGGTTGATCATATGTTTGTATGGTTGAAGGTACTGCATGAGCATTTCTTTGTGTAATGCCTTTACAAGCTGTAAGAATGTAGGGTGCCTTATCAGTGGAACGTATGTTAGGCTGCATTTCCTCTTCCTCTAAATTATAAACTAGAATTTTGTGTTCCTGTGAAACAGGATCTGTTTTCACTAAGCTGTGTTCTTCTGACAATTACTAAAATTCAGTGTGTCTCTCTTACTATGCTCAGTGTCTAATATGTAACCAGTATTCCTTATTTGATTATGTTTCGGTGTTGGCGTGGGATACATAAGCATTGCTTTTTTCAGTTAGTAATGGAGACGGCATTCCCAGAGCAGAGAGCTACTTGCTCATAAAAGTTTTGGGTGAAGGATCCTAAGAGATTTTTGAAGTCATTAAAACAAAAGACTGCTCACAATCCTGGAAGGTCACTGCACCAACAATGCAAGAGAAATTTGCCTTGAAAAATTAATCATTGAAGGTGCTTATTTATGGGGAGTTGTGTCAAATTTTCAAGTATGTTTAAGGTAGGAAGTAAAGCAAAACAAAACTAGAGCCCGAAAGTTAATAGTAACGCTTTCTTTGCTTTGTGATCACTCCACAAGACGCTATACCTCAAAACAAATTTACTATAAGATGTGTGGTCAAAAATACTCATCTATTCTTATAGATTCATTATGATGATAGACATACCAATGGTCCGTCATCAAGTCTACTGCCTTACACCTAGAGGAGGGGAGTACGTGATGCAAAAATTCTAAGCAAGAGGGAGATACACAAGACACCAGTGTCATGAGACTTTGAATTCTTTCCTGTCTGCTCAGAATCCTCTGAAGTTAATGTGCAGCTTCCCATAAACTGATGGTGAATCAGGTCACCACTGCCTCTAGGTGCTGCTTCAGAAGTAGTCGATCTGTTTGCCCCAGACCTGAATTTGACTTGAAGTAGTCCATTCCACAACCAGACTACTTCCATAGATTTACTATTTTGCTTTCATTTACTGTCAGTGGTTCGAGTGCCTATTTGCTCTTTCAGTGCTCTCCACTCCTCCCTCATCAGCTGTTTGATGACACACAATAGGAGAGTATGTAAGATCTACCAAAACGGGGGGAAAACTCAGAGTTCTTCATGTGATCCCTTGGCATCATACAGCATTGCAGGAAGCAGATTTTTACTTAGATTGCTGTACTGACAGAGAAACAGCAGTCACACATGTTCTGGATTATTTATCTTTTGGAGGCTGGGCATATTTTATCAGAAAGGAATTAGGTTTTGAAAGTTATTGTGATGCTTTAGGTATGTTCTTTGCTATCATCCACATCTTTTCAAATAGGAGTTTAATCCTATGGAAATAAAAAACCCTGAGTATTTAAGAGCTGTTGTAGAGTATAAATTGCAGAATTGCAGAAACTAAATTGCAGAAACACCTTGCTCTGCTTTAGTGTTTCTTAATGGTAAAATATGGATAATGATATGGACCTAATGTGGGGGGGAGGGGAGAGATGTTTGTAAGGCAAATGTATTGTTTGCAAAGTGCTTTAATATCTCTGGTTGAAAGGGGTTATAAAAGTGCAATGTACTATGGGGAGTTATTTGTGTTATTAAGAAACATCAACAAATCTTGTGATATTGTGTAAATTAGTGCAAAATAGCACCAAAATATTTTGTGTGTTCCTAATAAGTGGATGGAGAAAACTCAGTTGGCTTGAGATCAGGCTAATGGGTTAGCAACAAATGAAGAAACCCCAATGAAGAAATCTGTGCCTCCTGTGCTTTAAGAAGTGGGTCTCAAGTGAACAGGGAATTCATTTGCTTGTATGGCAGACAGTCACTGCTTCAAAACTCCTTTTGCATCTTCTTGAGGACCTGGTCTTCAGAGGTGCAGGCTAACTGTGGCTCAGCTCTGTAGAAGTCGAGTCTGCTCATTGGCATTCACAGAACTGGGAGCTGGTGGGGAATTAATAACAAAAAGATTTTAAACGTTCAGCCTGACCTTTTAAAGTTACTGACCTGCATTCAGGTTACAAATACACAGCAATTTTCTCTTGAGCTGCAAAGACTCTAAATGTTAAATCAGTAACTGGATCAGACTAGCAGCACTTCTCTTTTCTGTTTGCTTGTGCCCTGCTGCCATGACTAGAGTAAAGGAAGAAGAAAACTATCTAAACACATCCATATCTTACTGTGACACAAGTACTTGGAAGAAGCCCCACTGACATAAACTAACACAAAGTGACACTTTGTTTAAAAAGTTGTTTTGAATGTCTTCTCCCATTGATCTTCTGCAAGGGAGATAAATAAACACTGTGTGTGGTGCAGCCAGGCTGAGTATTTTTGCTTCTACAAGTGTTTATACATTCTCTGATGGTTGGTTGTGTTGCTGTTTGTTGACTGTAAATTCCAGACCTGTGTGTTTGTAATGTATACATTTACAGGAGTGGTGCAGTTTTGGGAGTATGGTCAGGGTAGTGCTTTTTATGAACACAACCAGATGAATAGTGGGTGGGGTTTTTTTCCTCCTTCCAGAGCAGTGAATTAGTCTTTGTGCTCCCCGTGAAAGAGGGCTGCGGTGGCAGGAGCTTTAGTTAAGCAGGATCTTCTGTGCGCAGATTAATGCAGGTAGGTGCATGAGGGAAGCCACGTAGGATTTCTCTGGTAGGAATCAAGCTAGTTTAGCTTTTTTCATCTAATTAAGAAACAGGTCTGTTGGGCTCTCAGTCTGTTCAGTGATGATGAGGATGATGCATGTTTTCTTTTGGGTAGAAGTGACTGAAGTTGTTAAGGATGACAAAATTCCTGGTGGCAGAGACTCCTCCTGTCCCACTGTTCCTGCTTCACAGTTCTCTCCTGTTTCTTTGAACAAAATCTTCCCTTTTTCACTTGCTGTAGTTGTCAGCATCTCAATCCCTAGGGCATTGGGAATGCGTAGAAGGTTTTGGGAACTGATGCAGGCACTACTTCTTCGTCCACCAAAGTGAACGGGCATGCTTCCTGAACACAATGTTACATGTAGGAAGAGTTCTGCTTAATCAGTCACCATTTCTCCTGTTAGGTGGAATTTTCCTTGAACCTGTGCTGTCATGTTTATGCAAGTTAAAATTACATGTTTCTGATGTTCCAAATTGTTTAAAGCTTGTCTAGTGTTTTCCTTTTTGCTCTCTTGTGCACGTTATCTACATTTATTAGATGCAGGTTTCGTTGTTTTACAGTTACTGTTACAACAACCTCTCTCATTTGCTTATAAGTTTTATTGAGTTTTAACCACTTGCAGTTAGTTTTATTAGCTTCAAACATAATTTTGGGGGAGACTTTCTTCTGCTATGGGTGTGCTGTTTACAAATCTGATGCTAGAGGAAAATATTTGATTTTGGCCATGCTAAAATATTCTTTTAACAACTTCTTCCATGGTTTGGGATAATACTTTGAAAAAAATCATCCAAATGACCTTTGTGGCAGGGAGGTATTTTTTCCTCTTGTTCTTGACACTTGTGCATCTCATCACCCTAACAATAGCTGTTCCATGAAAATAAGGAGGACCTACCGCCAATATCAGCTTCTTAATTAACTCAAGAAGCAGAGGTCTGTCTGGTGGGCCTGAAGGTTTCCATACTGTTGATGACCACAAAGCACTGATATGTTGGTGTGTAGCAGATTCTCATTTTCCCTTGGGTATTTGAAAATCCAGGGAATTAAATACACTAAAAAATGTGAAAGAATATTTTTCTTATCTGAAGTCAAATCTGTGAATACTAGAATTAAAGTTGACAGAGCAGCCTTAATTCAACTTCCCTGTTCTTTTCCAGTTTTTAATTATGTGATCACATGCTGTTTTCTGTGGGAACCAGTCTTCTCGTAGTACATCTAATGGACCTGGTCTGAGGTTGAATAAAGGTTCTTTCGTAAGAGGCTGTTTTCTTTAAGATCAATTACCTCACTTACTGCAAACACTGGAAAATGTTTAATATATGAGGAAAAAGAAAGGGTGCTCTTAATCTCAAGATTACGGTGAGAGCATGCATCTGCTTAAAGCAAAAAATGTGCTTGAATTGAGTTGCTTGTAAAATCAGACATCTTTAGGTGGGTTACAAAGAAAGCTAGTATTTCTGCTTTCTCGTGCCAGTTCATTTATTCCTGTTAACCCTTCACTATTTCTACCTTTTACAACATTCTGTTCGTTTTCCTTTAAAGAAGAAATAAAGTCAATAACAGTAGTAACAGCCTACCATGGTCTTGCCTTCTTTCTCATCACTTTGTCACTTTCTTGGTGTACAAAAGCCTGCATTTTTTTTTTTTTTTACTTTTTTTTTTTTTTTTTTTTTTTTTGGTCTTCCCACAAAATAGCGATTTCAGGATTTTGACTTTCAGTTGGTAGGAAGTGCACTATGTTCCACATTATTCACTGACAAAAGTGCACACAACTCTTCCTGACACTTTGACAGTTTAGTTGGAGATGCTGCTCTAAGTAGAATGTATCTGTCTGTAGCCAGGTCCATTTTCTAAGCACTGGGAATTCAGCTGTTTCCTCGTGAATTCTTCTTTTCATATTTTATTACTACAACGAGAACACAAAGAGTGCTTGTTTCTTTCTTTCTCTCTCTCTTTTTTTTTTTTTCCCTCCAGTTGACACAATCAGTATTATTTGAAGGAAAAAATTACACACAGAATGGGAAATAGGGTGGGAAAATGTAATAGGATCTGCAAATCTTTTCTGTCTTGACTGAGTAAATGAGAGCTGATGAGAGATGCAGCACAATGAGGGCTAGGGAATGCTAGCTGAACTGGTATATAAAGATTGTTTCATTTTGCTTCATTTCATTTTACTGTATTGAATTTGAAAGGGAAAATTGCAGCGGACATGAAAGTTTGCTGTGGAAACACCTTGGGTTGCTGTACCCTTGACGTGAACCTGGGCAAACATGAAAAGGAACGTTAAATAAAGTGGTGGATGAATTGTGTAGGTGTGCTTCTGAAGCTACTTTTTGAAGAGTGCCCTTTCACAAAGAATGGCCCTGCGTCTAGGTTATTCTGCTGCTTCTGGTTTTAATCTCTTTTATTGTCCACTTAAGTTACCAATTTGGGAAAGGTGTCACTGTGGTTTTAGGTTTTTTTGAGTGAAAACCATACTGATTTTTCAGGCACACTTTTTTCAGGATCGTGTGGCGACATCATTTTTGCATGCAGACTTTCAAGAAGAGTGGAAGGAGATTATTTCTTCCCCCATTTATGCCCGCTCTAAGGTTGAACCACTAAAGGTTCAACTCATCTTTTCGAATGAGTATAATGCAGGCTAGGACAGAACTTAGGGGAACTTGGTAGGATACTACTGCAGTAATGCAATCATCTGCAGATAATTTTACCTTGCATGTTACAAGGTGTGGTGATTCTACCCAACTGGAGTGCCAGCACTTCGCTTGCTGGAAGGAGGAGCTGTGGGTAAAATCAGATGTGAGTCAGTTTAATATGAAAAGTGGTTTTTTGCAAATTATTATGCTACTTTAGGCATGTATAATTTCCCAAAAATGGGGAAGATAGGATTTTTTTTCCCTAAGTCAAAGTCAGTCATGGAAGCCTGAAATAATGCAGCATGAACAGCAAGCATTCCTGCATAAAATCTCATGACAGCACAGATTATAAGATTTGAGGCTACTCTAGGAGCCAGTACTCTTGGGAGATATCTTTGATGATAAAAAATATAAAGAGTAAATTTTTTTCCTAATCTGAACTAGCAAATTTTAATGTTCAGAAGTAAGATTCAAAAACCTGTCCTGAGTTCAGCTGGTGTGATCCCAAGATAGGTTCAAGTCATAAGTAGATTTAAGTCTCCTCCCTTGGAAAAGGTTATTAACTTCTGGATTTTTATGAGATAGGCATGCTTGGCAAGCATTTACCTAGCAAGCAGTTTGCTTTGTACACTCATTGCCTTACCAAAGTCCCTGAAATTGAAGAGGCTGGGGTAGGATTGGTGGGCATGGGAAGACAAATGAAGGGAAATGGGTTTGCTTTTCTCCAAGCAAAAAGATGGTTAAATAGCATTTCGTAATATAGCTCTATTGCCACTCTGATGGCAAGAGATTGGCTAATTTTTTAATTCCACCATTCTCACCCCCAGCCATTGCTGGAGAACACCTCTCCCTCATAATGGAGACCTGGCAAGTGCAAGGGTATCGATAGGGAAGTGAGTGTCTCTGGATGTGACTTATTGCAAGGAGCTCAGTATCTAAAATCTTGATGTCTAAATATAAAATTCTTGAGCTCAGTATCTAAAATCTGGATGTCACCAAGTGCCATGGATTCATGTTGCTAGTTTAAGCACAATCCATTTTTTCCCCTGTGGTGCCCCCCACCCCCCTTTAGGTAAACTCTGTAGACTCAGAGAGGTAAATCTTGGATAATAGAAGAAAAGTGAAGAAAGCAGAAGTTCTTTTTTCCCTTCTAGGAGTGGGTAGCATATAGAAGAGGGAGGCAGTGCTCCTGGTATGATTAGTAGATGCAATGACTACACAGCATTAAGAACAGGTTTGAGAATTTGAAAGCTGGTTGAGGTCCAGAACAGGTTGGGGTTTTTGGGGGTGGGGTAAGGAAGAATGCTGTATGGCAACCAATCTTTTCTGCAAATTATTTTAGTCTAAGTCTTTATGCTGTGCAGTCTGAATAGCTATCCTATCTCATATACAATAGTAATTCAAGGAATATTCTTTTTAGCAGAATAAACAAATTTTTGCTTCTTGACATGTGAAATGCTTGTCCTAGTAAATTCCACAGACAGTTCCTTCCCCCTCTCCAATATTGTTTTGTCTGATTATACAACTTTGAAAGTTTAAAATCGACTGGTTTACTGTAAGAAGCATTAAGTAAATGCAATCTCTCTATTTTTAATAACAGTAGCTCAAATTTCATGTGAGATCACACTAGTCCTCCAGTGTAATTAAGTTTATGGTTTTCTTGTGCGCTTCAAATGCCTGTGATGTGCAGTTAATAGTATTTTTCAGACAAGTATTAGGACACCTCGGCAGTGATGCCAATGTGGGCTGGTGTCTATCAGCAGTGCAGACACCACAAAGTAATGGAAATTGCAAGACACTCTGCTATAATTTGTCTAAAAATATGCATGACAGCAGAGCTTTTTTACCTGAGTTTAGAAAGTGATAAGGCTCTGAATTGGAGTGAAGCTTCATAAATGAATCGGGCATGAAACAAGATTTTCAAGTTTGGCTTTAAGTCCAGTGTGTACTGAGAGTGAAGCATGGCTGAATATTGGAGATGTTCTGCATCTTGGATTTTTTTATCATGACTGTACCACAAGTCTGGTTTCTGCTACATAAATTTGAACTGTAAGCTGATATAAGGTTGCATAGGGAGTTTTGGAGAAAAGCTTTGGACGAACTTATCATCTGTGAATGCATGTGTATATATACACAAACATATTAGGTTTTTGTTTGTTTGCTTAAAGAGACCATGATTTTTCAATAGAAGAACATTCTTTTTTATTTCTAAGCGAAGAAAATTATACTAAATATGCCTTACATTTCCAATGAAATGTCCTGAAATTATTGAAACAAAGTATTTAATTTAATTTAAACCGATGGATATCTTCTGTTTATTTCAAATAAGTTTTGATTTTCAAATGTTTTGAAGATGAAGGCCAAAACTTTGAATTCATGAGGAGAAAGAACATTTCTGACTTGTCTCCGTCCAACATGCTTGTTGAACATTGCAAGTTACAATTACACTTAGCTAGGTTTGGAGGTAGAGCTGGATCTGTGTTTGAGGTGTGTGTAACACAGCTCTGTAAAACAGAACCAGATCTGATTATTCTGGTATCTTGGAATGTCTGGGCCTGAGTCTGTGGCATCAAGATTTTGGCAGTCTTGAAATTCAGCTTGGTTGCGTGTAGAAATGTTGTATAGAGCCCATAATCCCTTTCTGGAACAATCCCCTCTGATATATAAGGGCTATCAGAAGTATCAACAGTAATGGTAAAGTTCTCACACATCAAAAAAACTCTCCTCCTCTAGAAAACTGAAGTACATCTTGCTTTATCTAAGTAACTAGGGACACAGTAAAGACCAGTAGGTGATATGTGGGGCAGCTTCTCAGTGGCCTTCTTTTAAGCTCATGAGCTAACTCATGCAGTGCTTCGCTGTGTTGTGGGGACAGCAGATCTGGAAAATCTCTGGCAGGTGGCTGTGAAATAGCCCTTCCCTTCATTTCTTAAAACAGCACATGCAAATACTAACCAACTGTTTATTTTGTTAATGCAAATTTTGGCCATGCAAATTTAGGCTGCAGGTTTCCTTTGTTACACATAAAGAGCTTGGAATGTCCTTTCAAGTGGGAAATAATAGCAAGGGTAGTATAGTAGTACCATCTTTTTTCTGTTTTCTCCTTAATCAAACGAGCATCACACAGCCTTCAGTGAGACTGCTGCACCAGTGAGGACTACAGGATTTGACCCCACAGGTATTAACTCCTAGCAGTCCTTCGGGGAGCTTTCTTTGCATGCTATCTGCCTTTTGGGGGGACTGATGGTGGCAGGAAGCGGAGTGGTTGGGACAGGTCACGGGAGAACCTGCTGTGGCATCAACCGTCCATCTCTGGCTGGGAACTGCTAGTTGACATTTGAGACAACATCGTTTATATGAGAAAGTGATGAGGAAATTAAAACAAAAGGGTTCAACACAGAGCTGTAATCAGTCTAGCCCGGTATCTCAATAAACCAGGGACATTTTTTCATGGTGGATTTGGGGCAGATATTGCAGCAAGTGCCACGATAGCAGGGTCTTCCCCCCACTCCCTCCTCCCCTTCCATTAAATCTCCATTTGGAAGGTGGATGGTGCTGACTCATAAATTAAATTGGAGTAATACATACAGTGTATATATATTTCTGTCACTTTGTCTCAAATTAAACACGAACCTTCTCCCCTGACAAGATGATAGAAAAGTTAATTGCTCGCCCTGGCTTTAAATTGGAATTTGAATTTGCAAAATGCTAAAGGTTTATGAGATCTAAATCATGAGGAGCTTAAATTACATTCCTGTGATAAAATATTAATAAATCAATTAAAACATAAGCCGAGTATAATATTACTTTTTTTGTAGGAACCTTGAACACAATAATTCATTAGAGTGTGCAGTAACAATTATTGTATCTTTTTTAATTTTCTTTTTTATTAGTTTTTTTTTTTTAAACTGGGGAAAAGGCAACATCAGATGGGAACACACCACACAATGGTGAAATATTATCCTGGTACCAAATCTAGTCATCTCCTAGTAACGATGCACATACATACAAATGCATCTGAGCACTCCTAACTGCACACATTGCATTGTGGCTCCAGGATAACAAGACATATTCACTGAAAGCTGAGGGCTGTTTTCCCCCTTTCTACCATGGGAAAGAAGGGCAGAAGCACAGGAAGAAGGGAAATAATCTCACTACCCCTGCTTTTTTTTTTTTCCCCAGCCTCTTCCTATGCCATTCATTCTTTTGTTATTCTTCTTCTTTCTCCTTTCTTTTTCTGGGTAAACAAGAGTGGTATGATTTCAGTGTCAAAACCATCAAAAATTCCCAGACCTTTCCGTAAAGCTGGCCTGAGTTTTGTGTTGGGGAAACCTAGGCTAGAATTGGATTTTGTTACTAGATTTTCAGTTATGTTGTGAACAACTCTCACAGCTCTAATCTTTACATAACCCATTTCTGTGTACTATATAAAGAGCACTTCAGGCACAGTATGAAACTTAGTTATTATTTGAGGAAGGTGGTGTTATGCTAGCTCAGCATGCATTTCTTATATGCAAACATTAATACACAAGGAATGCAATTATTCCATATACCTGCACACCTCTCGTGCCTGTCAAGGTGCAGATTCCTTCATCAAGTGCTTTTTACCTTGGGTGAAGTGACTGGACTGCATGTCTGATACAGCTCTGCTTGGGAAAGGCTCTAATTGCTATTATTACATTATTTGTGTTGAATTCCTGAAATGTTATTTAGTACAAATTACACGTTAGTGCCAAATTGGCGGTTCTGGGGAGTACAGTCTGCTCTGTGTATCCATAGGGTAGGGAGCGTGGTGAGTACGCTCTGCCTACCCTCCGGTGCAACCCTGGAGTCCTGCACGGCCATCTCTTCTGCAAGGGTGAAGGATCCACTGTGTACTCTGATTTTTGGCTAGTTGCAGGCAAGACGGCTGCTTGTTGAGCCCGCTCCTCCTGCGAATCATCTGTGCTGCAGCCAAGGGTTTTTTTGATGAAACTAGGGGATTTAGATAGAAACCCAAGTCAGGTTCCCCTCTTAGGGGATGAGTGGCCGTTAGAGGAGAGGGTGGTAGGTGGCAGGGAAGGGGTGCACAGCTGCTGCTCCCCCCGCTCTGCCCGCTAGCAGAGCGCAGCCATCTCGCTCGCAGCCGGACGGGGCAGCTGCCGTTGGCCAGCTGAAAGCAGTGAGGGCCAGAGTCAGCTGGGGAAAACAGTGAGAAGAGATCCAGGAGCAGGTGGTGGTTTGCGCATCTAACCACCTGTCTGAGTAACGCTTTCCTGCGCTGCCCAGAAGCTATGGCAGGCTCCAGTTTTCCCTGGGTATGGGATCCCTCATGATGCTCCCGGCCCTCCCCACAGTGAGATCATAACCAGTGGATTCAAGGATGCTGCTTGGCTCTGCTCCTGGCCGTCCTAACTTGGGAGTGGCTTCAGCTTACAATTAAACCTTATCTTCTGCAGACTTTTCCATTTGCCATCCCTGTGCTGATGAGACCAGTCAGGGTCTGTGGTAGAGATGCAGAATATTATACAATTTTGTGTTTCTGAGCACATGTACCATGTCAGTACTGCTAAGCTCTTCATCAATATTAAAGAATCAATTGTTAGTTTTCACATGCATTGCTTTTCATTATCCTCTTTTTAAGGAGGATGTGGGAAGAGTCACTCTCCCCCAGCTTTCAGAGTTGTGTAGCAAGCCAGTGGTGGACATTCAAGTAGACTGTGTCTTTCAACAGCCCACCCTTGCATGAACTTCACCAGAATTGGAGAAACACCAAAGACGATGACTCCTGTTCATCAGGAAGTAGAAGGTCATCATTGAACTTGTTTTTTACAGACTGAGAAGCATCTATCAGATGTGACTAGCTGCTTATAGCTACCAAAATGAGTTAGCATTTAAACCAGTGAGCTAGAACTGAAGGCTTCGTATCACCAGGATGGTCTGATCTTCCTTTATTATGATTTTTATAGCAATAGATGGTTGAGGGTTGACCCAGTGTTGTTTATTCATGGAACTTGATAATTGCATTTACTCAATAGATTGATACTTCATAAAACCTTTTTTTAGAGTGTGACTGAATCTTCGTGAGCATTCCTGTAAATAATTTTTAAAAATTGGATTAGTTGAAGTTGGTGTGTGTGTAGGGAGGTGTTCCAGGTTTTTTTATATGTACAGGAACAACTTCCAGCAGAAGCTAAGAAAACTTCTAATGCCAAGTTCTTTGTCAGTGACGTCTTTCTGTGAACCATGGGAGTTACGCTGGGGAAGGGCTTTGTCTATGGCACACTGTCTTTGGTGGGGGTGGGGAAGTAGACCACATGCACAAGAGCATTGTTGCCTCCTGCCCCTGCCCTCCCCAGAGCTGGAACCTTATTTTAGTTCAGGATGACATCAAGTGCTTGAGGTGGTGAATTGAGGCTGGTGTATTGGCTCATAAAAAGCGGAGAGGAGCGCATGGACTGGCCCATGGTACCCTGCAGTTCTGAGGATCATCCTGTCCAAAACATTCCTTCCCTGTCCCGCATGGGGACCACCATCCCTTCTTCACCCCTGCCTTGGGGAGGCAGCCTGCAGATGGAGGGACAGACATCGTGGTAAGGGTTTCCATGCCTGTTGGGGGCACTGAGGTTCTCGCCGACGATGGTAAACACGATTTGGCTCCCATGCTCTCGTAATCAGGCTTACTCGCGCTGAAACAGAGATTGCTCTATTGCAGTGCCAGGCCTCTAGCAACACCAACTGTTAAATAATAAACAGGCCCTGGTCGTTGGCAGCAGCTCCCCAGCCCCCCCGCCCCTGCCAACATGGAGTACCCATTTTCTGGGTTTACCTGCCCGCGTGTGCTCTAAAGCACAGACCAGCTCCTGTGTTCCGTGGAGGTAGAGGCAGCACAGAGACATTAGTCTCTGTCTAATCTGCTTAGTTTATTATTCTCCTAGGACCTGGGGTGATATAGCAAACATGCAGTGCTTTGGCAGCACTAACAATGGCTGTGCTGTCGTTCTAGATAATATTACAGACTTTTGCCTAATGCATGGGATATTTTTTTTCCTCTGTTCATCTGCCCATTCTTTAAGGCCTTCTTTTCTTTTTCTTCTTTTCTTCCTTTTTCTGAAGGGCGGGGTAGCTGCTGGGAGGGACTGGTTCCTTTTTAATCAGCTCAGTTTTTTCCTGCAAATTAAAAAAAAAAAACAACACAAACCCATGTTTAAGTGTCTTTTTTTCCTAGTGGCAGAAAGGTGTTTATTCATTTCTTGCATTACTAAGTATTATCAAGCCTTTCTCCTGTAGTTTATGGTTAGAATGGGTATTGGAAAGAAGAGCAATTTTTTTAGTGAAGGGACTCTATGATTGAAGTCACTCCACCAGTGGGGAAAAAACACTGCAGCAAATAAGGCCTGATTCTTATCTCCGTTTTGGCCACTTCTGTAGTTTTCATTTGATTTCCTTATTACTGTGTACACTGTACACATGTGGAAAACAGTATGTCCTGTTTTATGCAGAAGTGAATTTCAAGAGCTTGGAGATAAGTTAGGAAAAATATTGTGATCTTGTGAAGAAGAAGAGATTATATTGCAGAGTTAAAATGTAACTGCATGAATAGACTGGAGTGTACATATTAATTTCCTTTTTGTTCTCTAAAACCTTGAGCAGAACGCAAGCCAGATTTTTCATTTGGTGGGATAACAATTTATTTTTTCTTAAACTCATATATGAAATGAATTTTAAACAAAGGTGTTTTTTTCCATTCCATACAATTAAAAAGTCCTATATTTGGAATCAACTAAACTTTGCATGGTATCAACCATTTTTGCTCATTTGTGAGGGATTTTCCTGAGCTGTGGGTTAACCATGGCATGGACGCTTAAAAAAATCTTTGTTTTCGACAATTACTGCACTATAAAAAGTGTGGTGTTTTCCAGTGTTCTAGGGGGGAATTCTATCGTAAAATTTCCTATCAGCACTACTTGAAACTCCACCCTTTATCATAATTACGGCAGGTGGAAATATAAGGAAGCAAATGTAATTAGTAATCAGACCTGGGAGCACTGCCCTCTCAGTAGCTTTTCATTTCCTCTATGCAGCTTTGCTTTTACAGGTTTGAGAACCCTTTAAAGCCCTTGCATAATTAGTGTTTAGTGTTTAAACTAAGAAACGCAAGATAGTGAGGTGTGAGTCTCACTGATGCTGTTTCCTTTTAAAATAGATTGCGTAATAGATGTGTATCTATCCGTTTTCAGTAAGTGAGTCAAGTTAAAGACTCCAGAATGAGGAGGGAAAGCTCTGGTTTTCTAAATCCTTGGGCCGAATCTCATCATACAGGATTTTCAAAGCATCTAAATGATGTTAGGAGACCAGCACTCTCTGCTTCCCATGGCATTTGTTTTCCTAGCATACTTGAGCACTTCTGAAAATTCTTGTGTGTTTTTTTAATCATCCCTGAAGGCTTTGGCCTGAACAAGCATCTGGCATTTGACGCAGTCTGTGTTGAGACTGCAGCAATGACTTCTTCCCCTGTTTGTCGTTTACTTGAGCAGGTCTCTATGGATGGTCTTTTGATTTATTCTCAGTGTGAGCAGTGTGAGTCCAGTGCTTCTGAAGGTCTTCAAAATATGGGAGAATTATCAGATAATGAACTTTGTGGTTAATGTGTTATTTCTGAAAGTTGTAGAATTTACATAGTTTAATACGTCTTTTTCCTTTTTTTTTTTTTTTTTTTTCTT
>NW_015091072.1:6060553-6064087 GCF_001431845.1 Calidris pugnax
GCAGAGTGAATTCAGTGCTTCTGAAGATCTTCAACATATGGGAAAATTATCAAATAATGAACTTTGTGGTTAGTGTGTTATTTCTGAAAGTTGTAGAATTTACATAGTTTAATACGTCTTTTTCTTTTTTTTTTTTTTTTTATTTCGTAAGAATGTTGAAGTGATGCCAACAGATAATTTTCAGGAGGCTAGAACAGGGCAGCTACAGGTATGCAGGGAGAGGCAGTGCACTCAAGAGATTAATGAAGTGCCGTTGCAGCTGCTATTGTAGAAGCTGGAAGCCTTGTTTCATTAAGCAGAAAAATAAACTACAGAAACAGAAGACTCCCTCTCCTTCTTCCTAAAAGTGTTTTCTTTCTTAAAATGCACATTTTTAATCCAGTGGGAAGAGTCTTTTCTTACTGCTGACATACTCCTTAAATCATATTGTTTTCAGGCAGTAGGTAGAGTGTGTAGATGAGTGACATTTGCTTGTAACTGTAACTAAAACATAGTTTTAGTGACATCAAAAAATTATTGCATTTATAAGCTGAACCATTTACAGCAAGTAGAAGGAGAATTCAAAGCTGGAGTTAGCAATGGAAAACATCTTATCTCTTTCAGTGCAGGAAGGTGTGCCATACTGGAGTGTGATTTATTTTGCTAAGAGTTGTCTGGTCAGTACTTGGTCAAGAGGAAGGGGAGCGATTCAGTAGGTGGTGCTGTTCCCTAGAAGCCAGCTCTGAAGTTGTGTGCAGCAGGATATTTAGGGGGTATTTATTTCTACAGGTCTAGCTTTCAGAAAGGTGTTGAAAATCTAGCTATTTGTTGTGAATAACATTCTTCCAGGTAGCACCAGACTTGATTTCCCGCACAAGGTGAAGTTGAATCCAGAAGCAGACCCAGATAGTACTGCAAACATTCCAGCTCTGGGAGTTGCTTGAATGTGAGCTCTTGGTGATGGCTCTCCAGTGAGCTACACTCTGGTGAAACAGTCACTTAACTAACAAACAAAGCAATGCATTTTTTCAGAGGACATAAGCAGTGTTTTTCTAAACTGCCTCTAGACTTCAGAACTCTTTTTCTCAGAAATCTTCAGAGGCAGCAAGTCCTGTTGTGCTGTGCAGATGTGCATCTTTTGTGGGGAGAAGTGCTTGTTGCAGTCACTCAGAAGAATATTCTATTTAATTCTGCAGGTCACATACAATAGAACATCAGAAGTTTTCTTTCATATAGTTTGAGATCAGGACTGTTAGATCATCTAGGTTGACCTTCTGTGTGCCACCAGCTATTAGGTTTGTCCAGCCACCCTTGTTTTGAACCCTGTTATGCAGTCAGCATCTTTCCATCTTGAAACCATTAGGAGGTTAAAGCTCCTCCCTTCCATTGATAGTTTTGTTTCAATGGTTAATTCCCTAGCTGTTTAAAAATGTGGGATTGGTTTCTGGTTCGATTTGACTTTTCTTTCTTTATTTCTTGGCTTCATGTTTCAGACTTTGGTTCTTGTTATGCCTTTCTTCACCCAATTGAAGATCCCTTTAGAAGACAATGCAATAAAGAAAAGTAAAAACGCCTTCCCGAGCCTACCCGCTACCTCCTGTTTATGTCTCCAGGGATTGCATTGGCCATCTTTGCCACATTGCACTGGGTGTTCATGTTCTGTTGTTTATTTGTTATGACCTCTGAGTCCTTCTCAGAATTGCTGTTTTCCAGGGCGTAGCACACCCCACACGCACCCATGCTCAATCGCGTGGATGCAGTGTGTGTTCCTTTTTGTTAAAGTTATGCCATACTAAAAAGTTTTATTTGAAAGAGCAGAAGCTTGTGCAAATGTCTGATTCTCCCCATCTGTTGATACCCTGTTCTCCTGATCTTTCATCGGTCTTTGCATCACCAAGAAATTATCAGTGTTGATTTTATAACTTAGGAGTCATTGATAAAAATGCTGAATATTGTTGATGTTATTACTCATTTTACCTTCATCTTACTAGAGACAGCCGTGTTTTAAGACCCCCCTAGGTAACATTTTTCAAAGGGTCTTACATAAGGTAGCTGTTCAACACGTGCCTTCATTGACAGAACTGGCATGCTCTGTAGTAGTACTAAGTCAAATGCTTATAAAATTGTACATGTATAAGCTCTTAGGCTTAGAAAACTTATATAATTACCAAAGAATGAAATCAGGTGTGTTTGACAAGACATATATTCTGTAAAACCACGTTAACTAGCATGAATTATTCCCCTTTATCAGTATTATTTATTTTCCTTTGTCAGTAAACTCAGACTTAGCATGCATGGGTGCAACTTCACTGGTGTTGGTAGATTTGTACGTTTTCCTCACTTACAGTGTTTTTAATGAATATGTATGACCAAAAAAATAGGAATAAAGCAAACATCAAGGCTAAGAGTACAGCCACATAAGCTAGAGTAGTTTAATTAATATTTGGAGAGCCAGTCTGTAACTTCTCTGTGTGGTTGTGGATGGAATGCATTGGTAAGTCCCAGTGACCGTAGGCAGAGTGGACACTGGGGAAGGTCTCTAACTGGAATTTTAATCCATCAAGATGCTTGTGGGATTTCTTACAAAAGTTAATGGTGGAACTGAATCCTTCTTTTATCTTACATAAAGCATATGTATATGCTCTGTGGGCATTGACTCAGTAGGCCCACAATCTACTCTACTTTGTATTAAAGCTCAAAGTAAAGCTTGATTTTTCCTCAGCTGGTCTCTACTTTCATTTTCCAAAGTTCACAACAGGAATCTAGAAAGGAAGTCCTCAAAGTACTGCAAAGTTGTAGGTGCTGATGAGATGGTGATGAAGCCACTGTCCTGCTGTGGAGGCAGGAGGTTGATGACTCCTGTAAATATCTCAGTGTTCCTTTCAGATGGATTGAGAAGTGGTTTTCTTTTCTATCAGGTCTTGAGATGTTCTGCGCTTTGCACCCTATTTTGTCTAATAAGCCCGAAGTATTTACCGTTTATATTAGTCTCCAAATGAAAAATGTTGAAGGGCTCTGCAAGCAAGATGCAGAGACTACTGCATTTGACTCTGTCTAGTGTATAGAAATTTGCAAGATGTGGATGAGAGTTGTTATAGACATATTTTAATCTCATATAAAATAAATGTGTGGATTTTATTTTGTCTCTAGGGCATGGAGACTTGGCCAAAATTGGGCTGGCACGGATGGCAAAAAAAATGAATTAGAGTATACAAGAATGACCTACTTAAAAAAAAAAAATTAAATTGGAACAAAAGAGGAATGGCTTGTAGCTATGGGATAATGGAATTTGGGACACTGGTGACTACACTTCATCCTAATCTTGCTTTTAATTGACAACAGACGTGTTTGTGTTTCATTATGGAAGGACTTTGTGATCAACATACCTTTGCTGCATGAAACACCCATCCTTTTTATGATGCTGTTCAGACCAAATAGTCCAGGATTCCGATGTCCAGGTCCAGGATTTTTGTTTGAATCCATCTGCACTATATTCTGAGGGAAATTCACTCTTGTAATTGAAAAACAAACAAACAACACTTCCCCCTCCACCCC